>NC_135423.1:12455000-13055000 GCF_051991245.1 Festucalex cinctus | reverse complement strand
AACAAGGAGGCTACGAGATTCCCGCTCGCCTCCGGACGCTCCATAACCTCGTCATCCAGTACGCCTCGCAGGGACGATACGAAGTCGCCGTGCCCCTTTGCAAACAGGTGACCACCGACAAGTTGATTCAAAAATCGCTCCTTGATCATGTGACCTAAACTCGAAACACTTAACAGGCCTTAGAAGATTTGGAGAAGTCGTCGGGTCACACCCACCCTGACGTGGCCACCATGTTGAACATTCTGGCCCTGGTGTACAGGTGAGGCCGGTTATTATGACAGCACAACATTCCTCAAGACACTTTCACACCACACGTCATTTGAGTGACATCTAAACTTATTTTACTGATTCGTCTTTGATTTTTCAAATAAAAGCGTGTTTAAAAAATGTTATATATATTTTGAAACATTTTTTTTGTGTATATTTAGAGACCAAAACAAATACAAAGAAGCTGCCAACCTGCTAAATGACGCGCTAACCATCAGGGAGAAAACACTGGGACCGGACCACCCAGCTGTAAGTTGGACTCAAACACACACAGACTGACTGTCTGCCATAATTATTAAAAAAAAAAAAGGAAAAAGAAAAAACCCCTCATTATTATTATTATTTTATTTTATTTTATTTTTTATTTTTTTAACAAACCCCAAAAATTGTTCAAAACAAGCATTGATAAACGTTGAATATTTTCCATGAAAAATCTCGGTTAAATGAAATTAAAAAAAATAAAAAATTGCGAATTTGCTGGCGCCAAACTGTGACTGTGCGTTGACTTTAAAGGGATACTTCACTTATTTAGCCCATTTTAGCAATAAAAAGTTAATATTTTGTCTATAATTAATTTGATACTTTCTAGTGCTGTCAAACGATTACAATTTTTAATCTGATTAATCACACTTTTTAATTTTGATTAATCACAATTAATCAGCTAAATTACTTGCGTATTCGCCTAATATAAAATAAATACAAAATACCGTAATATTTTGACGTTAACACATTTTATTATCTGGATGTCATTTGCAAACATTGATTAAATGCATGTATGCAATTGCATGCATGCGTGTATTGCTTGAAACGTAACAGCATCATATCAATTGGGTGCAATTCAGCAATTATTAATTATTTAAATGCAAATTACTTTAGCTTTATCTAAAGTCCCGTTGGGGTGTTTTTAAAGCGAAATTTACCACCGAGCACACCAACTGGAGTCACCCCGCTCATTTTGGAGCAACAGGCGTAGGAAATGACCATTGACCGAATCACTGACTGACTGACTGCGCAGTCTTCAATGTAACCATCCGCGGTTACGTTCAAGGCTCAAGTGCGGGTAAAAAAAATAGTATGATTAATATGCATTATTACGTGATTAATGCGACATTTTTCTGTGATTAATTAATCTATTAACGGTTTAACTTTGACAGCCCTAATACTTTCATTATTTTTCACATACAATTAGTACCTTTAAAAACACATTTTGCAACTTGCTGTCGACTTAAAATGACATCACAAGGGCTCAGGTAACCAATCACAGCTCACCTGTTTTCTAGGTTTGGTCATGTGACATTCACAAGCTGACCTGTGATTGGTTAACTGAGCCCCTGTGATGTCATTTTCAGTCGACAGCAAGTTGCAAAATGTGTTGCTAAACACTAATTGTACATGAAAACTAATGAAAATATCCAATTTATTATAGGCAAAATATTAATGTTTGACTGCCAAAAATGTCTAAATAAATAAAGTATCCCTTTAATTTTAAGTTGTAATATCACCATTCACCAGTAGATGGCAGACATGGCTTTGTTGCGCTTGTACCAGATCTGTTTTTTTTGTGTTTGTAGGTGGCAGCCACGCTCAACAACCTGGCGGTGCTCTATGGGAAGCGAGGCAAATACACGGATGCCGAGCCACTGTGCAAACGTGCGCTGCAGATCCGAGAGAAGGTGATAAAAAAGTTGAGCTTAAGTCCCATAAACGAGACCTTAACTCATTCAATCCCAGCCATTTTCATTGAAGAATCCCCCTTCACTCCCGGCTGTTTTACTGGATTTTGACTGATTTTGCAAGGCCTCCAGAATAATGTGTTTTCTTGCTATAAAAACATGGAACCTACCAAAAAAAGATTAGTGTCTCTTCTTTCATCAGGAAAAAGGTATATTTCTATCTGTTTCCATTTTGCATCAAATAGCATTAGAATATAGCTAAGTTTCATCATTATCCACAAATCTGTTTAAAACTGTGGGGAAAACAGCTTGTTGCAACATGGCCCTGGTTGATCTTTTATACTCTGCTGCCACCTCCTAGCCATTTTTGTAATAACTACAATTGCTTCAACTGTTCTCTTCGGTTCAGACGCTGTGTCCAAAGCCTTCTGTATGGTCTATAAAAAACATGAAAAATGTATAAATACGTCTTTGGAACACGGTAACATGTGAAATAGAACGTATTTATACGTTTTTGGAGCAAATGAATTAAAATGAAATCTCTCGATTTGCAAATAAATACAATTTAGGATTTCCATTGATTTTGATAAGTTACTTAAACATATAATACTTAAATATAATCTTTTTGGTTTTTACTTTTCTAAGACTTTGTTTTTCCCATAATATTTTGTGTTTTTCTTTTAATATTTCAGAATTTCACATCGAACATTTCCCTGTTTTTCATTCCCTTTTTTTTTCAATAGACCATTCATAGAATTCTTTTTTTTTTTTTTACGTTTTCAATTAACAAAAAAGTAATTTTGAATTTTCTAATATTTTTTTTTATTTGATTTTTATCTTGAATATTTTTTTATTATTTTTAAATATTTTAGCATAAATATTAAAAATAAATATTAATTCTTCTCTATTTTCCAAATGGTCCTTTTTTTTTTTTTGCCATGTTAATGCAAAAAAAAAAAGGGGGGGGGGATCTTGCTGTCAAATCAACTGGAATGAATGTATAAAGTCATGCGCTAAGCTTTGGTGGTTTTCCAGGTGTTGGGCACGGAACACCCCGACGTGGCCAAGCAGCTGAACAACTTGGCGCTGCTGTGTCAGAACCAGGGCAAGTACCAGGAGGTGGAATGCTACTACGAGCGAGCGCTGCACATCTACCAGAGCAAGCTGGGACCTGACGACGCCAACGTGGCCAAGACCAAAAACAACCTGGTGAGCCCGAACCCGAAGCCATGATGCGGTCATGGCACCGCAGCACTTCAGCTTCCCTTTCTTCCCGTTAGGCCTCCTGTTACCTCAAGCAGGGCAAGTACCGCCAAGCAGAAGCGCTCTACAAGGAGATCCTCACCAGAGCGCACGAGAAGGAGTTTGGATCCGTGGAAGGTAATCTATTGTGTTATTTTCCTTTGTACTTATTTTTTAATGTAAGGGTCGTCGTAACATCGTTTTTTTTTGTTTTTTTTCACTCTCTTATGTCGTCCAGGTGATGCCCGGCCCAGCTGGCCCGGTGGCAGCGAACATTCCGGGCAACAGGACGGCCCACTGAGGCGAAGCGGCTCCTTCACCAAACTGCGAGAGTCCATACGGAGAAGCAGCGAGAAGCTGGTGCGCAAACTCAAGGGTGTCGACGTGGAGGAAGCCGCCCCGAGGGATGCTGGGTAAAGTCAACGTTTGTCTAGTAGTGTTATATATGTAGCAAAACTAACTCATGAAATATTTTTAAGCATCCTTGGTGTTGTTGACTTTTTGTTTTTCAGGATGAAACGAGCCAACTCACTCAACGTGCTGAACGTCAGCGGCGGAGAAGGTCAGGACGGCGACCAGGTGAGCAAATGCCGTCCAAACGGGAAGTTGTTATCGCACGAGTTCTGATGCCATTTTGTCTTTTGCGGCTTCAGTCGCGCTGCCTGATGGACCATCGAGGACTCAGCTCCAGTACACAGAGCCTAAACAGGCGAGGATCACTTGGGACCAGTTAACCATCACGTACATACACACACTTTTAAGCCCCTTTTATACAGACAGAACCCCCCCCCCCCCCCCCATGTCGCTGTTCTGTAGTAAATGTCACAAAATGGACCAATTTGCACTTTCAGAGGAAGCATCAGAGCCTATCCATCCATTTTCTTATTCCTCACAAGGGTCGCGGGGGCTGCTGGCGCCTATCTCAGCTGTCTCTGGGCAGTAGGCGGGGGACACCCTGGACTGGTTGCCAACCAATCGCAGGGCACACAGAGACGAACAACCATCCACACTCACACGCACACCTAGGGACAATTCAGAGCGCCCAATTAACTTGCCATGCATGTCTTTGGAGTGTGGGAGGAGACCGGAGTACCCGGAGAAGACCCACGCGGGCACGGGGAGAACATGCAAACTCCACCCAGGAAGGTCCGAGCCTGGACTCGAACCGGAGACCTCAGAACTGGGAAGCGGACGTGCTAACCACTCGGCTACCGTGCCGCGCATCAGAGCCTAACAGAGACAAAAATATGAGAAAGGCGGGACGACGCACTATTCTGCTTGACAACTATTTTTTGTTCTCCACATCATTAAATTATCTGAATGCACGATGCCGTGTTGTGTGAAACCACACAATAGCTCATATTGCTGGGTTCTTTCTGTGTAAAAAAGGCAATGGCAGATAAATGTTTTCTGTTATGGCTCTGATGCATGAAAGGGGGTGGTGGGGGATGTGTGTATTTTCATGACTTTAAAAAAAAAAAAAAGTTGTCAGTTTGTTTACATGTTGATGTCATTTCATTTTTAGAGCGTCAAAAGACGAGCGTAAGGAAATAGAGGCCGTTGACGTACCAAGTACAAAAAAACAAACAAAAACAAAAAAACACAGTGGACCACACTAAACATTGCGACCAGTTGTGCTTCCAGATTCAAGACGAGCACAATCTATTTAATAGGTGGATAAAAGCAAGTGTGTAGTTGTTTCTACATCGCCAACTAGTGGCCTGGCATGGTCATTACGCTGTCTTTTGGGATCATTTCGCTTATGACAAACTCACATTCCAGTTCATGTAATTTCTTGAATTTGTTTAACCGCCGCCTCAATATAAACTTACATTTCAGACATTTCCAGAAAATGTTACATTCCAATGAATAAGTCTACTACGTTTTTGCCTTGAAATGAAAATGGATTTTTTATCATTTATCGTCTCCTACATGGTTTGTTTGTTTACATGGGACGGTTGTGTTCCTCCCACACAACTGATGGAACTGACTTTTATTGAGCGCTTAGAAACTTATTGCACATTTTAAACAGCAGCATGTCAGAAATTGACACTACATAAAATATTTCATGTCAGCTGCTATGGAAGTGGAACTCCTAAGACTATTTCATATTCTGGCATGATAAAATTTGATGCTACAGGTTTTTAAAGCTATATATTTATATACATATTGATGATAAACTTTCTACTCTTATAGAAAACTTTTCTTCTGAGTCTGGCTTTTTTACTTTACTTGCTTTTGTTTTGCTTTTACAATCATGATTGTAGATTTTGCTGTCAAATTTGTTGACAGAAATGTGTTACATATTATTCTATAGATACTCATTCTGGTCCATATGAATGTTTTTATTGGAATATCTTGATGGGAAATTTAAATAAAGCAGTTTGTGTTTATTTGGTTTCAGTTCACGTAATAGCACATCATGTTTAATGGTTATTGTTATAAAATGATGTAGCACAGGAATCTGTAACAGGTTTTCACGACCATGTATAGTAAGGCATTTTTTTAAACGACCATATATAATAAGGCATTTTTTTTTAAGCAACCATGGTGTAAGGCGTATTTATTTTTTTAATGACCATGTATAGTAAGGCATTTTTTAACGACCATGTATAGTAAGGCATTTTTTTTTAAACGACCATATATAATAAAATAAGGCATTTTTTTTAAGCAACCATGGCGTAAGGCGTTTTTTTTTTTTAATGACCATGTATAGTAAGGCATTTTTTTAAGCAACCATGGCGTAAGGCGTTTTTTTTTTTAATGGCCATGTATAGTAAGGCATTTTTTAACGACCATGTATAGTAAGGCATTTTTTTTTAAACGACCATATATAATAAAATAAGGCTTTTTTTTAAGCACCCATGGCGTAAGGCGTTTTTTTTTAATGACCATGTATAGTAAGGCATTTTTTTAAAAACAACCATATATAATAAAATAAGGAATTTTTTGAAGCAACCATGGCGTAAGGCGTTTTTTTTTTTTAATGACCATGTATAGTAAGGCATTTTTTAACGACCATGTATAGTAAGGCATTTTTTTAAACAACCATATATAATAAAATAAGGAATTTTTTTAAGCAACCATGGCGTAAGGCGTTTTTTTTTTTTTTTAATGACCATGTATAGTAAGGCATTTTTTAACGACCATGTATAGTAAGGCATTTTTTTTAAACGACCATATATAATAAAATAAGGCATTTTTTTAAACAACCATATATAATAAAATAAGGCATTTTTTTTAAGCAACCATGGCGTAAGGCGTTTTTTTTTTTAATGACCATGTATAGTAAGGCATTTTTTAACGACCATGTATAGTAAGGCATTTTTTTTAAACGACCATATATAATAAAATAAGGCATTTTTTTAAGCAACCATGGCGTAAGGCGTTTTTTTTTTTTAATGACCATGTATAGTAAGGCATTTTTTAACGACCATGTATAGTAAGGCATTTTTTTAAACGACCATATATAATAAAATAAGGCATTTTTTTAAGCAACCATGGCGTAAGGCGTCTTTTTTTAATGACCATGTATAGTAAGGCATTTTTTAACGGCCATGTATAGTAAGGCATTTTTTTAAAACAACCATATATAATAAAATAAGGAATTTTTTGAAGCAACC
This sequence comes from Festucalex cinctus, assembly GCF_051991245.1. NCBI lineage: Eukaryota > Metazoa > Chordata > Actinopteri > Syngnathiformes > Syngnathidae > Festucalex > Festucalex cinctus. The sequence goes on along the minus strand of NC_135423.1, from coordinate 13,048,195 downwards.
ATGGCGTAAGGCGTTTTTTTTTTTTAATGACCATGTATAGTAAGGCATTTTTTAACGACCATGTATAGTAAGGCATTTTTTTTAAACAACCATATATAATTAAATAAGGCATTTTTTTTAAGCAACCATGGCGTAAGGCGTTTTTTTTTTAATGACCATGTATAGTAAGGCATTTTTTTTAAACGACCATATATAATAAAATAAGGCATTTTTTTAAGCAACCATGGCGTAAGGCGTTTTTTTTTTTTTATGACCATGTATAGTAAGGCATTTTTTAACGACCATGTATAGTAAGGCATTTTTTTAAACGACCATATATAATAAAATAAGGCATTTTTTTAAGCAACCATGGCGTAAGGTGTTTTTTTTTTTTTTTTTAATGACCATGTATAGTAAGGCATTTTTTAACGACCATGTAAAGTAAGGCATTTTTTTAAACGACCATATATAATAAAATAAGGCATTTTTTTAAGCAACCATGGCGTAAGGCGTTTTTTTTTTTTTTTTAATGACCATGTAAAGTAAGGCATTTTTTAACGACCATGTATAGTAAGGCATTTTTTTTAAACGACCATATATAATAAAATAAGGCATTTTTTTAAGCAACCATATATAATAAAATAGGGCATTTTTTTAAGCAACCATGGCGTAAGGCGTTTTTTTTTTTAATGACCATGTATAGTAAGGCATTTTTTTTTAAACGACCATATATAATAAAATAAGGCATTTTTTTAAGCAACCATGGCGTAAGGCGTTTTTTTTTTTTCTTTAATGACCATGTATAGTAAGGCATTTTTTAACGACCATGTATAGTAAGGCATTTTTTTTAAACGACCATATATAATAAAATAAGGCATTTTTTTAAGCAACCATGGCGTAAGGCGTTTTTTTTTTTTAATGACCATGTATAGTAAGGCATTTTTTAACGACCATGTATAGTAAGGCATTTTTTTTAAACGACCATATATAATAAAATAAGGCATTTTTTTAAGCAACCATGGCGTAAGGCATTTTTTTTTTTTTAATGACCATGTATAGTAAGGCATTTTTTTTTAAACGACCATATATAATAAAATAAGGCATTTTTTTAAGCAACCATGGCGTAAGGCGTTTTTTTTTTTTTCTTTAATGACCATGTATAGTAAGGCATTTTTTTAAAAACAACCATATATAATAAAATAAGGAATTTTTTGAAGCAACCATGGCGTAAGGCGTTTTTTTTTTTTTAATGACCATTTATAGTAAGGCATTTTTTAACGACCATGTATAGTAAGGCATTTTTTTAAACAACCATATATAATAAAATAAGGAATTTTTTTAAGCAACCATGGCGTAAGGCGTTTTTTTTTTTTTTTAATGACCATGTATAGTAAGGCATTTTTTAACGACCATGTATAGTAAGGCATTTTTTTAAACGACCATATATAATAAAATAAGGCATTTTTTTAAACAACCATATATAATAAAATAAGGCATTTTTTTTAAGCAACCATGGCGTAAGGCGTTTTTTTTTTTAATGACCATGTATAGTAAGGCATTTTTTAACGACCATGTATAGTAAGGCATTTTTTTTAAACGACCATATATAATAAAATAAGGCATTTTTTTAAGCAACCATGGCGTAAGGCGTTTTTTTTTTTTTAATGACCATGTATAGTAAGGCATTTTTTAACGACCATGTATAGTAAGGCATTTTTTTAAACGACCATATATAATAAAATAAGGCATTTTTTTAAGCAACCATGGCGTAAGGCGTCTTTTTTTAATGACCATGTATAGTAAGGCATTTTTTAACGACCATGTATAGTAAGGCATTTTTTTTAAACAACCATATATAATTAAATAAGGCATTTTTTTTAAGCAACCATGGCGTAAGGCGTTTTTTTTTTTAATGACCATGTATAGTAAGGCATTTTTTTTAAACGACCATATATAATAAAATAAGGCATTTTTTTAAGCAACCATGGCGTAAGGCGTTTTTTTTTTTTTTATGACCATGTATAGTAAGGCATTTTTTTAAACGACCATATATAATAAAATAAGGCATTTTTTTAAGCAACCATATATAATAAAATAAGGCATTTTTTTTAAGCAACCATGGCGTAAGGCGTTTTTTTTTTTAATGACCTTGTATAGTAAGGCATTTTTTTTAAACGACCATATATAATAAAATAAGGCATTTTTTTAAGCAACCATGGCGTAAGGCGTTTTTTTTTTTAATGACCTTGTATAGTAAGGCATTTTTTTTAAACGACCATATATAATAAAATAAGGCATTTTTTTAAGCAACCATGGCGTAAGGCGTTTTTTTTTTTTAATGACCATGTATAGTAAGGCATTTTTTAACGACCATGTATAGTAAGGCATTTTTTTAAACGACCATATATAATAAAATAAGGCATTTTTTTAAGCAACCATGGCGTAAGGCGTTTTTTTTTTTTTTTAATGACCATGTATAGTAAGGCATTTTTTAACGACCATGTAAAGTAAGGCATTTTTTTAAACGACCATATATAATAAAATAAGGCATTTTTTTAAGCAACCATGGCGTAAGGCGTTTTTTTTTTTTTTTAATGACCATGTATAGTAAGGCATTTTTTAACGACCATGTATAGTAAGGCATTTTTTTTAAACGACCATATATAATAAAATAAGGCATTTTTTTAAGCAACCATATATAATAAAATAGGGCATTTTTTTAAGCAACCATGGCGTAAGGCGTTTTTTTTTTTTAATGACCATGTATAGTAAGGCATTTTTTTTTAAACGACCATATATAATAAAATAAGGCATTTTTTTAAGCAACCATGGCGTAAGGCGTTTTTTTTTTTTCTTTAATGACCATGTATAGTAAGGCATTTTTTAACGACCATGTATAGTAAGGCATTTTTTTTAAACGACCATATATAATAAAATAAGGCATTTTTTTAAGCAACCATGGCGTAAGGCGTTTTTTTTTTTTAATGACCATGTATAGTAAGGCATTTTTTAACGACCATGTATAGTAAGGCATTTTTTTAAACGACCATATATAATAAAATAAGGCTTTTTTTTTTTTTAAGCAACCATGGCGTAAGGCGTTTTTTTTTTTTTTTAATGACCATGTATAGTAAGGCATTTTTTAACGACCATGTATAGTAAGGCAGTTTTTTTTAAACGACCATATATAATAAAATAAGGCATTTTTTTAAGCAACCATGGCGTAAGGCGTTTTTTTTTTTTTTAATGACCATGTATAGTAAGGCAGTTTTTTTTAAACGACCATATATAATAAAATAAGGCATTTTTTTAAGCAACCATGGCGTAAGGCGTTTTTTTTTTTTTCTTTAATGACCATGTATAGTAAGGCATTTTTTAACGACCATGTATAGTAAGGCATTTTTTTTAAACGACCATATATAATAAAATAAGGCATTTTTTTTTAAGCAACCATGGCGTAAGGCGTTTTTTTTTTTAATGACCATGTATAGTAAGGCATTTTTTAACGACCATGTATAGTAAGGCATTTTTTTTAAACGACCATATATAATAAAATAAGGCATTTTTTTTAAGCAACCATGGCGAAAGGCGTTTTTTTTTTTAATGACCATGTATAGTAAGGCATTTTTTTTAAACGACCATATATAATAAAATAAGGCATTTTTTTAAGCAACCATGGCGTAAGGCGTTTTTTTTTTTTTAATGACCATGTATAGTAAGGCATTTTTTAACGACCATGTATAGTAAGGCATTTTTTTAAACGACCATATATAATAAAATAAGGCATTTTTTTAAGCAACCATATATAATAAAATAGGGCATTTTTTTAAGCAACCATGGCGTAAGGCGTTTTTTTTTTTTCTTTAATGACCATGTATAGTAAGGCATTTTTTAACGACCATGTATAGTAAGGCATTTTTTTTAAACGACCATATATAATAAAATAAGGCATTTTTTTAAGCAACCATGGCGTAAGGCGTTTTTTTTTTTTTTAATGACCATGTATAGTAAGGCATTTTTTAACGACCATGTATAGTAAGGCATTTTTTTTAAACGACCATATATAATAAAATAAGGCATTTTTTTAAGCAACCATGGCGTAAGGCGTTTTTTTTTTTTTTTAATGACCATGTATAGTAAGGCATTTTTTAACGACCATGTATAGTAAGGCATTTTTTTTTAAACGACCATATATAATAAAATAAGGCATTTTTTTAAGCAACCATGGCGTAAGGCGTTTTTTTTTTTTTTTTTAATGACCATGTATAGTAAGGCATTTTTTAACGACCATGTATAGTAAGGCATTTTTTTTAAACGACCATATATAATAAAATAAGGCATTTTTTTAAGCAACCATATATAATAAAATAAGGCATTTTTTTAAGCAACCATGGCGTAAAGCGTTTTTTTTTTAATGACCATGTATAGTAAGGCATTTTTTTTAAACGACCATATATAATAAAATAAGGCATTTTTTTAAGCAACCATGGCGTAAGGCCTTTTTTTTTTTTTTTTTTATGACCATGTATAGTAAGGCATTTTTTAACGACCATGTATAGTAAGGCATTTTTTTAAACGACCATATATAATAAAATAAGGCATTTTTTTAAGCAACCATGGCGTAAGGCCTTTTTTGTTTTTTTTTAATGACCATGTATAGTAAGGCATTTTTTAACGACCATGTATAGTAAGGCATTTTTTTTAAACGACCATATATAATAAAATAAGGCATTTTTTTAAGCAACCATATATAATAAAATAAGGCAATTTTTAAGCAACCATGGCGTAAGGCGTTTTTTTTTTTTTCTTTAATGACCATGTATAGTAAGGCATTTTTTAACGACCATGTATAGTAAGGCATTTTTTTAAACGGCCATATATAATAAAATAAGGCATTTTTTTAAGCAACCATATATAATAAAATAAGGCATTTTTTTAAGCAACCATGGCGTAAGGCGTTTTTTTTTTTTTCTTTAATGACCATGTATAGTAAGGCATTTTTTAACGACCATGTATAGTAAGGCATTTTTTTTAAACGACCATATATAATAAAATAAGGCATTTTTTTTAAGCAACCATGGCGAAAGGCGTTTTTTTTTTTTAATGACCATGTATAGTAAGGCATTTTTTTTAAACGACCATATATAATAAAATAAGGCATTTTTTTAAGCAACCATGGCGTAAGGCCTTTTTTGTTTTTTTTTAATGACCATGTATAGTAAGGCATTTTTTAACGACCATGTATAGTAAGGCATTTTTTTAAACGACCATATATAATAAAATAAGGCATTTTTTTAAGCAACCATATATAATAAAATAGGGCATTTTTTTAAGCAACCATGGCGTAAGGCGTTTTTTTTTTTTAATGACCATGTATAGTAAGGCATTTTTTAACGACCATGTATAGTAAGGCATTTTTTTAAACGACCATATATAATAAAATAAGGCATTTTTTTAAGCAACCATATATAATAAAATAGGGCATTTTTTTAAGCAACCATGGCGTAAGGCGTTTTTTTTTTTCTTTAATGACCATGTATAGTAAGGCATTTTTTAACGACCATATATAATAAAATAAGGCATTTTTTTAAGCAACCATGGCGTAAGGCGTTTTTTTTTTTTTAATGACCATGTATAGTAAGGCATTTTTTAACGACCATGTATAGTAAGGCATTTTTTTAAACGACCATATATAATAAAATAAGGCATTTTTTTAAGCAACCATGGCGTAAGGCGTTTTTTTTTTTTTTTTAATGACCATGTATAGTAAGGCATTTTTTAACGACCATGTATAGTAAGGCATTTTTTTTAAACGACCATATATAATAAAATAAGGCATTTTTTTAAGCAACCATATATATTATATATGGTTGCTTAAAAAAATGCCTTATTTTATTATATATTATATAATAAAATAAGGCATTTTTTTAAGCAACCATGGCGTAAAGCGTTTTTTTTTTAATGACCATGTATAGTAAGGCATTTTTTTTAAACGACCATATATAATAAAATAAGGCATTTTTTTAAGCAACCATGGCGTAAGGCCTTTTTTTTTTTTTTTTTATGACCATGTATAGTAAGGCATTTTTTAACGACCATGTATAGTAAGGCATTTTTTTAAACGACCATATATAATAAAATAAGGCATTTTTTTTTAAGCAACCATGGCGTAAGGCGTTTTTTTTTTTAAATGACCATGTATAGTAAGGCATTTTTTAACGACCATGTATAGTAAGGCATTTTTTTAAACGACCATATATAATAAAATAAGGCATTTTTTTAAGCAACCATGGCGTAAGGCGTTTTTTTTTTTTTTTTTTAATGACCATGTATAGTAAGGCATTTTTTAACGACCATGTATAGTAAGGCATTTTTTTAAAACGACCATATATAATAAAATAAGGCTTTTTTTTTTTTAAGCAACCATGGCGTAAGGCGTTTTTTTTTTTTTTTTTTAATGACCATGTATAGTAAGGCATTTTTTAACGACCATGTATAGTAAGGCATTTTTTTTAAACGACCATATATAATAAAATAAGGCATTTTTTTAAGCAACCATGGCGTAAGGCGTTTTTTTTTTTTTTTTTAATGACCATGTATAGTAAGGCATTTTTTAACGACCATGTATAGTAAGGCATTTTTTTAAACGACCATATATAATAAAATAAGGCATTTTTTTAAGCAACCATATATAATAAAATAAGGCATTTTTTTAAGCAACCATGGCGTAAGGCGTTTTTTTTTTTTTCTTTAATGACCATGTATAGTAAGGCATTTTTTAACGACCATGTATAGTAAGGCATTTTTTTTAAACGACCATATATAATAAAATAAGGCATTTTTTTTAAGCAACCATGGCGAAAGGCGTTTTTTTTTTTTAATGACCATGTATAGTAAGGCATTTTTTTTAAACGACCATATATAATAAAATAAGGCATTTTTTTAAGCAACCATGGCGTAAGGCGTTTTTTTTTTTTTAATGACCATGTATAGTAAGGCATTTTTTAACTACCATGTATAGTAAGGCATTTTTTTAAACGACCATATATAATAAAATAAGGCATTTTTTTAAGCAACCATATATAATAAAATAGGGCATTTTTTTAAGCAACCATGGCGTAAGGCGTTTTTTTTTTTTCTTTAATGACCATGTATAGTAAGGCATTTTTTAACGACCATGTATAGTAAGGCATTTTTTTTAAACGACCATATATAATAAAATAAGGCATTTTTTTAAGCAACCATGGCGTAAGGCGTTTTTTTTTTTTTTAATGACCATGTATAGTAAGGCATTTTTTAACGACCATGTATAGTAAGGCATTTTTTTAAACGACCATATATAATAAAATAAGGCATTTTTTTAAGCAACCATGGCGTAAGGCGTTTTTTTTTTTTTTTTTAATGACCATGTATAGTAAGGCATTTTTTAACGACCATGTATAGTAAGGCATTTTTTTTAAACGACCATATATAATAAAATAAGGCATTTTTTTAAGCAACCATATATAATAAAATAAGGCATTTTTTTAAGCAACCATGGCGTAAAGCGTTTTTTTTTTAATGACCATGTATAGTAAGGCATTTTTTTTAAACGACCATATATAATAAAATAAGGCATTTTTTTAAGCAACCATGGCGTAAGGCCTTTTTTTTTTTTTTTTTATGACCATGTATAGTAAGGCATTTTTTAACGACCATGTATAGTAAGGCATTTTTTTAAACGACCATATATAATAAAATAAGGCATTTTTTTTTAAGCAACCATGGCGTAAGGCGTTTTTTTTTTTAAATGACCATGTATAGTAAGGCATTTTTTAACGACCATGTATAGTAAGGCATTTTTTTAAACGACCATATATAATAAAATAAGGCATTTTTTTAAGCAACCATGGCGTAAGGCGTTTTTTTTTTTTTTTTTAATGACCATGTATAGTAAGGCATTTTTTAACGACCATGTATAGTAAGGCATTTTTTTAAAACGACCATATATAATAAAATAAGGCTTTTTTTTTTTTTTAAGCAACCATGGCGTAAGGCGTTTTTTTTTTTTTTTTTTTAATGACCATGTATAGTAAGGCATTTTTTAACGACCATGTATAGTAAGGCATTTTTTTTAAACGACCATATATAAAAAAATAAGGCATTTTTTAAGCAACCATATATAATAAAATAAGGCATTTTTTTAAGCAACCATGGCGTAAGGCGTTTTTTTTTTTAATGACCATGTATAGTAAGGCATTTTTTTTAAACGACCATATATAATAAAATAAGGCATTTTTTTAAGCAACCATGGCGTAAGGCGTTTTTTTTTTTTTAATGACCATGTATATAGTAAGGCATTTTTTAACGACCATGTATAGTAAGGCATTTTTTTAAACGACCATATATAATAAAATAAGGCATTTTTTTAAGTAACCATATATAATAAAATAAGGCATTTTTTTAAGCAACCATGGCGTAAGGCGTTTTTTTTTTTAATGACCATGTATAGTAAGGCATTTTTTTTAAACGACCATATATAATAAAATAAGGCATTTTTTTAAGCAACCATGGCGTAAGGCGTTTTTTTTTTTTTTTTTAATGACCATGTATAGTAAGGCATTTTTTAACGACCATGTATAGTAAGGCATTTTTTTAAACGACCATATATAATAAAATAAGGCATTTTTTTAAGCAACCATGGCGTAAGGCCTTTTTTGTTTTTTTTTAATGACCATGTATAGTAAGGCATTTTTTAACGACCATGTATATATAGTAAGGCATTTTTTTTAAACGACCATATATAATAAAATAAGGAATTTTTTTAAGCAACCATATATAATAAAATAGGGCATTTTTTTAAGCAACCATGGCGTAAGGCGTTTTTTTTTTTTAATGACCATGTATAGTAAGGCATTTTTTAACGACCATGTATAGTAAGGCATTTTTTTTAAACGACCATATATAATAAAATAAGGCATTTTTTTAAGCAACCATGGCGTAAGGCGTTTTTTTTTTTTTTTTTTAATGACCATGTATAGTAAGGCATTTTTTAACGACCATGTATAGTAAGGCATTTTTTTTAAACGACCATATATAATAAAATAAGGCATTTTTTTAAGCAACCATATATAATAAAATAAGGCATTTTTTTAAGCAACCATGGCGTAAAGCGTTTTTTTTTTAATGACCATGTATAGTAAGGCATTTTTTTAAACGACCATATATAATAAAATAAGGCATTTTTTTAAGCAACCATGGCGTAAGGCCTTTTTTTTTTTTTTTTTTATGACCATGTATAGTAAGGCATTTTTTAACGACCATGTATAGTAAGGCATTTTTTTAAACGACCATATATAATAAAATAAGGCATTTTTTTAAGCAACCATGGCGTAAGGCGTTTTTTTTTTTTTTTTTTAATGACCATGTATAGTAAGGCATTTTTTAACGACCATGTATAGTAAGGCATTTTTTTAAAACGACCATATATAATAAAATAAGGCTTTTTTTTTTTTTTTAAGCAACCATGGCGTAAGGCGTTTTTTTTTTTTTTTTTTAATGACCATGTATAGTAAGGCATTTTTTAACGACCATGTATAGTAAGGCATTTTTTTTAAACGACCATATATAATAAAATAAGGCATTTTTTTAACTAACCATATATAATAAAATAAGGCATTTTTTTAAGCAACCATGGCGTAAGGCGTTTTTTTTTTTAATGACCATGTATAGTAAGGCATTTTTTTTAAACGACCATATATAATAAAATAAGGCATTTTTTTAAGCAACCATGGCGTAAGGCGTTTTTTTTTTTTTTTTTTAATGACCATGTATAGTAAGGCATTTTTTAACGACCATGTATAGTAAGGCATTTTTTTAAACGACCATATATAATAAAATAAGGCATTTTTTTAAGCAACCATGGCGTAAGGCCTTTTTTGTTTTTTTTTAATGACCATGTATAGTAAGGCATTTTTTAACGACCATGTATATATAGTAAGGCATTTTTTTTAAACGACCATATATAATAAAATAAGGAATTTTTTTAAGCAACCATATATAATAAAATAGGGCATTTTTTTAAGCAACCATGGCGTAAGGCGTTTTTTGTTTTTAATGACCATGTATAGTAAGGCATTTTTTAACGACCATGTATAGTAAGGCATTTTTTTTAAACGACCATATATAATAAAATAAGGCATTTTTTTAAGCAACCATGGCGTAAGGCGTTTTTTTTTTTTTTTTTTAATGACCATGTATAGTAAGGCATTTTTTAACGACCATGTATAGTAAGGCATTTTTTTTAAACGACCATATATAATAAAATAAGGCATTTTTTTAAGCAACCATGGCGTAAGGCGTTTTTTTTTTTTAATGACCATGTATATAGTAAGGCATTTTTTAACGACCATGTATAGTAAGGCATTTTTTTAAACGACCATATATAATAAAATAAGGCTTTTTTTTTTTTAAGCAACCATGGCGTAAGGCGTTTTTTTTTTTTTTTTTTAATGACCATGTATAGTAAGGCATTTTTTAACGACCATGTATAGTAAGGCATTTTTTTAAACGACCATATATAATAAAATAAGGCATTTTTTTAAGCAACCATGGCGTAAGGCGTTTTTTTTTTTTTTTTTTATGACCATGTATAGTAAGGCATTTTTTAACGACCATGTATAGTAAGGCATTTTTTTAAACGACCATATATAATAAAATAAGGCATTTTTTTAAGCAACCATGGCGTAAGGCCTTTTTTGTTTTTTTTTAATGACCATGTATAGTAAGGCATTTTTTAACGACCATGTATATATAGTAAGGCATTTTTTTTAAACGACCATATATAATAAAATAAGGAATTTTTTTAAGCAACCATATATAATAAAATAGGGCATTTTTTTAAGCAACCATGGCGTAAGGCGTTTTTTTTTTTTAATGACCATGTATAGTAAGGCATTTTTTAACGACCATGTATAGTAAGGCATTTTTTTTAAACGACCATATATAATAAAATAAGGCATTTTTTTAAGCAACCATGGCGTAAGGCGTTTTTTTTTTTTTTTTTTAATGACCATGTATAGTAAGGCATTTTTTAACGACCATGTATAGTAAGGCATTTTTTTTAAACGACCATATATAATAAAATAAGGCATTTTTTTAAGCAACCATGGCGTAAGGCGTTTTTTTTTTTTAATGACCATGTATATAGTAAGGCATTTTTTAACGACCATGTATAGTAAGGCATTTTTTTAAACGACCATATATAATAAAATAAGGCTTTTTTTTTTTTAAGCAACCATGGCGTAAGGCGTTTTTTTTTTTTTTTTTTAATGACCATGTATAGTAAGGCATTTTTTAACGACCATGTATAGTAAGGCATTTTTTTTAAACAACCATATATAATAAAATAAGGCATTTTTTTAAGCAACCATGGTGTAAGGCGTTTTTTTTTTTTTTAATGACCATGTATAGTAAGGCATTTTTTAACGACCATGTATAGTATAATAAGGCATTTTTTTTAAACGACCATATATAATCAGGCATTTTTTAAAGCGTTATTTTGTAAACGACCATGTACAGTAAGGCATAAAAACCCCCCATCTTTTTTATGACCATGTATAAGGCATTTTTAAAAAGATGACTGACCATGTATCTCTCGTAAGGTGTCTTAAAAAAAATTAAATAAAAAATAAAAAATAAAGACCATGTATAGTATGGCTTTTTTTTTTTAAACGACCATGTATAGTAAGGCGTTTAAAAAAAACAACAAAAAATGACCACGTATACTATACTATACTTAAAAAAAAAAAAAAAAAAAAAAAAAAAAAAAAAAAAAAGCCTTACTATACATGGTCGTTAAAAAACAAAAAAAAACCCGCCTTACTATACATGGTCACTTTTTAAATAAAACACTCCTTACTATATATACATGGTCACTTAAAAAAACAACCATGTATAGTAAGCCATTTTTTTTTTTTTAACGACCATGTATAGTGAGCCATTTTTTTTTAAACAACCATGTATAGTAAGGCTTTTTTTTTTTTTTTAAACAACCATGTATAATAAGGCGTTTTTGTTTTTTTAAAAACAACCATGTATAGTAAGGCATTTAAAAAAAAAAAAAGACAATATATAGTAAGCCGTTTTTTTTGTTTTTTTTTAATGACCATGGCTCATTTTTTGTTGTAAATGAACACGCATAGTAAGGTGTTTGTTTTTTAATGTTTAGTAAGTTAAAACGGCCATTTCTAGTAAAGCTTTTAATTTTTTAAAACAACCATGTATAGTACGTTTTTCCTTTCTTTTTTTTTTTAATAGACCATGCGATTAGCAATTTTATTTTCCTGTTTTCTGACTCACTGAGAAGGACTCTTGCTAAAAACAAAACAAGTCACTTGAATGAAGCACAATTAATGGTGAATGTTTATTGAAGGAGGCACGGTGGATGGCTGGTTAGCATGTTAGGATAGGTTGAGCTCCAGCACCCCCGCAACCCTTGTGAGGAGTAAGCGGTTAAGAAAATGGATAGATGGATGTTTATTGAATATGCAGATGTGCAATTTTAAAATGATGTACTATGCATACTACGAATGGCCACCGGGGCCCCCAATACCTTCTTGCTTGGGGTCCCTGGGGAATGTTGCTACGCCACTCCGTATGAGTTTAACTGTTTGACTTGAACTCTTGAAATGTTTTCAACCATATCTAATGTATTGAGATGCACCTGTATTTTTTTTTAAAAGGGGAGGCAATTAATGAGCATATGGTGGGCCTTTCGTTCAGTAACATGATCCAGTAAGCAAGATGACTGAGAATTTTATTTTTATTTTTTTATCAATAGATGTTTTACAATGACAGCATGTTAAGCTTGCCAACATTCACCTTAACACATAATATAAAATTTACAAAACAGAAGCGTACCTGTAAATATTGATTTACTCCACAACAACCCACGGTTTCAGACTTCCTCCAAGAAAGACAAAACGCCGGTCGTGATTGCACTGAACATCAGGTGGCAGTTACCCAATAATGATAGGGTGGACAGCCGTTTCAGGAACACATGCAAAATGCTCAATATGACTATGAAAATAAGACTATACATGATCAAAATGACTTCTTTGATCAAATAACTGGTGGACAGTAAAACAATGCGGTGTGGGGGACAAGAAAAAAAAATTACATCATTGTACTGACAAGATATTCACAAAATGAATAGTTGGCGTACAAAAAATGTCTGCACAACAGACAGCCTGCAGCGTGACGTGTTGTCACTGTCTTACACTAACAACATGATGACTTATTGGAGTCAACTGGAAGCTCTTTTAGCTCTGATGAGCCATCTGAGCGATCTTCTTCAGCATGTCTTCCGACTGCAGCTGCTCCAGTGTGAGCAGAGACAGACCCAGCTGGTCCTCCTGCGCAACAGGGGGCGACACACAGTGTACAGAATATTTAGTGGCATCTTAAGTCTTGAGTAGGTTCAGTTTATTACATGTTGTTTATTTCTGTTAGCCTGTCTATAGCTAGAGCGTCTAAACGGGAGATCACTGTCGTGTATATGTTTGAGTTGGACCTGTCTGAAGGGCTGAGCCATCTGCCTGAGGAAATGCTTGGAGAGTTGAACCGTCTCGTCCACAGTGAGGTTGAGGCTGCCGTCGTTGATGTGCTCCTGGATCCAGCGAGGAAGCTTCCCGCGTTTGTCTGCTCGGGCGTAACGCTGCCGCACGAACACAAAGGCCATCACAAACGCAAAAACATAAAACAGACGTGCAGTAGTTACTTGTGTCGATTACATATTAGCAACTATTTTCTCCTGGTCACATGACATTTAAAAGGTTACTTGTTGCCAGGCATAATATGTGCCAAAATAGCCAATTGAAACAAATGCACAGTATACATATTCAAAAGAATTTAAATTTTAATTAACTCAATCACTCCGAGCCATTTTCACTGAAGCAACCATCTTCGATCCGGCTGTTTTACTGGATTTTGTCTGATTTTGCAAGGCCCTCAGCATAATGTGTTCTATTATTAAAAAAAAAAAAAGGAACCTACCAAAAGAAAGATTAGTCTCTTCTTTCATCAGGGAAAAAAAGCACATTTCTATCTGTTTCTGTTTTGCAGCAATTAGCAATTAGTGTTTTTTTCTCTGATGGGAGGTCACCTGTGGCTAAGAGAAAGGTGATGTTTCTTTGCGGCAGAACACTGCTCTGCCTTGCCCATCAGGGATAGATAGGCAGAGAAGCAACGTCAAATTCTTATTCATGTTGATGATGAACTACTCTTGTATATTTGTCACTGCATTGCCATCTGCTGAATGTGGTGCGGCACTGCTCAAATTGCCACGAATAAAATTGCCGGAGGGTGACCTCAAAGTCAAACCAATCAGTGCTGTTGATTTGAGGGTTCGAACAGTTATCCAATATTGACAAAAACGGCCCTGATGTCCCAGGACGCAAATAAAACCCCAAATCACCTTGTCCGCAAAAATCATCAATCCATAGTCCGTCTTTCCTCGGATGGCTCGGCCGACGCACTGCGCGGCGTGGCGCATGGCGTCAAAGGTGAGAAAGTCGTTCTCTCGTATCTGGAACTGATCCCGCAGGTACTCCAGACGAGCCTGCGGCACAGCAGACAGCCACGCCGTCAATATCAATCATGTGTCAAAACATATCATAGAAGGATAGGCGTTACCTTGAGGATGCGGCTCTGCGTGTAAACGTACGGAACGCCAAACATGATGACTGCTCGGCCAAAGTGGTGCACTGATCACAAATAAAACAGTTACTGAATCTTTTCCATTCAATCATCATCAATCATTTTGCAAAAATGTAAATAAATTGCCCCCAAATAATATATCTTTTTTTTCTTCACATTTATCATCACATATTTAAAAAAAAAAAAAAAAAGTGACTTCGCATAAGGATAATGTATTAAAAAAATATTTTTTTTCTAAAAGATAAAACAAAATTATAACATTACTTTAAAAAAAATTGAAGTACCGGTATATAACTTTCTGCCCCCCCCCCTCCAAAAAAAAACATTAAAAACATGAATGCTTACTTCAAAAACTCCTTCCCCCTAAGAAATTCCTAACTTATTATCAAAAAATATATATACATAACTTTTGTTACATAGAAAAATCCTTCACAATTTTCATTTTAAAAAAAACTAACAAAAGAGACTTTTTCCACTGCAAAATGTACTTTTTTTGGTCTAAAAAACATATTTCCTAAAAAAAAAAAAAAAAAAAAAAAAAAAAAAAAAAAAAATCTAAATAAATGTAACTATTCTCACAAGATTTTTTCCATCTGAAAAGTTGATGAAAACTTTAATATGACTTTTTCTTTTTTATTACAACTTTTCTCTAAAAAGTCACTTGATGCTCATTCATCAGGAAATTGTTATACTTTGAGCTGAGGCAACACGACGACTTCCCATTTTTTCACATTTACCAAAATCAATCCCTTCTGACACTTTCCCTCGCGCCACCGACAGCAGGATGGCTCCTCTGCCATTCTCGCACGCCTGTAAAACGAATGAGAGAAGAGTGGGGAGAAGTTGAGAGGTGAAACACATTTAACACCTAACCAGGATGTGGATATGTCACCTCTTGGTACTTCTCCAGCGCCATGCTGGTCTCTGCGGCATCCTGGGTCTCGATGAAGATGAGCTTGTTCTTCTGAATGTTTTCCAGAATTCCCTGAAAATACAAAAACAAAAAACAAAAACACACACACACAAACGTGGCCTGTTATTCGCTGCGTGAGTGCAATGCTAACGAGAGCTTGTGAGTGAACGAAGCGCTGACCTGCTCATACCAGGACGCCACGATGTTCTCCATGTAGACATAGCTGGTGAAAAATGCCACAATGCCGTCAGGAACCACAGCAGACATCTCAAGGAGCAGGTTGCCATAGTTACGAATCACAGCTAGAAAAAAACGAATCCATTTGAATTTGTGTTTTTCCTGCAAATGTAATTTGGAGGCAGCAGATGCCTCTTCCTTGTTTGAGGACATCTCTATGACTTAAAACGAAAGTTACAACTGTAACTACGGTTCTATGAGTCCCGGACGACCGCCAGAAGGCGGTGCTTTAAGCACTGAATGTTCCTTTCGCGCATGCGCAGTTCGAGTAATGCATACCAAATTAGTCACCTGTGACCCCTTGGTGACCCTAGAAGGGTATAAGTTCCGGTGTCACCCAAGGTTCGTTTCCTACGGAATCTTCTCGCGTGAACACGAGGATTCCGAGCGACAGGACGCCCTGGCGGTCGTCCGGGACTCATAGAACCGTAGTTACAGTTGTAACTTTCGTTCTATTTCGTCCCTCCCGACCGCCAGAAGGCGGTGCTTTAAGCACTGAATGACTAATACCGGCGTAGTCGCGAGGGATCTCAGACACAAACCTCACTGAGAAGCCCCAGCAGGACCCAAGATCACGCCAAGCGGATGGGGAGAGGCGACATCCACGCTATAAAACCTGGAGAAGGTGCAAGGCGTCGCCCATGAGGCAGCAGCACAGATATCCTCCAGGGAAACACCCCTCAGGGCGGCCCAAGACGTGGCAACGCTCCTGGTGGAGTGACAGCGCACCCCTGACGGCAGGGGGCGGCCAGACAGCAGGTAGGAATGGCGAATGGCATCCCCGACCCAGTGAGACAAGCGTTGCTTGGAGAGAGCGGAGCCCTTGGTAGGACCACCATAACAAACAAAAAGCTGGGCAGACGTACGAATGCCTGCCGTAGCGTCAATGTAACACTGCAAGGCTCTCACCGGACACAAGAGCTCCGGCCTGTCCCCGCCATCAGCAGGAGTGGGTACATAACGTTTAAGCCGTAGAGGTTGGTTAGAACGAGAGCCAGACAACACCTTGGGAATGAAGGCAGTGTTCGGCCACAGAGTGACGCCGGCGCCATCCGGGTGCCATCGCAGGCATTCAGGGCTAACCGATAAAGCGTGTAGGTCGCTGACGCGCTTGGCGGAGGCAACGGCGAGCAAGAGTGCAGTCTTGCGCGACACCCATAGAAGGTCCGCCCCCGCCAGGGGCTCGAAGGGAGGCCTGCACAGGCCGTCCAGCACCAACTGCAGATCCCACGCCGGAACCCGAGGAGCCGGGCGGGGACAAAGACGCAGAACCCCTCTGAGGAACAAGGACACCAGCTCATGGCGCCCCACGGAGCCGCCATCAGCACCAACATGCCGGGCAGAAATAGCTGCCACATACACCTTCAGAGTCGACTGAGACCTGCCCTTATCCAGGAGGGACTGCAAGAAATCCAGGATGGTGGGGATGGAACACGAAACAGGGTCCACCCCGCGTTCTCCGCACCACGTCACAAACAATTTCCACCTGTTGGCATACTGTTGCCGAGTGGACGGTGCCCTCGCATTAAGAATGGTCCGCGTGACAGACTCTGTACAGCCGGTCAGCAGCGGTTGGGGCCCCTCAGTGGCCAAACACATACGCGAAGGTGCCGTGGGTCGGGATGCCAACCCCGACCTCCCTGTTGAGACAACAGGTCCTCCCTGTCGGGGAGACGCCACGGCTCGCCGGAGCACAGTTGACGGAGCAGGGGGAACCACGTCCGGGCCGGCCAGAAGGGGGCCATCAGCAACAGCGTGTGCCCCTCCTGAAGAACTCTCTGAAGCCTCAGCCATATCAGAGGGAGCGGCGGAAAGGCGTAGAGAAGGCACTCCGGCCACGGCTGCGCCAGAGCATCCAGACCCAGAGGGCTGGTGGCCTCGCTCAGGGAAAACCAAAGTGGGCAGTGGGTTGAGTCCTCGGAGGCAAAGAGATCGACCTCCGCCGTGCCGAAGCTGCTCCAAATCATGCGCACCACCTCTGGGTGGAGGCGCCACTCTCCCGGAGGAGGACCCCGACGGGAGAGAGAGTCCGCGAGCTGGTTCCGAACCCCCGGCAGATAGGTGGCCCGTAGACTGGCCAGACGGGGAGCAGCCCACCTGAGAAGGAGCTGGGAGATCTCCAATAGACGGGCGGACCTGACGCCGCCCTGATGGTTTATGTGAAACACGGTCGTGGTGTTGTCCGACCGTATGAGAACATGCCGTCCGCTCAGGTATGGCAAGAAGTGTATGAGTGCCAAGTGCACCGCCCGAAGCTCCAGCACATTGATGTGATCGGCCCTGTCGCGCACAGACCAACTTCCCTGAGCCGTCCTGTGCTGCCAGACAGCACCCCAGCCCGTGAGGCTGGCATCCGTGGTGACTGTTTCGCGGCGGGCCGGGGCCACACCCAGCGGGACGCCGCTCAATAGAAGAGCCCTCTCCCTCCAAGGTGCCAGGGCAAGGAGGCACCGACGGGACACCCTGAGCCTCCGGTGGCGGTGCCACTTGGCGTCCAAGTGGAAGCCGTTCAGCCACCTCTGTAGTGGGCGCAGTGTCAGCAGGCCCAACGGGACCACAGCCGTCATGGACGTCAGCTTGCCCAAAAGCCGCAAGTAGGCGACGTAAGGCAACAGCCTGCCCCCTCGAAAGTGCGCGAGGAGGCGAAGAACATCGTCAACTCGGTGAGGAGACGGGTGGGCTCTCATAACCGTGGTGTCCAACGTCACACCAATGAAGTCCGTCCGCTGAGAGGGGACCAGAGAGGACTTGGGCAAGTTGACCCTGATACCCAACCGGGCCACATGAGACAGGAGATCGGAGGTGTCCCGGATCACCTGAGCCCGCGACGGCGCGCAGAGGAGCCAGTCGTCGAGGTACGGCAGCACCTTCATGCCCACAGACTGCAGGGGCGTCAGAGCAGCCCTCACAAACCGAGTGAAGACCCGCGGAGCGAGGGAGCACCGGTCTTCTTTGGGACAAGGAAGTATGTCGAGTAGAAGCCCCCGGGCTGCGCCAGGGGGTCCACGGCCTCGATCGCGTCCTTGGCCAGGAGGGCGGACAGCTCCTGGTCCAGAGCTGAGGCTTTTGCCGGGTCGGCGATGAGTCACCCTGACCCGACAGGAAGCAGTAGGCCGGCGTCGGAACTGCAGCTCGTACCCGTGGGTCAAGATGGAGACCACCCATGGGTCCGAGGCACGAGCAGGCCAGTAACTGAGCTGCTGGTGGGAAAAATGTCCGACGGCCGGCCCCAAGGCCACAGTCCCTGGCCCTCCGGCCCCTAGGGGCCCGAGAGGGACGGTGGGTGGGGCCTGCAGCCCGTGGTTGCCCTGAAGGCAAGCGGGCGGAGGAGCGAAAGTCCTCGGCGGGCCTCTGCGGGGGTCGCCGGGTGCCATAAGCCTCGGCAGGCCAGTGCTGAGGAAAGCGATGAAAACCAGAGCGTGCCCCAGGCCTACCCTGTTGGGGAGGCAGGGCCCTATTGAGGCTGGAAAGCTGCTTCCTGGTCTCATGAGCCTTAACCGTCCTTTCCAGTGCACCCACAGCGGCAGAACCAAAAAGCTCCCCCGGCTCCACAGGAACACCACGGAGGGCCCTCCTAGAGGCCTCCGACAAGGGGGACTGCGCTAGCCACACCTGGCGGCGCGCCTGCACTAGGAAGGACATGAGTCGGCCGTGTTCCCTAGTCATGAGGGCAAAAGCCTGGAGGGCTGCATCACTGAAGGACACAGCAGCCTCCACGCTGTCCGCTTGCAGAGATGTAGAGAGAGCAAGCATGAGGTGAGCCAAAGAGTTCCCAATGCGACCAGCACGTGCACCAGCTACATAGGCCCGTGTGAGAAGGTCGTCAGTCACACGACATTGGGGTCGAGGACATCGCACAGATGGCCGAAGGGTCCCCTCCGGGGACACAATGAGGGATGCGACAGCTGGCTCCACAGCAGGCATCCGGTCCAAGCCAACACTAGCAGCATCGTGCATCGATGCTAAATCACGGCCATCAGCCGAAGGGCGGGAGAGAGCCCCAGGATCCCTCCAGCAAACATGCAGTTCCCGCAGATAGTCCTCAGATGCGGGGACAGAAAAGGCCGAGGAAGGGCGCCTGCGCCGGAAGAAAGCGCTCTCAGACGCCGATTGAGCCTGTGGAGGCACCTCCAAATGCAGGAGGTCCAAGGCATTGCGCAGGACAGCCCGTATAGAACCATCCCCCGCCTCACTGGACGAACTCTGAGCGGACGCTGGAGAGTTTGGTCCCAAAACCACAGACCCCGGGTCACGGTCGTCGTCATGAAAAAAGGAAGCCGAAGCTGCCAAGGAAATGGCGTCCTCCTCAGGAGGAAGCACTGGCATGGGCGGGGTGGATGGTCGCGGCATGGGCAGGGCAGGTGGTCCCGGCCCCCCCGTAAGTGTGGGAGGGTGACGGTCCTGCAGAAGAGATCTCACCTCTGCCAGTTCAGCCTGAAGGTGCCCAACCTCCGAAGCGAGTCGTCGCTGCGCCACCCTTTTCCTGGGGGGGGGCATGTACAGCAGAGGACACACCGAGACGTTTCCGGCGCCTTGGTTGGGAGGACGACAGATGACCCAGTGGACTGGGGTCACTGACACCAGGACTGCAGGCCCGGCCATCACCGGCACGGTCAGAAACAAGACACCTCGGGCAGCGATCGTCCAGGACATCGGAGGCCTCAAAGAGGATACCACAGTCCACGCAGCAACGGGAGTCCTCCATTGTGAACACAAAGAGGCCCAAACAGCGATGAGCAGGAAGCTGAGGGAAGGGGGCGCAAGCGCCACCTGCACAGCAGACCCACACCGAGCAGCCGACGCGTGGGTCGGGGCAAACAGTAAGCCGGTAAAGCAGCGATAAGCCGAGGGAAGGGGGCGCGAACGCCACCTGCACAGCAGACGCACACCGAGCAGCCGACGGAGGGCGGGGGCAGACAGCCAGTTGTCAATAGTAGCGATAAGCTGAGGGAAGGCGCGCGAACGCCACCTGCGCAGCAGACGTACACCGAGAAGCCGACGGAGGGCCGGGGAAGACAGTTAGTCGTTAACAGTAGCGATAAGCTGAGGGAAGGCGCGCGAACGCCACCTGCGCAGTAGACGCACACGGAGCGGCCGACGGGCGGGAGGGGCAGACAGCAGTCGCGAAAGCGGCGACAAGCTGAGAGAAGGGGCGCGAACGCCACCTGTACAGCTGAAGCCAGGTGCGCACCGCAGGCGGGGCACGCACAAAAGTAAGTAAGACAAACAATCGAGCGAGAAGCGCGACGCCGTAAGCTGGGAGCGGGGACGCTGACGCTGCCCTCACCAGCAAAGGCACAAAAAGAAAAGCAACAACCAAACGGCAACACCGTCGGAGAAAGCGGCGCTAATAAACCGAGAGAAGCGCTAACGCTGCCAAAGCCAGCGGAGGAAAATAGGGTAAACCACGAGCCGTGGTAGCCAGGGCGCTAACGCGAGGCTAGCCACACAAAAAAACTCAAAACACCGCAGTAGACGCGGAAATTAGACGGCAAAGTAGACAAGTAGTCAATAACCTTACCCCACGGGAGGTTAGAATACGCGACCACGTCGGGTCACGAACGAAGGAAAGAAAAACACCGTCGCCGCAGCCTTTGGAGGGCGAACTACGCAGCTCCGACCGATCCGGTCACAAGGCTCCAAGCGGCGCGGTCAAGAGGATAAATACAAATCCCAATTCTTACACTCTTCGAAAATGTGTCGTATGCATACGCCACGCGAGAAGAAAAGAGGAAACGAACCTTGGGTGACACCGGAACTTATACCCTTCTAGGGTCACCAAGGGGTCACAGGTGACTAATTTGGTATGCATTACTCGAACTGCGCATGCGCGAAAGGAACATTCAGTGCTTAAAGCACCGCCTTCTGGCGGTCGGGAGGGACGAAATAGAACCTGTGATGTCATGAAAATCATTATTTAACAAGTCTAATCTGGCATTGGCATAATAATGAAGACATGTTTAGTAAAGTTTTGTTATACTTAATCTAATCAAAGTTGGTTTCTGCATTTTTATTTTGCATTTTAGTACAATATACAATTGAACAAAAAGAGTTTGAGCCTGTGGGATCCGAAAGGTTCTACAACTGCATTCATTTGACCTGAGAAAAACCTTGTATAATTGTTTCCAAAATGTTGGAAATTATTTTTTTCTACACACCGAAATCCTCTCTGGTCTCAAACTTGGAGCTCAGGGCCACCTGGTCATTTCCTCGCCCGACAATCTGGGATAACAGAAAGATGTGATACTTAAACGAGTCGGGATGACAAAAATGACATTGGGGGCCAAAAACGGAGGCCTCAATATAGCTATGATGTCTGCACAAAATCCTACGTTTTTGTCCACAAAACAGGTATATTGTTTACACAAATTACAAATAAATTATATTATTATTATTCCTGGACAGTTGGGACAATCAAGTGCACCTTCTCTAGAAACTGTAGGGTCGTTGACATCACAGATTGCAATATTTTTCAGTGAAGATTCGCAGTATTAGCTTGCTCAAATGTCCAAGTTGTTGATATGAATGATCTTAAACCGACAAATGAGTATTTTGTGCACACGTCACATATTGCACTTCATACTGTAGCTATTCATACTGAGGATTAGAGAGCGCACACACACACCAGCGGGCAGAGACAGGTTCGCGCCAGCGTCATGGTGAAAGACGCCATGGTGACAGGCCGGAAGTCCAGGATGCGAGGATAGATGTCCAGTGGGGACAGCGTCTGGCCGGGATAAACGTAAAGAAGGTAAAGAAGAGACGGTAAAGAAGGGATCCGGCTGGGGAAAACCACAAACGCGAGGTTGGAAAAGACCTACCCCTGACGTGATGATGACCGACTGGAACCTTTGAAAGACGGGTTTGATAGCAATAGACGGGTCCATGCAGCTGAGGAAGGAGCAGACAAGTGAGATCATGTAGTACATTTTAAGACATGACTTTTTTTTCCCAAACAAATATTTTGACACTTCTAGTAAATTTAATTTTGTCCAGTACGGAGAAAAAAAAACTTCCCTAAAATTTAAGACTTTTTTTGTCTAAAATTAAGCTTTTAACTACAAAAAAACAGACTAGAGCCTACCTGAAGTGCAACACGGGATTGGCGATGGTTGGTGTTCTGTCTTCAAAGGGCTCAATGATAATGGTGAAACCTTCGAGGAAAAACGTTTGAAAACTTTAGTAATAAGATGGAGGTGGTTCTGAATCAAAATGGAGGAACTTTGAACTCAAAATGGAGGATTTTTTTTTAACCACAATAAAGGAACTTCTAATACAAAATGCGGGCTGTGAGTTGACTCAAATTTGAGGCTCTTTTGAATAAAAATAACGGACCTTTTTTTTTTTTTTTTAAATCAATTTTCAATTTGTGGATCAAAATTTAAATTCCAAAAAGAGCCTTCATTCTGATTTGTCTATTTGGCCATAATTTGATCCAAATGTTGATCCACTTTTTTTCAAATGTTTGTTGGGTTTTGATTAAAAAATTCCATCCGCTTTGTTTCGTTCCAAACTTTTGTCCATTTTGACTCCAAAATGCCTCCCTGACAGCGAACGTTTAAATCCAAACAGAGGCCCGTGCCTGAGCGCACCCTGACTGTAAGTGCTGACCAACGTTGCAAAGTTGGAAATGAGCGTGATGGCGGAGAAGTCAGCGATGTCTGTGATCTCCAGCGTCCGTAACAGCGACTGCAGACGCTCGGCGCAAAACCTGCAAGATGTCCAATTGTGAGTGAGGTGGCATGTCACGTGAGGAACAAGTGACAACGGCGGCGGCGACCTGAGAGGCTTGCGGTCGATGCAGACTTTGTCAAAGATGTCTTTGAGGAACTGCGGGGCGCTCTCCTGGACTACATGCTGCACTCTCAGGCGGGATTTCAAGTACTCCATGAAGCGCCTCAGGAAGCCCACAAAGTGTTCGGCGGTGCGGATGGTGCCCGGGACGGCCTCTGTCACACACAACCAATCAGTCAATCGGAAAAGTATTCTGATCAGGGCCAAGGTTATTAGAGAGAAACTAACAAGCAAACAAAAATTTAAATTGAAAAAGTATTTTTGTTAATGAAAAACGAAAACTAACTGAAGCATTTGTCACTTAGCTCAGCATGAAATGCTGAATGTTTAATACTAAAAAGAATACAAACTAAATTATAACAAAGCCTTAAAAAAAAAAAAAAAATCTGATAAAAAAATAAACTCGCTCTGAAATCGAATTGAAACTAATTAAATTTAAAAGTCATTATTCAAAAGGAAGTAAAAATGAACTATCATGAAAATTAGGAAACTATTCTAATCCTGGTCAGGGTTGGTCCTTTACCGTTTAGGATCTCGTCGGGCAGCACGGGATTGGCAAGGTAGACGTCCGTCTCCCGCGCCACGTTGGCTTCCTTCAAACCCTCCACCAGGCGCCGATATTCCTCTTTCAGTTTGGCAGCGTCAGTCTCTTTGATCCTGTCAAAGGCAGCGAGCTGATTGCCTCAACTTGTGTCCTCACCTCAATTCCTAAACTGCCTTTCCACCCAGAGCAACTTATAGTTCCTCCTCAAACTGAAGACACATCAGACACGTTCTTACTTGTGTATTGTGTTCTGCAGCGTGTCCACGTTACCCTGGCAACGGTCCAGCGTCCGCCTGGTGATGTTGACGCTCATGGAGTCGATGCAGACGTTATCTGCCGAGGACGGGAAACGCTCCCCGAATCAGGTGAGGAATATCAGCTGTGCGCAGAATTGAGCCAGGTGACACTCACCGATGTTGTGCGCCTCGTCAAAGACCACCACAGACTGCTTGGCCAGCTCCTTGGACACCAGATCTGCTATCTTGGGGTCCAGCAGGTAGTGGTAGCTGTACACCACGATGTTGGCGTGCAGGATCTGACCATAGGAACACAAATATGGACGTTATTGGGATCTCCATCAAGGATTGTCCAGCATTGTTCCTGCCTTCACTGGGTTATGTGTAAAAATCGTCTGTTATAGGACTAATGTGGTTCTTTTCCAAGATCTCAATATAATAAAGCTAGCTCTGCATCATGTTTCCATTTCCTGTTTGTACCGAGTAGCGTGCCAGGTAGTAAGGACACCATCCTTTCCTCCGGCCAAAGTCCTTCAGGTCATCCAGGTTGTAGATGCCAGCAGGAAGCGGCACCTGCCGGCCCACCGCGTCAAACTCCTGCTGGGCATAGCAGAGAGCTTTGGTCAAATCTGGTCAACCAGGAAGTGGAAGTAGCGCGGGGCGGAGGGTTTACCTCGTAGAAGCGACAGGCGGGCTGGTTGGGGTTGCTGTGACGTTGCGCACGAATATATGACGCTGTCAGACTGTGACACTTGCTGTCCACCTCTTTGCCAAAGCGCAGGCTGCTCACCTGCAACAGGAATATAGAAATGATGTGAATCATCTTAAAAATGTATTAAATAGGTTCAAAAAATGATTCATATCATGATTGATCCTTATAAGTCATGACCAACTTGTCACTCACTAATAACATTTTAATTATTTAATGATATTATAATTATGTAGTGAAACTTGAAATTATTAATGGCTTATATTTAACAATTTTATTTACTTAATTTAATTTATAATTATTTAATGACATTTGTATATTTAATGATTTTTAATTATGAAATGTCATTTTGTTTCATGACACTACTGTTTTATTCTTTATTTCAAGCCTTCTAAAAAAATGTTACCTAATCAAGTTATTTATTGCCATTTTTATATATTTTGATTTTAACGACATTTAGATTATTCAACCATGTTTTAATTTATGTGATGACGTTTTAATTGTTGCATATAACTATTTTTTAAATTGCATTTATACATGTGACAATTTCATCTCGAAGGGAAATTCTAGGGCTGCATGTGCAACTAACGATTATTTTAATCTTGATTAATTTGTGAATTAATAATCATTAGTGTGCTTTTTCAAAGGAGTGCCTTCCTCCAGGCTTGAATTAGCTAGCTTTCAAGTGCTTGACAACTCACCTCCGGGTGGATGCAGAGGTTCTTGCGGGAGGAGAGCGCCAGAGCCAGGAAGTTATTTCTCTCGCCTGTCTCCTTGGAATAAAACTCCATCAGCTTCCTCAGCTCCTCCACTACCTAAACGCACACACCATCAAAAAAGTGAGCCAGAAAAGTTATATCTCCTACCGTGTGGGTCCAATTGTCCATGTTGATAGGTCTGACTGGAATCACCTTCTCAATCTCGGGAACTGTTCTGGAGCAGTAGATGAGCTTGGTGACTTCCAGAGGGAACGCCTGAGGAGAAAAAAAGATGAAGTCCACAGGCAAGGAACCAGACCAGAACATAAACGGTGGGCGAAACCCACCCTCTGGTATGCAACAATGAGCGACAACAGCGAGATGGTCTTGCCAGTTCCTGATGGCATCTCCAGGACGCCATGGCCCTGAAAGTACAAGAAGACTGACTGTTTACCTCGTGTATCAAATTAAAACACAACATGTCTGTGCAGGATTAATTTATGCTGTTTCACTAACGTTGTGAGTTACAGGTATCATATTGCATGATCATTTTTTTTTGCAAAAAAAATCCAGGTAATTAAGAAGAGTACACAAACTTTCACTTGCCACTGTGCATTCATTTTAATTACCCCCATTAGTAACTGTTGAGGGTCCGTTGAAAGGCACAAAGGTATACTGTATAAAGCCAAGATATTTTTAGTAAATACTTAGTATATGCTTATGCACTTCTCCCACCTTAGCATCCAGCGTCCTCTTGAGCTCCAACATGTACGAGTACTGTTCAGGATATATGTAATCGTAAGGGAAATACACCAAAAGGCCGTCGATGTTGAGCCTGAAATAATTTGAAAAAAAGCTATCTGTCAATAGTAATATATGTATTTATTCACGCTACCTTCGAGTTAGCAAGCGAAGCTAAAAAACGCGACTAGCTTTTAAGAGCCGGGGGCCGCGTCTACAGGCTTTAAGTAGAACAAGGGTAATGTTAAACACACGGAATACTCACTTCATTGTTTCTAAAAGTCTTCTCTTATCTGAAACTTTATCACTTCATTCATTGACAAGCTTTCAAAACAAGTTTGTTGTGAGGAGAAACCTGCACGCGCAGCTGCCTTCTACTTCTTCTTCCCTTTTTTAATGACGACGAAAATTTGTTCTACTGCCATCTAGTGTATCATGGAAGTACATACAACAACACAGCAGCAACAAAGACAAATCTAAAGTCACATTTAAGTTAATTATAAAATAGTATATTTAATAATAATTATTATTATTTATTGACTGTTAAACGATATTTAAGAATTCCACTTTCTTAAATTAATGTTTCTTGTTGATTTAATGACTTTTTTTTCCACTTCTGTCATGGTGTTAGAAATGTATATTTATCTAGTTTTGGCAGAAAATCATACCTATAACCTAACTTTTTATTATTATTATTATTTTAAGATAGTTATATAGAGTTATGTCTTAACAAAAAAAACATGTAATAATTTGTTTACTGACCAGTGGTGGTCATAGCCAAGACCTCTAAGATCCATAATTATTGGTGGCTCTTAATTATGAAGGGACACCTTGAATTACTTAATAGAATTGCTTACTTAATTGTATTTTTATTAGTTGAATTAAATATTTATTTATTTATTTATGTATGTATTTATTCAAAGCATTTATCTATTTAATGGAATTTCTTATTAATTCAATGCTTTGTAGCATTTTTAATAAGGGTTTCATTTGTTTACCGACCATAGTTACAACTATTATGGTACTGTATATAAAATCCTCACTTTTCAAATAATTTTAAAAAAACAAAAAAACAAAAACATGGTATAAGCCATACTGTGCCT
Source organism: Festucalex cinctus (assembly GCF_051991245.1). NCBI lineage: Eukaryota > Metazoa > Chordata > Actinopteri > Syngnathiformes > Syngnathidae > Festucalex > Festucalex cinctus. The sequence goes on along the minus strand of NC_135423.1, from coordinate 13,020,544 downwards.
AATACAAATTGAACATACTCTCGTTGATGTGATGAAACAGTCTCGTGTTTCACAATTGGAAGAGTTTTATTGATACGTTCAAAGAAATGTACACAACATGCATGACTTATGAAACAAGAGGCTACTGCAATTACAGTATGTGTCAGTCAACAGTTGGACAAGATGCACAGTTGGAAAAAACGATCTATATATGTAAATGAATTTCCCATTAGCTTCTGAAACACACATCAATATGAAAATACATATTGTTGATGTGAGTGGACAATTTGGAGAACATATACATATAATAAATACTGCAGCAAGTTTTCTTTTTGCAGAGATTTGATGCTATAGCAGGGGATACATTATGTAAAAGTTACTTTTGAATTCTTTGTACATAAATACTTGAGCGCCTGCCGATCCATCAAATGTGCAATTAGCAAACAAGTCAGCAGTAAGCTGACTATTTCTAAAAATATGTCTGTGAGCAATTGTGATGTTACAAGCAACAAAAGCCGCAGTAGAGGGGGTGGTATGAGTAGTGACTCCTTTGCATGAGGTAGGACACCACCTCAAAACAGGTTAATGAATGGTGTGTACACCATTGGGATAGCTTGACATATGTATGCCACAGAGATGTTCATAAAAAATCTGGAAACACGGTTTAAAAAAAAAAAAAAAGTCTCCTATAAAATAGAATGTGTTAGTTAGCTGTGTTTTTCTTTTTTAAATATTTTTACTAGGAGCGTTCACATGAGATAAAATGACACTAATGGGCATTGAAGATGGCTGCTATAAGGCTCTTGAGGACCAGCCTAAGCCTGTCGCCTCCCAGCAATAACACCGGCAAAGTATTCACAGCGTTTTAATGTTTCCATGCTTAGCCTTAATCCAAAACAGAAGAAATTCGTTTTTCCACTCAAAATTCTTCACATACCACTTAATGAAAAAAAGATGTGTGGAAATTTGGGTTAATTTATGAGGGGAAAAAAACGTTTTGGAATAAGGCTTAACATAAAATGTAGAAAATGTAAGTGAAGCATTGTGGATATTTTTCAAATGTGTTGTACAACTCATGTTTTCCAGCTTTGGTTATTTTTATTTTATTTTTAAATAAAAAAAATTGAAGCAAAGATTTCACATTGGGTACTGTGTGAAGAAAATTTGATTTAAAAAAAGATTTAATCCATTTTGTAATTGGACTATAACATAAGTGTAGAAAAAATGTTTTACAGAATTAATCACATTATTTACAGCACTTCACTTTTTCCACATTACTGTAGATCCTTATTTTTAACAAATTATTTTTTATTTCACCCTGTCATTTTAGAGTGTTGTGTGTAAAACTGAGCAATAGTAATAAATGTAATCCATTTTGAATAAGGCTATAACATAAAATGTAAAAACAGTGAAGCGCTGTAAATAGTCTGGAAGTGCTATATCCAAAAAATCCAACATTGACTCTGAAAAAGTCCTTATTGTCCACCTCCGCTTTACAGCTCACATCGGTGGTCCACGTCCTTGTAGCGGTCCATGATCCTCAGGACGTCGTCCAGGATGGAGGGCCCCAGATCCAGGTCCAGGTTCAGGCCCGCCACCGAGTCCGACCGCAGGAAGAGTCCGCACGGCGAATCGCTGCGCAGGTCCTCGTTGCTCAGACCAGCATCCGAGTCCAGACTGAGGCCTCGCCGCTCATCTGGGGGCCCGCAGCCGTCCGACACCGACTCCTCCGATGACCCCTCCGAGAAGGATCCGGACGAGGGGACCAGTCGGCGGAGTGAAGGCGATAGGGAGATGTCTCCACCGCCGTTCTCCAACGGACGCCGCCCCTGCTGCTGGTTGTGGATGACCGCGGGCTGTAGGTGGCGCAGTTTGGCATCATCCAAGTGCAGGCGCGGAGGTTTAGGCGGCGCTTGCTCGTGGGCGATGAAGACGGGCATTGAGACGGTGGTCTTCAACAAGCCAGAGGACGAGTGTTCGTAGTGGAACCCGTTGTACGAGTAGTCCGAGGTGGCGGCCTCGTCCCCGTGCCGTCCGTCCACGCTGTGCGAGCGGGCGTCACCGTTGCGCGCCGGTAACATGTCCATTTTCCCACTCAGGAAGCCCACGTCCCCGAACATGTCCCGCTCGCCATGCGGCCCCACGTGGGCGCTGTGGCGCACGTCGCCCAGCGGGGGGCTGATCATATCGCCAGACAGCACGTCACGCAGTTTGGGCTTCTTGCCTCGTTTGGGTGTGGTGGTCTTAAGGTATATGGGGGTCTTGGCGGGCATCCTGCGCGGCGACTCGCCGCCTCCGCCGAACACCTCAGAACACTCGGGTGTGCTCGGAAGTTGTCGAAGACACCACCACACTGGCGCACAAATGGTCCAGGAAGACGCTTCCACACCCAGGACGGCGCAGAGGGTTCTGGAAACCTCGTCTTCTTCTGGAATCTGAGTAGAGCGAAAATAATATTTTTGAATTAAACAAGTTTACTGAATGTTAGTTAAGGGTGTTTGTATTTAGTCAATAGTATTTGTATTATTTTATTGATTTGTGTAGATTTATATTCGTAGTAATTTTCCTTCAAAAGAAGTCCACCAACAGTTTTCCTCAGTTAGCTAATGTAATCGTGGTTTGGCCAAGTTACAATCAGTCAGTGAGTTTTCAAACAGTGTCGTCATGACGATGGTATGTGAAGCGGCCCTGTGAATGTTCACACTCACACACAGTTTTATCTGTTTTGCGTGTAACAGTCTTAAGAATTGTATTAACTGCATACACAGAACACCACACACACTGTAGAGTCACTGGCCACTTTATTAATTACATAATACGTAAATGCCATATATTGTAGACAATGCTCGTAGGTGTGTGAGCATCCAAGGATTAACTCATTGCATGTGCGAGTTAGGCTTTTTATTTGACTTATTCCAAAAGTAATCAACTAGAGAAAAAAAGAAAGGAAGTGACGTCACATTCAAAGCAGTTCCAGTTTTCTTTTGAGTGTTAAGAAAGTTACATAACACGTTCTTGCATGTGAATTGAACTTCAAGTTACACCAAATTCATCATTAAAGTTAAAACTATTTGTTAACCCGTCATCAATAGTGCTCAACTGCTTAACTTTCAAGAACATTTCAGCTGTTAAAAAAACGCTAAACGTGTCAAGCTTTCTTTCTGAATGTGTTCACAAACAAGCAAGCGTTCCTCCACCTGGTGATGTCATCATTGTGACATCTGGTTCTGCTCTAAGCATCCTTTTTGGCGCCAAGACCAAACATCTACTTCTCCGCAATCCATACACTTTTTTTTTTTTTTTCAGTTGTTGACTCACTTGTCATCCTCTACTTACTAAGATGTGCCCACGTGAAGACATGAAAGGGCCAATTACACAATTTCTGTGCAATTGAAGTCAATATTTTTGTTGCTTGATTTGAAACTGTCTTTACGAAAGCACTTAACCAATTTGTTTATTTTTTAAATTTGTTTGGAAACTTTTTTCTAAACATTATAGAGACATACAGATGTATTGTAGAAAAAAAAGAATGTAAAGAACATAAAATACAATGATTTGCTCAAGTAAAATTACTGTACGTTGCGACATGGCAAAAGTCACAACAACACGGTGTATGTGGTATACTCTTTGTGCTTAAAGAAGCTGTCTACATTCTTGGTAATTTACTGGTTACTTAGTTTCCACCGTTGTTCAAGTTGACTGCCATTAAAGCTTCTCAGTTCAACCTTTCTCCTTTTTGGATCGCTACTCTGTTTTTACAGACTCTCCACTAGCTTCAGAGCTGCTAGCAGCAAATAGCTCTCCAGGATAGTCGCAAAATTTCACCAAAATCAACCGTCCATGCTCGATTAAGGCCAAACAACCAAACTCGCAGTGAACCCAAAATCCATGAATACATCTGTTCAACAGCTTAACTCATCCAATACTGCTGGTTCAGAGGGGAGCACACCACATATGAATTGTACTCGCGCTGGATTGCAGTCACTAATGGGGTGTGCTCTGATAGCAGATAATAGACACTGTCAGCAGACACTAAAAGCACATGGGCACTAAAGTGCAGGTAGAACTACTGCAAAGTTGGTGTTTTTTTTTAACCTCACTCTGAAGCTTGGCCTTAACTTGCATTTTGGCTTGTAACACAAAGCAGGGAAAACAACTCTGACAATAGATCCTAATTTGAAATACTGGTAAGTTGTAAGTTGGGGCACTCATAAGTCAAGGTACAACTGTATATTTCTCCAGTGGCTTGTATGTCAAATTTATTTGACATGTTTAAATATTTCAACAACCAACAGTACACAAGTACAGTAATACATATACTAGGGTTGATCAATTAATTGAATTCAACCAACATCGCAATGTAGTATAAAACCATTTTCAAATCGCAAAGTCTTCAGTGTGAAAAGAAAAACCGGCTTTATTTTATTTATTTAGATACAGTATTCATATAGTGCCCAGATAAATTCAGTGCTGAAGAAATCCATATAACTTTTCATTCATGAAAAGTTGAAGCCACTAAATCGATAAATTTGTTTCCATTGTTGTAATATGATTTATGTTTCAGTCACATTTGTTTTAGTAGAATGCCGTTGTCAGTGACGTCACGAGAATAAATTTACTGCGCTTCTATTTTACGCAAGAGTGACGTCAGCAACAGTCTCTACACCCTCTCAAGTCTCTTGAGTGAGCCGCTCTGAACTGTCACGCGTCTACATTTGAAGCTCTTGTTGGTCTTTCTCTAGTAGCCCCCCCCCCACACACACACACCCCAACACACCCCTTTCTGACATCACCCAGAAGATTTTTATCCCCATCAACATAGAATGTTCAATGTTATAATATGTTAATATTTTTGTTTGGATATTGTATGTTACGCTTCCTTCCTGTTGATATTGTAATACGATACCATGAATGTCTGCATATAACATGTGATTATAATAATAATAATGATAAAAACATCTTCACGTGCGTCCAAATAATGCAACGCAGACATTTGATTTTAGTGGTTTAAAGGGAGATGGATGCGATTCGAACCACCTCAATTCTCGTAAAGGGCGTGTCACATTATGTCCACAGCCCATCTACATGTTTTTGTTAAGTTAATGTATTATATTGATCAGTCTAATTCACTTATTGACTTGTACGTGCGGCTGATATTTACCTACAAAGTGACGCGTGGTTCCAACACCATCCTCTTTTCTTTCATTATTTTCATCCTCTTTTGTTGAAGAAAACGGGCTTCTCGTGGTGGGGACGACGGTATTCACCTTCACGTAAACCTCTTGACGACAGACTGTCGCCTGCCACTCCTCCCGTGGACCAGACAACTAATGTGGACTGTGGCGCGACCAAGAAGTGCAAGGTTAACGCGATGGAGACAAACACATCCTATTAGCTACTTTCAAAATAAAATCGTTCTCTTTTCTTCCCATTGATTACAGCTCTGCTTGGTCAATACGTCTCAATTATATTGAATGACTAATAAACAATATACTGAAAGACTTGTAATAACTCTTAAGAACGTAATTGACCAGGCATTTTTAATTCTTATTCCTTTACTTTGGCGTTTAGTTTGAAGATAACTTGGCTTCCGGTATGACTTCCTCTAAATTGATGAACCATAAAATGCTAATCATTACAAAGCGCTGGCGTGTGGAATAAGAGGATTCGCGCAGGGTTATTTGAACAAATGGGTAAAGGTGCTAAGTGCCGTGGAGGGTTTTACATAACCGCTTTGATCACTATCAGATCTCTTTGTGTGTGAGTGTATGTTAATTGAGCATTTGTGCTTAATTTGATTAGCAACAGGGTATCAGAAAAATCAACACAAAAAGATCCAAATTGGTCCATATCTGAATTATCACTTTGCCATTTGTGATATTTTAATAAACATTTCATTTTTGGAGTTGGAACAACACCCTGAATGTGCACCTTCATCCCGATTTGCATCAAACCCTTAAAAGGTCGACTATACTTTGAATTGTTTTGCGGTTTGAATTGTTTTATATTATTATGGGTGTTCAGCACTTTGAGTTGCATTTTGAATGTATGAAAGGTGCTATATAAATAAAGTTTGATTGATGGATTGATTGATTGATATAGGTATAATAGCTTATATTAATTCTGATCAGTCGTAGCATGGTCATAGCCAGCACATACCTGTAGAAATAAGGCACTCATATTGACATATATCGCATACTATTTCACGCATCAGACTGTACAATGTTGTATTTAATTACTGTTACTTCTCGTTAAATACAATCTAGGTACAATCTGCATTTTGTTGCTTTTCTTTTGTAACGTGTCGATTCAAATCTTAAAAAGATTGCGTGTGCTAATAATATGTAAAAGAACAGTTTACAGTCCCGAAGGACACCTGCAGGGAAAATTAAACCCCTGCTACTTACAAAACACTTGTGTGCTTTGTGCTTGAGTAGCATCTTTTGTGATGAAGCAGCTTCGCAATAACCTCAATGCAGTATCGTGCCACATCACAGCCTCATTACTACTACTGTACCTTCACAAATGTGTAGCATGATAGCATCATAGTAGCATGTCAACAAACAACAGCAAAACATCAATAAACAGTTTTACAACATTGTATCATTAAACATCGCAGTATCCCAACTTCCTGTTGCGTAATCGTAGCACTGATGTAACGTTATGATGTTGAGCTGGTATCATTACACATCATAATAACGTCCCAACATTGTCCGAACACTAATTTTCTCTCCTGAGTGTTGGAAAAGGAACTGGAATGTGCAGGGAAGATAAGCACAAGGTCTCTGCAACATGTGCTTACATCACACAAGCACACACAGGAGCATGACATCACCTAAATAAATCAAGATGCAATCAGAGCGGCCCTCGTTTGGCTTCATGGCAAGGCTCCAGCCTCCCAGGAGTCACCCCATGCTGAGACCCCCACACCGAAACCCCCACCAGCCCAGCCAGGAGGTCCCATGTGAGGTTTACAACAGACAACAGTACTATCAAAAGCGTAACATGGGCAGAACACTTTCTGGAGCCGCTTTCACACTAGCAAATAAAGACAATTTGGTCGTTTGTCCTGTGTGAAAGGTACCGATATAGAATGAGTGACTGATGCTGACCTGTGAATCTGTAAGTTTAGTTCCGACATAGAAACAGTGGCACACTGTTTTAAAAAAATAAATACATAAAAATGGTACATTTTTTTTATTTTTTTTTAAATATTTTTGTCCCCCTTTATTATTATTTAATAACATATCCCTGCTAATTATTCTTCCATTTATGAGTTTATTATTTACAATTTTAATATTAAATTTTTGTTAAGGTGTGAATGTGTGAGTGAATGTGTTGTTTGGGTGGGGAATGGCACTTGCCTTTTGATGTACCTTTGTTTTCATTGACATATTTTTCATATCTCCTCCCTTTGTTTTACCCATCACAAAAATGCAAAATATATTTAAAAAAAATATTCAACAAATATATTTTGGCCTAAAACTGTATTGTAAACATTTTAAATATAAAATATTTACAAATGTAAACTTGTGAGGATAAGCGGTTTGGATGATGGATGGATAGATGGAAATTTAGGAAAGCAGAGCTTAAAATATTTAGTTGTATTAACATTTGATCAAAGTCTTGAACTTTTGAGTTGAAAGAATGCCACCTTTCACATTATCCATTACAGCCAACTTCTTTCCTGAGTCATTTGTCTTGTATGTGACAAAATGCTGCCTGTTGGTCCTTCCACACGGCCCATCAGATACCATTTCACACGCACACCACTTCAAGTATTATTTTGGCAACATTCAGGATGTGCAGGAAGCTAAGAGAACGCAAGGACGGCAAACAGGAAGTGGACCATGTACATGCACGCTCTGTGATGTTGGCGCTGTCAAGTACAACCCCCCCTCCATGCTATTATGTAACAGGTGGAACTTTCCTTGGAGTTCTGAGCGTCCTCCGTTGATTGGATCAGAATATAAACAGTCACAACCTGGACCAGGACCGACATGCAGCTGTGATGTGACATCATAATGAAGAATTCTGGGAATCTATGAGTAAGACGTCCATGTGGATTCACTTTACAGTGATTGGTGTCAGAAGGGGCCCCGAAATGAGACGTTCACTTTGTCAGATAGTCGATCACTAACTGTGACATTCCCAATCAGGAATGAGGAAGCACAAAATAAGAATGACGTCGCCTCAGTTTGGAAAAAGAGCGACATGAATCAGATTTGACACTTTGGAAAAAGCGTCCTTCCGAAGTAGCTCACAGAATGTCATACGTGTGACAGTACGCATGGAAAACATTTAAGTTACTATCCTGCTTGTGAGGTGACTAACATAAAAGCATGATATCACAAATTAAACACACAAGATGGGAAAATAATTCTTGCTCGCTCCCTCTCCGCCGCCCTTCAGGGTCTGATGGTCCCGCCCTTCATCCTTCATTCCCACAATCTGCCCACCCTCCCTCCTGTTCTCGAGGCTCCGGGGTAGTGTGGAGGGTCAGGGCCCTCCAGTGACAAACATTCCAAAATAGACGAGGGGGAGGAAGACACAAGGGTTGCTGGCGGCCAATCGGCTGGCTCTTTAAAGAAGATCAAGTTGTTAATAGTTAAAACGCAAAATTGTTTTAAAGTGTGTTTGGGTTTGGAAATCCTTTGTACAGTAATTGGCAAACAAAGAAATGTCACATGACTCTCTGGAAGTGTGCGTCTGAGACGACAATAACATGTTCCTCGGAAGAGCAGGAGGGGCTAGAATCCCGCGTCAGCGTTTGTCGGGAACATTCCGGGCCGAGGTGGTTTCAAGCTGGTGCTTCACAACAGGAAGCGGAGATGTTGTTCTTGGACTAAAACGCCCAACAGTTGTCTTCATAGTTTATTGCTTGCAAGAAAGAGGCGAGATTACAAGAAGCAAATGAACTAATGCAGTAAACAAGGCCTTGTGACTAGCACAAACACACGCAAACTAAATGGGAAGAGCTGTGAAAAATGAGGCAGTGTGAAAGGGACAACAGTCGGTGATCTTCCTCCAAAGTAAGAGGCAAAGCATGCACGTTTTATTAAGTCCATCCAGTTGTGTGTGAAAAGCAACTGGAAGTCAGTTGATTCTGATAAATTTGTGTATAAAATGGTCAAGTCAGTTTGAAATCACTCATTCTGATTCACTATGATGAAAAGGCAAGAGATCACTAGAAGTTGAAAGAGTATGCATTAAGGCACTTTAAGATGACATATGTTCTGTTTTATAGTTGGTGAACTAATTGCATGTAGCAGTCATTTTTTAAGACTTTAATGACAGTAAATTTTGTAGAGTAAATTTTACTCTAAAAAGACGATTTGGTCCCACTCTAAACCGAATAATAGGGCTGGGAGTCTTTGACTGTCTCACGATTCGATTCGATTACGATTTTTGGGTCTACGATTCGATTCAGAATCGATTTCAAAATTATTTGATTGACAAATGATTTCTGCTTCAATTTACAGATATGCAAATAATTGTCATGATCTACTCCAGTCTGCTTTGCATGACAAAATGACAAATAGAGACATTCAAGTGTCTTTTTTTTGTTTAAACATTTATTAATTTTGTATTGTAAGTGACTTTTTCCACAAAATCAGCATGTCGCCTACAACTGCCCTTCTTCATTTCTAATTTAAATAAAATAGATTTTTGGATATTAATATCGATTCGATTCGATTCATAAATGAGAATCTCGATTCTTTTATGAATCGATTTTTTGGCACACCCCTACCGAATAAAATTTACACTTGGAAGCGAGTAAATTTTACTCAAAGTATTTGTGTGTACGAGAGCATTTACCTATCCCATGAAAAAGAAGAAAAAAATGAAAGATTTGTCACTCAAATATTCTAAGTACATTTTGCAAGGAGAACTTTTGATTAAATTTGACTAGTTTATTTAAAATAAATAAACAAATAATGTTACTTAAGGGTTGAGGAGCAAACCCACACCTTCAGTTTGGGAGACACCCAATCTACTCCCTGAGCCATGCCACTCCTCAGAATCGTCGTACCTCCGAGACCAAAAAATGATATTTTTGGTCTCCTTTTGAATATTAGCAAACAGTAGCAGTGGCATAGCTCAGGTGGTAGCGTGGCAGTCTCCCAAGCTGAAGGTCAGGAGTTCACTCCTCAACCCTTGTGTAACTTTTTTTGTTTTTGTTTAAAATAAACTAGTAAAATGTACTAAAAAATAAATAAATAAAAATAAAATGTACTTAAAATATCTGAGTAATTTTTTTTTTTTTAACTACCAGTAGGTTTATTCTCGTACACTGTAAAAATATTTTGAGTAAAATTTAATCAATTTCAAGTGTAAATTTCACTTTGTTAAGAATGGGACCAAATAGGCTATGTTTAGAGTAATATGTACTCTACAAAATTACTGTGTCGAGGACTCCTGGTCCAAAAACGCTACTAAAACAATAAAAATAGTACAGAGAAGACTTGAAGAGTGACTGACTATCCAAAAAGTGGAATAAGTAAATATGGGCCGGATGCCGCCTGACCTAAAACCTTCCTCCGACTTTAACGGGAAAGCTACAAGCAAGAAGATTTAGCGGAATGACCCATTGAGGAGATGAAAGGGGGGTGGGAATCTATTGTGCAAGCACGGCGCGACAGCGGCGGCATGAGCAAGGACGGCTTGGAGTGATTCATTAGTTTGACTTTCTCAAGAAGTACAAATATGACAAAAGTAGATTTTTCTTTCTTTTGGTGAACAGGTCTGCTCCCTGTGCGGGAACTTTGCAGTGTCCTGATATTTACGACACACAAGGAGACATTAAGAGATTAAGGCCTCCCGCCAGAGAGTCACGTATCTGCTATTTGAAGCCATGGCAGGACGCGAGCCAACACCTAAGTGGCTACTTTTGTTCCCGTGGGTTAATCGAGATTAACTCTACCTTCTCTTTCTCTTTCTTAGTGTCTCATCAAGTTTTATGTAAGGCTAAAGTCACTGACTTGTATATATTGTGTCAAATTGGACATTTCCAAGGCAGTCAGACATTATATGAGGGTGTATTGCCAAAATAATGACATATCCAGAAAGCCTTCGTCAATGGCTTTAATTGATTCCAATGAATATTTTACCTAAGTCAAGGTTAAGTTCGATCATACAGTAAATGAGTAAGCTGAGCAGCTGCCTACTGGATGCGCGTCTGCCAAGATTGGAGATGATTGGGAACATCAACTTTTGCCTAAAATGTATGCTTTGGCTTAGTTCAAGCTGTGAAACCACAGATGCTACAAGGCTTGTGTATATTTACGGATGCGCTATTTTTAATACATTTGTATACATCCCAAAAAATCTTTTGAAAATAAATAAATAAAAATCATTTTGGAGTGCAGTAAGGCTGTCTAAGAAAATGTGAATCGCAGTGAATATTTTCTAGATGCACTGTGTATGTGATTTATTTATTTCTTAAATAATTGAGTATTTAAAAAAGGATTAAAAATATTTTTGCTTCATGTTGTCATTACTTGGTGTTATGTCTTGAATTTATTCCACTCATGAATAAGGAAAAATTTTTGGTAGGGAAAAAAAAAAAAAGTGAAGGCGATATGACTACCTGCCTTGTAAGCTGAATATCAAATGTAGTGCTGCTTTTTACATTTGAGAGCCAGACTCTTGCAAGCTCGCATGACACCATCCCTAAATGGACCGAAAATGGCCACTATTTATACCCCGTCACCTGACTCCCAAGCACAGCGCCCCCGCAAGATCACAGCCAGAGGCGCAGGCATCTTTTGCCGTCATCAAATCTCCAAATCCCAGCCAAAGGTTTAAGAGGATCGCATGTGCTAAAAATATATGTACACAATCACCGCAGGTAGCGGCAGCTAATAAGATTAGCCATCAAAGACAATTACACATCGACCTACAGTAGTGCACGTTCAAGTCCACAATCGGCAAAAATGAATATAGTTGAAAGTGAAACTAATATATATCAATCAGTACAAACTGCATCACATTCCCCTCACCAAGTCAGCAAAGGTTAATTGAGGACTCTAAATTGCCCAAAGGTGCGAATGTGAGTGTGAACGCTTCTTTGTCTAGATGTGCCCCCCTGCCATTGGCTGGCAGCCAGTCCAGGGTGTATCTCATTTCTCTTGCCAAAAGTCTGCTTAGGTTGATTGAATACTCTAAATTTAGCTAGCTACGGCCAGTGAGCGTATGCAGTTTTCCAGAAGGTGGTGTGGAGCAGTGAGAGGAAATCTCTGAGGTGCACTCACCAGTCCCACTGGAGCCGACCAGAATAGGATGGGGCGGGGTTACAGGAAGTGGCGGTGAGGGATCCGAGTGAGAACAGGAAGTGGGCCGCACGCCGTTGGCAAGAACACAGAACCCCCCCAAGGCGCCTGTCGAAAATGATTCCGAATTCAGAATGCAACAATGTACAAGCACACATTAAAAATACATCTCTCTCTATCTCTCTGATGGTCAGATATGAAATGGAGAGTCAGGGAGCTGCGCTGAATCTGGTTGGTGTCTTTATTCAAATACGATTGTGTACAGTTAGAAAAGTCCACCAATCCATTATAATGGACAAGAAACAGCTCAAATGGATCATTGATGTTATTGCAAAGAAACAAAAGCAGATTTACAAAGCCCAACAACAACAACAACAACAACAAAATCGTGTATTGAACAGAACCTAATAAAAAATACATTGTGTTAAATCAACAAACATTAAGTATGTGGAAGTATGTTTTAAGTATAAAAATAAATTAAAAGGAACATTTTGTTTTATTATTATTTTTTTTACAAAAAAGAATCTTGTCTGATGGAGTTGGTCTCAAAACTCATGTCTCTGAAGGTAACTTGAAACAATTGGCGATTAACGGTAAACCATTTGTGATTGTCACGTCGCCAACAAGAACGCCAGAGACGCAACATTCTCTTCCTCAGCAAAAAGGAGGAACAAGACTGGGGGAGAAAGGGAAGAAGGGTCTACCTTAATGAAACTGCAAAGGTGAGAGACATTTAAAACTGAGCCCTCCCTAGGAGGACAGTGCACAGGAAGTAGAAAAATAAATATTCAAAAAATGGAAAACAAAGCTAGTTATGGGACGATGGGCAGTGCTGCTGCTGAGATAATCACAACATAACACAAATCATGAAAATTGGGATGCCATCATTATTCAATGCGTTGGAGGTGAGACAAGTGAGGTAATGAGCGGATGCTAAAACTGTTCTGCCCACACTTCTTATACAACAATTGCTCTGTTTAAAATAGACAATTTACTCTCCCACATCCCAAAAAGTCTTGCGCACTCATGGCGTGTGTCCATGTTGGATCAACAACATGTCAGCAGTCGACTGGCATCACTGGCAGAAGGGCGAGGCGGTTGGATCGAAACCCTTGAAAACGTCCTTGAGTGACCCGTTGTCCTGCTCCGCAGTGGGCTGCTCCCCCTGGGCCGGGCTGCTCCCCCCAAACGGGCTGCTGGTCCCGCCGGGCTTGCCAGCCTGCTTGACCACACCAAAGAGGGTGGACACGGGCAGGTTGTGGACACCGGCAGGCGCCTGTTCCGCTGTTGCTCCAGTAGCGGCTGGACCCCCGGCGGGGGACCCTCCCTGTGCAGCAGAGTTGGGAGAGGGTGAAGGTTTGGGTCGGGGTCTGTTATAGCTGTTGTACCGGTCGGTGCCTTGCTCGGCGCTTTTCTCCGGCTCGGGTTGCTCCAGTGCAGATTTGCGGACAAACAAGGGCTCCTTCGGTTTGGGTTTGCTAGTGGAGGGCTCACTCTGTCGGGACTCGGAGTTAGGGGAGTTGTTCGGGCCGCTGGCTGAACCAGGGCTTCCTGGTTTGTTAGTCCGAGGGTCATACAGACTGATGCTGCTCAGAACATTGGCGCCCCCTGGTGCGCTGGGTGCGGCACTGCGTCCAGTCCCACCAGAGGAAAGTAGCCTTGGATCATAGGGAGCGATGGCGGGTGGCGAGGAGGAGCCCGACGTGGACCCGGCATCGGAAGAGGATTCAGGAGGGGTGGCCGGAGGTTCTGATGGCTGCTTGAGGGCCGACTTCTGCGGCTGGAGGCGGGGGTCCGTGGGACCTTTCCGTACAATGCGGGGGTCGACGGGCTTTTCTGAGGGGGCAGACGGAAGAAGGGGAGGTTGAGCCAACAGCGCGAGAGGGGGAGCAGAGGTGGGCGCCGGCGGAGGGGACGAGGACTGGGAAGGGCTCGAGCTGACTGTCTTTAGGATGCGCGACAGCAGCTCGAAGTCTGGGAGGGTGGAGGATGACGAGGGGGCTGGGGGTTCCGAAGAGGGTGGTGGTGCTGTGGGAGGAGACTGTGAGTGTGGGTGGACGATGCGGGACAGTCGCGGGTCGAGGGAGGGGACCGGAGGAATGCCTGGCGGGAGAGGAAGCAGATCTTGCTTGGGGAGTGGGAGTGGGAGGAGGTCCTCGGGGGACCAGGTGATGGTTTTAGAGAAAGCAGGCACGTTAAGAACGATGTCCTTTTTGATGTGGCTAAACTGCTGCAATTGCAAACGGGGGTCCCGCAGGGCCATTCCCATCAGGGGATCCAGAGGGATCGGGACCGGCTTGTCCCGCAGGACCCGCTCCGTCTCCTCCTCCTCCATTGCCGGCGCAGTGAGAGGGGGCGGTTTGTATATCAGAGGTTGCTCCGCTTTGAGGGCGGCGGGTTGGGGGGTGGCAGGCGTGGCCGAGACGGCAGCCAGTCGGGCTAGCCGCGGATCTGCCGGCGGGCCCGATGAGGGCGCAGGCGGCGCCAGGTCGGGTACAGCGGCTCGGGCCAGACGTGGGTCACGAGCCAGACGCGGGTCGGCAGGGCGAGTCGGAGGGTTGGCGGTCTTCTGGAGGCGAGGGTCACTCGGCGCGTCTGACTTTGGAGGAGCCTGCGTCTCCTGCCGAAGCGTCTTCAGGATGGAAGTCACACTGCCGCCACCCTCCTCATCCTCACTGGAGTACCAGTTGCCAGAATCGCCTGAAAACAAAAGAATCCATGAGACATCCGGAAAGTCGTGGTCTGCAAGGCAATCTGGTCTTACAGTAATATTTATTTCACAAAAATGTATTTTTCCATTTGAATGTATTTTCTTCCCCTTTCACTTATAGAAATCAGCAAATAAAAATGACAAGTGTTGTTCTCTGCGATTGGCTGGCAACCAGTCCAGGGTGTCCCCCGCCTACTTCCCCAGAGCCAGCTGATTTAGGCTCCAGCACCCCCTGCGAGCCTTTGTGAGGAATAAGTGGTCAAGAAAACGGATGGATGGAAGTTGTTTTTCTGTTTTTTTTCTTTCTGGGATTTGCTTATTTACTCCTGACACCAAATAAGCTTTTAAACATTCTTTTCCTCCTGGAAAAGTAATGTCTCTTGCCACAAAAATTTACATAAACAAAATCCTTCACACACTTTTAACTACCAAACCCTCTAAAAAAATCATCTTAAAAACTATACAGAGTCTGACAAATGAACTCAAATTAATTAACCACTAAGCCATGGATATATGTACTGATTTAGGAGGGTTCGCCTATGTCATCCCTCTAATTAACAGCCCTGCGTGTATACCTGAAATCATGGGGATGGACTATAGCTTCCATTTGAACCTGAACAAGATAAATGTTTTAGAACATGGATGGCAAATGTGTTATCAGCGGTTTACCTTCAGCGTCTCTGCTCTTCTCCGTTCCTCCATCAATGTGGCGAGCTCGTTCCTCCTCCTGTTGCTTCTGTTGGATCCTCATGAAGAGGACACGCTGTGCCGGAGGGAGGTCTGAAACGGATATTCCTCCCTGATTTGCTCCGGTGGTGGCGTCCTCCTGGCTGCTTAACTTTCCAGCACCTCCTTGGTAGTTGTCGCCTAGGTGGAGATGTGACATAAGACCTCAGAAAAGGAAGGCTCACTTTTAAGTAGCACTGAGCACTAGGGGTGTTAAAAAAAAATCGATTCGGCGATATATCGCGATACTACATCGCGCGATTCTCGAATCGATTCAATAATAGGCAAAATCGATTTTTTTTTTTTTTTTTTTTTTTAGGATTCACACCTTAAGCATGGAAGAATGTTATATGAACGGAACATTAAGCCTTAATATTTTATTTTAATGCTGTTTAAACATGAAACAGATTACAACCTCTATAAGACTGAAATTTCAGATAAATAAATAATACATTTTCATATAAATCTTACACTCTACAAGCTTACTGATTAGTATTTTCTAAATTTGAATGGAAAAAAATCGCAACAATCGACTTATAAATTCGTATCGGGATTAATCGGTATCGAATCGAATCGTGACCTGTGAATCGTGATACGAATCGAATCGTCAGGTACGAGGCAATTCACACCCCTACTGAGCACCATAGTGCAGTTTGATGAAAGTTAATAATCTAAGAATGGGATGTGATGGTTGGGACTTGTTAAAAAACAATTCAAACTAATAACTTGATTTTAATCACGTCAATGTCATTTGTTTTTTTCTATAAGGGGCAAAATAGATTAAAATGAGGGCTGTGTAAAAATAACAAAATTAGATAACTTGTCTAGTCTTCCACAAAAATGTATGCTTCAAAACACAACTATAATTAAATATATAATCTAAAACCAAATTTGCATCGGCCAAAAGCCAAAACACTGTTTGGGGTCACTTGCGCGGCACAAAGAGAGACGGCAATGGGAAAGGATTAATGATAGATCAATGAATAAATGGGAAAACTGATATGACAACTGATTCTAAAAAGATTTGTTAGTGACAAGCCTAATAAAAATCAGAACTGGTCTGAACATTCTCACCCTCTTCCACCACGCCTTCCATCTTCATTCCCTCTTGATTGAAGAATGTGTTGAAGTAGTTCCCTCCGGCCTGAGGAGGCTGCAAGGCGCCCCCGTGAGGAGGACAGTCGCCAGACGCAAACGTGCCCATGTTCTCCGCGGGGAAGCAGGTCGGGGCAGCCCCCGATGCGCCAGGTGCTGGGGTTGCTGCCTGGTTGTTGCCGGGCGCCTGGCTTCTAGGAAAAGTACTCAATTAGTGAATGAAAAACAATACACAAACTAATTAAGTGGATGTTTCATGTCAAATTGACTTTCTATTGTTTGTAAACAAATAACTGTCTCTCTCGAGTGCCCAATCATCAAAAGTTAAATAAAAGAATCCATTAAATCGTGCATATTTATGAAAACGTGTGTTTACAAACTGAGATGTCCCAATTTGTCTCATTTACATAGCAGCACTCACACCATTTTTCTCTACCCATGACTGGAAGCTATGCGGGCCAAGTTCCAGAGCCACTTTCAAGCAGTCAAAGTAGGTAGGCCAATGGTGGCGTAGTTAGGTCCGAAGGTGCTAACTTTCACCACTAATACTGTAGTTATTTGGACCTTTCCCTGTATCATCTTGAAGTTTACCATACAGCTTCCTCCATTGTGAACCTGCTTACCTACATCATACATCTACTTTGAAATGAAGTGAACTTGTGTGGACTCACTTAACAGCCAGTTTATGAGCCAGCTGTCCAGTTGGCTGCACTTTGATCTCAAACAAAGAGGGGATCTTCTTCCCGCCACCCCCTCCACCGGGCGCGGGGACCATCTGAGGGGGTTGGCCACCGGGGTTTAGGGTTGCTCCTTGGTATGGAGCCCCCTCTGGATTCTGTACAGGAGGACCACCAGCACAGGAATTCGGAGAGGGAACCATCCCGGGAACACCGGGAGGAGGCTTGGTGGCAACGGGCGCCTGGTTTGCGGTGGGGTTGCCCCCAAAGTCACCGGCTGCGGGGCTGAAATCACCCGTCCCGGCGTTGGCTTCGATGGGTGCCGGGCGAGGAGGAGTGGGCAGTAGACCCACTCCAGGTGGGGGTTTAGGTAGAGGGTTGATCCCCTGCTTCTTCAGTTCCTCCACTTCCTTCTCATCCTCCGCCCCGGCCTCTGCGTCCTCAGCCAGCATCTAAACAAACGCACAACAAAATGGAAAATATTAGTACAGTACTGTAGGTCACGATTCTTCTAGTTTTGCAGTAGACTAAATGCCGGAAACGCTTGTGTTCGTGGTTTTATACCAAGTGCCAGTGAACTAAGTTGAAGTGAGTTGAGGAGCTTCATATAACAAAAATAATGCTTTGCTGAGCTCTTGTGGCAACTCTAGGCAATTATATATATTTTTTAGAGAAAGCATCAATTACTCAGATTTCTAAATATTAGTAGGGATTCAATGTAATCTAAAAAGCCAAAATTATTTGGGCACATGAGTGGTCAGACCTTGTTGAGCAGCTCCTGGGTATCATCGTTGAGGTTTTCGTGGGAGAACATGCACTCGTCGCCATTGACACAATTGCCCGTGGTGTGGAACAGCTTGCAAGGGAATTCGCGTGACATCACCGTTAAGGCACTAATGCACAAAACTTAAGATCATGTGATTCTAAACATGTTTAAAAACAGTGAAAGGATATCATGCATGTAAGGGCAGTGGTTGGCTCGAGCACAGTAGCCAGTGATGTAAAACTTGCACAGCTCTTTGTTTTTGGGCAACTCGATGTCGTGGCTAAAGTTGCAGTATTCTTCCTAGGGATCAAAAGAGGAAGTATATAAATAAAACTACACAAATACAAGATTAATAAAAGCTTAGAGTTTAAAGAGCTATTATTGGCTCACCCAGGTGCATCTGTTTTCCATGTAATATTTGCAGATGGCTTTTCCTTTCTTATCCTGGTACTTCTCGTTTTGATTTCTCTTGCTCATTCCTGACACAGCATCACCTCCTCCGTCCTTAAAAAACACAACACAAACAAGAAAAGGACAACACATCAATAGATGTAAGTAAGAACAAGTACTTTAAACCACAAGTAGCAATGAAGGACCCTCACACCTCCATTTTAATGACATAACCTCAAAATGATCAGCAAATTTTAAAGCCACGCCAGAACAATTAAATGCTCTACCACTAGATGGCAGAAGGTACAAAATTATGTATATGCATGAAGTAATTGCCATTCATAGAACCGAAAAGTAATGGGTTTGTGTTCTATCTAAGGGGCCAGACTTCTCACCAAGGAAGCAAATTTGCAACTAAATTAAGGTAAGGTTAATTCAGTATATTAGTACAGCTATTTCAAGATACAGTATATAATTTTTGTGACAATTTTGGGAGTGGACCATGAGTTTTTTCTCAAAGAAAATTCGGTTATGTGCCTTGGCCAGACAAATGTTAGGAAACACCGAAAGACAATTATGCATTGTATTTGTAGAACACTATAGTGTGAAAACGAAGCTGTGGTACATTCATTTGGTACAAGGAGATGGGAAACCATACCCCGTTGTCCATGTCTCCATTGTTGTCGTCATCGTGGCCCATGTCACCTCGTCCTCGTCCCCGGCTCCTCATTTTGCCACCTCTCATCATACCACGCCCTCCTTTACCTCGACCCCTTCCGCGGCCGCCTCTGCCTGGAGTCCAAAACAGAGACATGGGTTCACGGAGGGAAATTATGATTTTTTTTAAAAAATTTTTTAAATACATGAGCAAAGGACATACCTCTTCCTCTGTCTTTGTGCCTTTTGTACTGATAGTCGTCATAGTCATCTTCCCCCATGTTGTCGTAGTTGTCGTCATACTGAAGAAAAAAAAATGAATGCCTTCCATTCATCCAGAGCAAAAGAAACACTGGTCAAAAGCAGTCACCTCCATGTCCTCCCCATAACCATCTCCATCATCATCTGCCATCTTTCCACCTCGTCCTCCTCTTCCTCGGCTGCCTCCGCGTCCTCCCCGCCGCCCGCCCCTCATTCCACCGCGTCCTCTCATGTTCCTCATGCGGCCACGGCCTCCTAGAGAAAGAGAATGAGATTCATTTTTACAGCAAGAATAATGTCTCAGCTCATCAAAATAAAACTGAATCTTCAGCCTTGTTCAACAGCAGATTTGATGCTGATGACATCAAAGAGCCTTCTTCAAAGAATGTCAAATGCTGAAAGTGTTGGGATGTAGATTTTGACTCCCATGCTAAAACATGTTCATTTATCAGCCAACTTGTGTTATGGTGGGTTCAAAAATTCATTGTAAAAATTATAATAAAAAGAACAAAAATGAAGCCAGCAGAAGTTGTATTATTTTAGAAAAATACAGATGCATCTCGATAAATTTTAACATTGTGGAAAACAATCCATTTCAGTAGTTCAATGCAAAAAGAAAAACTCATTAAAATATAATCATTGAACAGATGTTTTCTTATAAATTTGATGATTATAGCTTGTAGCTAACTAACAAATACTTAAAATTAACTATCATAAAAAATATGAATGTTATGTAATAATCTCAATAATGTGTTACGGGGTGGTGTGGATCAGTGGTATGGTGATTGTCTCCCAACCGAGGTTGTGGGTTCGATCCCATGCCATTGTGACCACGTCAAAGTATCCTTGAGCAAGATACTGAACCCCCAATTGCCCCTGATGCTGCACCATCAGTAGGTGAATGGGTAGTCAAAATGTAAAGTGCTTTGAGGGCCTTGTAAGGTGGAAATCAATCAATGAAGTGCAATTTGCCAGTGCCATTTACCGTTCCAAATCAGATAGGAATTGGTCTGCTGAAAAGTATTTTTTCCCATGAGTTTGATGAAGCTTTATGAGTTTTACTTTTTCAAATGAGTAACTCATATAAATCAACTTTTCGACCATATTCTAATTTACGATTGTTTCTAGCACCTAAAACTTATTCCTGTTGACAGTTTGTCATGCAACAAAACAGGAGGTGATGATTATCATCACACCCACCTCGACCTCCGCGTCCACCTTCCTTCGCCTTGCGGTACATGTTAAGCTCCTTGGTGAATTCATCATACTCCTCGCCGCCCATGTCCTGCTCCCCCTCCCCCTCGAAGTTGTCCTCCTCGTAGTCGTCGTAGCCACCGTAGCCCTGCTTGTCCATCTTCATGTAGCCGCCTTTCTTGGAGCCGCCGTAACCACCGTGAGACTGTGGGAGGGATGGGCCGACCATGTGTAGAGACTGGTTGAGGCATTGCATTGTGTGTTGCTCGTTGACTTACAACGGGGGGGTACTGGGGGCTGTACTCTCTGTACTTCCTCTTCTCACTGGGAGAGTAGTCTGAATCATCGCTTAAGTCTGAAAAGTCGTCGTCAGAAGAAGTGTGACGCTGCAGGAGAAAATATTACATAGTTAAAACTGATAATGTGGCTGCCATTTCTTAATTAAAGCCAGCCTAAATCCAATTATGATGTTTCTAAAAATGATCTTGAGCAAATATGCCAACCATATTGTATTTATGAGGCAGTAAGACTAGCTTCCATTATTTCTACTCCTAGTACTCTTCTTTGTATTTTTATTTATTTTTTTGTCAGTCTGGGTGACCTGTGTCCCTCACAGGTCAGCCTTGGTAGGACAGCAGATAGTGATTTGGTACCCAGCCTGCTTTCACGCACACTTGCTTACTATTTGTGGTGCTCATCTACAGCAGTTTATCAACCTTTATTACACTGACCAACATATTTTTTTAAATATAAAATCTTGCTCCACACCACTGAACAAAAAAGGTCACAAAAATTATGCATACTTAAATATTAGTCACATTTTAATTAAATATTCCCATTGTGAGACTAATATTGGTTATCTAAAAAAAGTGGAATAACACAGATTATTGGAAAATAAGATTATTTTGACTTAAAAAGAAAAGTTCAATACCAAGATGAACGAAATGTTATGGCCATATTTTGTGCAATTATAATAGCTAATTTTAATTCATTTATTTTTGTACATGAGATTGCCATGTTCATCCTTAGTTTTCTAATGGGAAAGGCACTTGGAATGTGTAAACGTGTTATGTTTAAAATAGTGCTGTCAAACAATTAATTTTTTTTATCTGATTAATCCCACTTTTTAATTTTGATTAATCACGATTAATCAGCTAAATTTCTTGCGTATTCGCGTAATATAAAATAAATACAAAATACCGTAATATTTTGACATTACCGCATTTTATTATCTGAATGTCATATGCAAACATTTAAATGCATGTACGCAATTGCATGCATGCGTGCATTGCTCAAAACATAACAGCATCATATCAATTGGGTGCAATTCAGCAAATATTAATTAATTAAACGCAAATTACTTTTGTTTTATCTAAAGTCCCGTCGGGGTGTTTTTTAAAGCGAAATTTACCACCGAGCACACCAACTGGAGTCGACCCACTCATTTTGGAACAACGGGTGTAGGAAATGCTGTGCATTCACCTAATCACTGACCTGCACAGCCTTCATTGTAACCATTCGCGGTTACGTTAAAGGCTCAAGTGCGCTCAAAAAAATAGTGCGATTAAGATGCGTTAATACGTGATTAAGGCGACATTTTTCTGTGATTAATTAATCTATTAACGATTTAACTTTGACAGCCCTAGTTTAAAAATATGATCTACATGTTTTCAAAGGTTGTTTTGGAACAATTTATTTTCTTAATTGTTCTTCACTTATGTAAAAGTTGGTCATGACTTGGCGAAAATAGGAAAGTGTGGTTCCAAGGGTGACAACCACTGATCTACAGTATACAACATAATGTAAGAGCAGTAAGAACCCATGACAAATTTTGTCTTGTCCTGTGGGCTCTCTAGCATTTTAACAATGAGTGAAGATGCTATAAAATCCATATATTATTTGTGTACCAGGTTGAGCGTTGTTCTTACTTTGTGCTTTGACTTGCGTTTCTTCTTTGTGCGCCTCTTCTCCCGCTCACGTTCCCTCTCCTTCTTCCTCTTCCTCTTCCGCCGATGCGAGCGCTCCTCGTCCGAATTGCTGCTGGCGTGGCGCTCCCGGCTTCGAGGGGGACGCTCGCCGCCACCACCGGCGTCCCCTGCCGTGCCGCCGTCACCATCGCCTGCTTCCTCGCCCACCTCTGCGCCTCCTCCTCCAGCAGACGCGTTGCCTCCCATCTCCACCTCACCCCCATCATCTTCAAGCTCGCCCTCCTCCAGTTCGCCATCCTCTGGCCTGTGTACACACAAACATAGAAACTTGTTAATTTAATATATTGACTTTTCACTCACTGTGTGTTGTAACACAAATATTCTGCATACAAAATGTCACAAAAAGTATCAATACAGAAATAATGATGATCTTGTCCCAAGTTATGGTACGCACAAAGGAGATACTTGCAAGAAGCCATGGCTTATTCTGTTGTATGAACGGCAAAAAGTGGATTCACATGTTTATTGTACCTTAAACCACTAAATGGGATAACATTTCATTGTTCTGCCTATCACTATACATCACCGGCATAGATAGACGAACAAAGATATATTTGTAATTATAATTTCACGACACTGCTGATGATCTGTCATTACACTAATGTACCACAACACCCGGGCTGGGAAATCACTTACTTGAAATACAGCATTCTATGACTCTAGCACAAGTTTTTCAAGACAAACAAACAAAAAACCCTAATTCAATAGTGGGGAGGGCCTTTTCTTATCAGTTTTGATAGAGACCTCCAAAGTGCAACACATAAACTAAATGTATCAGAAAATATGACAAAACAAATTTTGGATTATATATTATGAGCATTTGTGGGGTCTGGCCAGCAACAACAGCTAGACAGTCAACTTTTCACAGGGAATAAATTATCCCGAAGCTCAAGGATTTTGACTCCATAATGGCAAAAGGTTGACGTGACTCACTGTGGACACTTCCACCTCTCGTGCCCACACGCTAAAGTGCAAACACATCCCAACCAGGTTATTCTCCACCCTGCCAGAAGACTTAATTCAATATGCCAAACACAACTGGACAAAAAGGTTCTGATTGCATATCTGAGGATAAGCAATGACAAAAGAATGCCACATTTCTCTGTCTAATTACCAATCTCAAGTTCATAACTTTCAACAAAGCACAAGTATTTCTCTATGCAAAACACGCCATGCACAATGGTTAAAGAGGCATAATTAATTGGAGAAGGGCCATGATTAAAACGGGGGATACTTACTGTGACAGGCCTTCTTCATATTTTGCACACACAACCATTAAAAAGTCCTCCCGCTAACACTCTGGGGTCACTGGTGGGATTTGTGGGGGCTGGGAATTGTATTTACTAAAACATTCAACCAATTTGCCAACTCGGAACTGTGTGGTTACGTTACAAATTGATTTTTGTGTTTGACCTCTGGGATGCTTTGCAGACATTTTACACACAGCGTTGGTACATACAGTTTTTAAACATGTTAGACAAACAGCACAATCAGAGTGTGGGAAAGAAGAAAAATAGCTATATTTGACAGCCAATGTGTCCTTTCAATAAATGTTAAAGGTGACAACGTAGAAAGAATCCAATCCTGTAAAGAATGTTCGCCGGGTTAAAAGTAAACAATTAGTAGTACTAGTTTGGCAACTGGGACATTTGGTGAATTAAGTTGTTATAGTGTCTCGTTGATATATAATTTACAATAAAACGTTTGTGTCGTGTTAGATTAGTACTAGTAGTGTTAAAGAACTTTGACTATACGTGGGTAACGTTATAATCTCAGTTGTTATTTGACGTTAGGACCGACGAGAAACAACGTGAGGATGTTTATAAAACGAAAAAACAAAGGAAAAAAAAAAAAAAACGCTCTGAGGGTTAGCCGTTAGCTAACGTGGCTAGGCTAGCCGCCGGAATGGGCACACCTTAAATCCGAAAATTTTGTTTTCAACGCGCAAATAACAATGTTACCCACGGACACTTATTTTGAACAATTGGTTAGTTTACGACACTCAAGAAAACGCCTAAGCCACTTGACGTCGGGTTTGCGTTCGTCGAAATGGTCGACGTCCGTGCCAAAGAAAAGTGTTTGGGAGCGTCGGCCTTCTCTTTTTGCTCGTCATATCAGCCCGCGTTGAGCCACTTCACCGTTGAGGTGATATAACGTAATAAAATAAAGGGAAAACGTTATCTCCGACATTATTTTGGCCTCCCAGTTGGCGCCGTCGTGTCAACGCACAAGTCCGTTACCGCTTTACCCGTTTTCCAGAAAAGGCGAGTTTAATCCCTCTTTGACAAAAAGGAAAAAAAAGGTATCCCCGGGCTTTTTGTGTAAAAAAGCAGAGGACAAATAAATAGTTTCATTGAAATATGACTGTAGAATTACTCGACCTTTCGTCAGTCAGGAGACTGTTGTGTTCGTGGTTGGTAGTTGGGGAGTTTGGATGGACAGTCATGCTTTCCACAGCCATTTCCTCTCTCTCTAACCCTTAGCTAACATGGAGGTGCCCAAAAATTCAAACTCTCGACACTGGAAATCTACTGGCTTATGCGTCACTTCACAGGGATCTACTTGGTTTTGGATTTAGTTGAGTTTCAGTTCATAGGCAGTAGGCAATTCTCCATTACAGTTGTAAGAGAAATTTGATGAAATTGAATCCAGACGTTCTCTTTCCGTCCTACTGAAGCGCTGTGAAATGACGACTGATGCAACTAAAATGGCCGACCGTCTTCTTCAGACACAAACTGGGCGGACTTTCAACACCGTGACGTAACTGCCCAACGCTCTTGTCATGCGTCTCACGGACATTACCGAGGCTGTTTCCGCCATCAAAATAAGCCCTCCATTTTGCCTAGTAGACATTTGTTTGGATTGGGTTGCTTATACTAAATGTATTTTTATTTAGTCCTGATTTTTCCGTGGACCACTAGTGCTCCTTGAGAAACGGCACTAGTCTATCAAGGCATCATGTCAGACAGTCAGAGCATCATTGTAGGCAATGCTCCTATTTTGTCGTTACCCAATGCCCATAGGTGATTTTTTTTAAAACGCTTTGTTACAAAAATAAAACGAGTATTTAAGTAGCCGCTTATTATCATAGAGGTGTTTTTGACCCTCCACCAGTGGGTCTCTACCTCTTCCAGATCTTTTCCCCAGGTAGAACACAAGATAGGTATGACACAGGTATGACACAAGATTTCATAGTGGCACGTACCTGAAAATGTTTTTTGTTTTTTTTCCACATCAATGTAGCGCTTATTTTAGCTTCATAGCACTCGAAGACAAAACAAGTGCTGGAGGACTTTCCGCATCATCGCACTGACGAATACAATAATCTGCATTATTTGCACAGCTGTCACTTTCAAATTCATGGTCGTAAGTCAAACATCAGGGCAAAATGCACAATAACTCCTGGTAGTCGCTGAGTCGCCTCAACTTTTAAATGTACTGTACATGCACTGTACACATCTCTATATTTTTTTCTGTGGCGAATTACTTTCAGGGGGAGCCCAGTGTGGAAATAACTTCTTTTTTTTTTGAAGAAGAAGAAAACAAAGAAAAAGCAACGAAAAGATGTGTGTACTCCCCCCCCCCCCCACCCCGTGACGTCATCACCCTGCGGCCATTCAGCGACACCATCTCGGCTTTTGAAACAATTGGCGGTGTAGCTTCGAACGATCACTTAAAGCGTTTTCATTTTTTCCCCCTAAGAAGTCTGACATGATCGATATGATCGAAAAGGAAGATCCGGTCATCACTGAGGAAGAGGCGGCTCAGTACGACCGCCAGATCCGGCTTTGGGGGTTGGATGCCCAGAAGAGGTAGGTTAGCTTGTTATGCTAATGCTATTCGTCCATGAGGATTTCCGTCATTTGTCGCTTTTGCACATTTACATTAATTATTATTGGGTTAATGCAATTAATGTGAAATTTGGTTGCAGACTCCGTGGGTCCCGGGTTCTCCTGGCAGGTTTAGGTGGTCTGGGGGCAGAGGTGGCCAAAAACTTAATCTTAGCTGGAGTGAAAGGACTCACCTTGCTGGATGATGAGAAGGTAAACTACCAGACATAAAAAAAAATATGTCATGGTATTTTCAACACTGACAGTACTGTAATGCGTAAACACAGGACAAGGAAATAATGGTAACTTATGTCCACAGGATGGAGCCTGTTGCAAATTTATGTTGAATGTAGTAAATCTTGTCGTGCAGTCGTCAAAGTTGTAGGCCCAAGTTTTACTCAAAAATGAGGCAGATAAGCATATTTTGTAAGACTAAGTGTATTAGGTAAGTATATTTTGCTTTTTTTGTGATGGCTAAGACGAATGGTGTAATGATGACCATAGAACAGGAAATATACTGCATTATGATAACACAAAATTTAAAATATCAATTTAAATGGATAAATTAATTTCTAACTAGTAGATGGTCAGGAAAAATACACTTAATTGCAGTTCCTATAAAACACAACTAGTTTGAGTAGTTTTACTTTTATTTTTACATTGCTTAATTTATTCCTAGAATTTTATGACAGTTAAGAATGTTTGTCAAAATTTACTAAATAACTGTACAGGTAAAGGTAATACATACAAACTGTGGTGGCGCCGATGATTACTTTTACATACATATCATATGGGATTTTTTGTTTGTTTGTTTGTTTTTTTTGAAAGGAGAAGTGATGATGTTTGAAGTATTTGTCTTACCAGGTGACGGAGGAATCATGTCGCGCTCAGTTCCTGGTCCCGGTGACCGAGCAGGGCCAGAATCGGGCAGAAGCGTCCCTGGACCGCGCTCAGAAACTCAACCCCATGGTGGAGGTGATCACCGACACGGACAGAATCGAAGACAAACCCGACAGTTTCTTCCTGCAGTTCAATGCGGTGAGTGCACGTGAAGTAGTTAGTTGGGTTTACATTAAATACAGTAAGTTTATCGTGGAGGATATGTTCCAAACAACATGTGGTAAGTGAAAGATAGAGGCAATTTATTTATTTAGCTAATTAGGGACCTTGGCAATGTGTCATCATGACTAGAAGAATCGTCTGCATTGTGCTGTTGGAGTCTTAATATTTTTTATTTATTTTTTAAACCCTCAGGTTTGTCTGACATGCTGCCCCAAAGATGTGATGGTGCGTGTGGACCAGCTGTGCATGCAGCACAACATCCTGGTCTTCTGTGGCGATGTCCATGGTTACTACGGTTACATGTTCTGCAACCTTGGACCTGAGCACAACTATGTAGAGTGAGTTTGAATTAACAGTTAAAAACAAACAAACAAACAAACAAAAATAAAACACTCAGTGTCAAGTCACCTCCAGTCTTACTCTAGGCTCCGCTTTGTTGTTCAGGGAGAAACCCAAAGTGGTGAAAAAGTCCTCAGGAGACTCCAATGATGGTCCTGACGCAAAGAAGCTCAAACTGGACCCCAATGAGACCACTATGGTGAAAAAGGTTAGAGCAGATTACCTGTACTTTAAAATAATAATAATAATAAAAAAAAGACCCCTTCCATGTATTGTACAGCATTTTGTTACATAGTCACTAAAATTATTTAGATGACATTTTTGTTAAAAAAAAAATCACATGGTAATTAATCATAGTAAATCCAACAGTATTGATATTTCAAATAAATTTTTATTTTTCTGTAATGTTAATACAGCTGTATTTTGACACTGTAACCTAAATTGTATTTGTAATGACAATGTGACTTGTTTTCAACAGAAAAATATTCTTCCCCTCTAACATTTATTTTTGTCAAACACAAAAATATTCTGCTTATCTTTTCTAACTCTACAACCATCACATTACTTCTATGCTTGTATTTTGTTAAAGTAAAACTGAGAAATCAAATTTTTGTTAGTGAAACCAAAATTTTCGGCTAATCTTCAAAATATGTTTTTGTGTGTTAAACTGTAAAAAGATATTTTTATTTGAAAACGTATCAAATTTATATTAATTCACCAAGTGTGTGATAATGATGTCATTTCACCCAGACGTCCAAGTTCTGCAGGCTGAAGGAGGCTCTTGAGGTGGATTGGACCAGTGACAAGGCCAAAGCCGCCCTCAAGCGCACGCCTGTCGACTACTTCCTGCTTCATGGTATTCATCCTTCCGTGTATTAAGAAGTTACATGAGACATCCGATAACATTTTTTTGTTTCGAAAAGTATGGACCTTCGCTGTATGTTAGACATTTCATTTAAATGACAATCAATGGCTCTTAGTGCTGCTGAAGTTTCGCACGGACAAGGGCCGAGATCCCGACCCACAATGCTTTGCAGAGGACAGCCAGCTGCTGCGTCAGATCCGCCAGGACGTCCTGGAGAGCTTGGCGGTGGGCAGCGACCTACTCAACGACGATTTTATCAGGTACTGTACTCAGCGGTGAGGCAGAGGCCACGTCCTATGTGTTGGGACTTAACCGTGTCCTGGTGTGTCGTCCTCAGTTTCTGCTTCTCAGAGATGTCTCCAGTGTGCGCAGTTGTGGGAGGTGTGCTCGGACAAGAAATTGTTAAGGTAAGCATGTTCACGGACATGACAGTACACACAGGTCTGAGTCTTTAATGCTAAATTAAATAACTGTAACCCTAAATCTACCCTGCAAGCCAAACAAGCCAGTCTCAAACTAGGCCAAACCCTAAGTTTAACAAACCAGAAACTTGAACTAGCTCAAATCCTAAACTAACACTATACACTAAAATAACTCCAAACTAGTCCTAACACTAACCTAGTGAACTCTGTCAAGTGTGTTTCTTGTCGTCCAGGCCCTTTCCCAGAGAGACGCTCCACATCGCAACTTCTTTTTCTTCGACGGCCGCAAAGGAAACGGCATGGTGGACTATTTTGGACCAAACTGAGTGTGCACACAGCTGGCTCTACCATCTATCCATCTCACATCCAATAGCATTTGTTTATTTATGGCATCACCCACCACTATCCTGACTTTTGACATTTTCTTACTTTTGCTAATAAAGAATGCTTCAGAAAAGTATCCTGACATCTCCACATTTACATATTTGTAATTGTATGATTGAATAGGGTATATGACACGGAAGAGGCAAGACTGTTTTTTTTGCACATCAGTTTGTTTCCGGTTCGGTTTGCGACGTGTGGGCTGCATAAACAATAATTGCGTTTCCGACTTTGCCCCTCGGTTGCGTGTTTGCAACCCGGACCGGAAATAAACTGATGTGCAAAATCACGTCCCGCCTCCTCCGTGGCATATACCCCATACATTGCTTGATTGGTTAGTTAGCAGGACCACTGGAAAACTATTTAAACAATTGCCAAGGAGGGTTTAGTTACTTATTATTATTTTTTTTTTAAAACTACAGATACCTGGGGGGGGGGACAGGAACTGGAACTTGGTCTTTTGCTGTCACTCAGTTTCAATTTGTGGTGCGCCGAGCAATAGGCCCCACTGGTCATGATTGATTGATTTCTGTCAAAGTATATGATTGTTGGTTTAAGTCATTGCCGATCATAAAAACGATCACCCGCAGCTTGTAGAACTGGAGGCCAACCTGTGTGGTGTAACATCCCCGACCCCTTTCATTAACACTGCATGTTATAGACCAAACCAGTAACTGAATGGTCGTATGTGCATTTTCTGCACTGAGTTGGAAATAATGTCTGGTTTTTGTTTAATAAAGGGATATAACTTTTGATAGATGCCAATCCACGATCTCTCTCATGGATAATCAGTATCCCATTTGTCAGTATAAAACCCTGACTTGAACGCCCCTATTTCCAATAGTTTTGAAGCGGAGTGAATAAATATAAAGACAAACATCAGAAACCAAGACTTTATTGAATTCACTTTATTATATAAAAGTAAAAAAAAAAAAGTCTGCATCTCAATAAATTACAAAACAGTGAACCCCGCATATTCAATTCAAAAGGGAAACTCGTATACAGTACACATTCATGAAATAATTTCTGCCTCATTTTCTTATCCGTTTTCTACAGCGTTATTAGGGTCATTGGTGAGCTAGAGAGGCGGAGTACACATTAAACTGGTGGCCAGCCAATTCTGGCACAAAAAGAAAACTAACCATTCAAATGGACAATTGAGAGTCTTCAATGAACCTAACCTGCATGATTTTAAAATGTTGGAGGAAGCCAGACTACCTAATGAAAACCCCCACACAGAAAAACTGGAGCCTAGATTAAAAAAACAACCCTCAAAATTCAGAGACAGCTGTGGTAACCACTGTGCTTCCAGCTATAAATATGACAATTACATAAACTATGCGTGTAGTGAATCTGTCAATTATACAAGTTCCACTTTTTGAAATGAAGTAGGGAAATTAAGTTTTTCAGCATATTCTAAATCAGTGATTCCCAACTGCTATGCCACAGCACATCATTGTGGTTTGAATAATGAATTGTGTGCAGTAGGAAGTGATTTGTTCTTCTGCTATTGCCACACATTACCATTAATTTCAGTATACTGTAATCCACTGCTATGATGCAGATTTTTCAATTGAACATACAGTGGCGGCATATTGGTTTCTCTGTAGTGGACAATAGTTGGTGGCGGTAATGAGTCTGAAGGCCAATCGTGTTTTGCGCTTGCATTTGTTAGCCATTCCTAGCTATGTTTGCATAAAGTTAGTTGAATCAAAGGCAAAGTTGTGTAGTTTAAAATAATACACATGCAACTGTCTTTGACAATAAACTTTTAACTGGGAGTACAATTACACATCTTGTAACCAAAGTGGTGCTTGTTGTGAGGTTAGCTGAGTTTAGTTCGCTGCCACCAAACAGCACTTATGTCAAACACTTTGCTCTTAAGTCAATGCAAAAAAACAAAAACAAAAAAAAAGTCCAAATGACAACTTGTATCTCAAGGCACTACAGTATACTGTACATTTTTTTTGTTTGGGGCTGTGACAGATAGTTTTCTTACGTAAAGTGCCTCGGCTCAACGGTTGGGGAAACACTGCTAATTTATTGAGATGCATCCGTTTACATAAAAGAGTCACATATTTTTTTGTGTATCAATGGAATTCTTACAGCAGACGACATCATGTTGCGTGTTCCCGAACCAGCAGGAAACGCTCACAAAGAGTTAACAAGCAATTGTGCTCATTGGCTGAAATGCAGTGGCGATGCTTAGTTAGCGTTTGGTCATATTCATAATCAACAGGCACCCGAGGGCTTTGCTTTTTGCCCACTTCAATGTGAAGATCAGCAGGATCACGTGATACAACATCAAATAAAGAACCCCCCCCCCCCCCCCCTTTTTTTTTTTTAACACCACCTCCCCACCCATTGGCTTCAGCCTTCCTGACGGTGACTCACTTGCGTCGGCTAAAGATGCTCTTTTTGCCAGAGTTCTTGTCGGTGGCGCTGAGTCCAATGAGCAGCCGAGCCTTTTCGTCCTCCTCTTGCTGCTGCAGGCCCGAGTCCGCCTTCCCGTCCAACGTCTTCCCGCGCGGGTCGGAGCCACCGACGGCCGGCTTCAGGCGTAGCTTCTCCTTGATCATCTGAAATGAAGAAAGAAAATCAGAGCGTGTTGAAAAGCTTTTGGAAAACACTAGTAGCACTTGGTGATATGGACTGCAGCGTTTTTTATTTTCCTCAACAAAAGGACTTTGTATGGGCCTGGATCTAGACTGCTCATGATTGTATGCTCTTTTTATTAATTTTGCCGGTGCCGTACTTGTGCAACCAGAGCCTTGCGGCTGTCTCTCTTCACGGCCATGGCGAAGTCCAACCACGTCCAAGTGTTGTTGTGGTACTCCAAGCATGGCAGCACAAGGTTGAGGTCCTTCCAGTCCACGCTGCTTTTTTCTCCCTGAGGAAGATCATCAGTTACATTAACTCACTTAGGCTTTGTTTGGAAGGTTTTTTTTTTTTTTTTTTTATTATAAAGACAGGGAGCCTTAAAGAGACAGTAGCATAAACCATAAACTACTAAGGCTAAGAACCAGGAGTGGGCAATCTGTGAAATTTCCTCGGTTGATCAATTCTTTATTTTAGTAAATAAAGAAACAAACAAGCACACATACACACATCGTGATTTTCGGACTGTAAGTCACACTTTTTTCATGCTTTGGCTGGTCCTGCAACTTAAACTCTGGTGTGACTTATAGTTTGGACTCAAACCCCAAATCCCTGTTCCCTAATCGTGTTGACGACAGCTCAGAGTTCCGGTTAGATTTGAAACTTCCACATCTCGCTACAGGAAAGTTTTTCTTGTTTAAAATGGCTTACCTTAACTAGAATCATGCATCACATTCTGGCTAAAGGTAGAATAAAGGTTCGTTATTGTGTCTTTTAGTGCTGTAAATAGTCAATCTTTGTGGAGGAAGCCGCATGCTAAATAGCAATTTCTTATATTTCTTTTTCATCTTCTACTTTCTTTTGGCAGTTGGCGAATACTTTAAGTGCACTACTGCCACCTTCATAGCACGGACATCTACCACAACAAAGATTTGCTATTTATAGCACCAAAAGGTGCAATAACGACCAAGCTCCACTGGTATTTTTTTGTTTTTGTTTGTAAAATAACGGATTTGACTAATGACTAATTTCCCACCAACATGCGATTTATTTAAATATGATTTTTTGTCATTAAATTTGTATACAGTATATTTTTATTCACACACTATAGAGATAAAAAAACAACAATAGTAATTCTCTAGTTACCCATCTATCATCAATTCATGCACCTAAATAGCAATTTAAAAAAAAAGAATTAAAATACATTTTATTACATAAATATACTAACAAAAATATATAAATGAATGAATATAATAGTTCAACTTCCTAGTTCCTACAGCTGACATGTTCTTAAGTCACAAACTAGTCGACTGAATCCTCATCAGTGGCTCTGCTGGTTGAAACCAATATTGCATCCAATTCACATAAGTCACTTGATGCAATCAATTAATCAGCTTTAAACCTATCATTTCATCGAGCCAGTCACCTTATAGCTGACGCAGAGTGGCACTTGAGGAATCTTGATGTAAATGAAAGAGTTGTTCATGGCCGCTCGCTCCTTCATCTTGTCGATGTCATCAACAGGATGCTGGTGAGGGAAAGAA
Organism: Festucalex cinctus; assembly: GCF_051991245.1. Classification (NCBI taxonomy): domain Eukaryota; kingdom Metazoa; phylum Chordata; class Actinopteri; order Syngnathiformes; family Syngnathidae; genus Festucalex; species Festucalex cinctus. Next base: position 12,986,788 of record NC_135423.1, on the reverse strand, counting down.
GACAGAGCACCATTACAATCTTTTGTGGTTAATCGGAAGTTGGTCAATTACAAGTATTAATACCTCAAGAGGTTTCCTGAATGACCTCCTGACGCCGGCGCTGCGGTTCATCCCCTGGGCGACGCCTTTACTGGGGCCCAAAGCGCCCATGGTGTCCTCGGAAGACTGACGAGTCTTAACGGGGATACCTGCCATGTGGAGGGTGGCGATAAAACAATGAATAAATACAAATTTAATATCAGGATTATCACAACCTTAAAACACAATTATCGTATTATCATGTTTTTACTAAAGGAAAACAAAATTTAGTAATTTTTGCTGTGTATTTTGTTTACATTTTAATTTTTTGAGCTCTGCTTGTTACCCGAGGACTGAAGTCAGACATACGTGCATTCTGGCTTGGCTAATTTTCTGTTTTACCATGGCTACAGGAAAGTGACTACAGACTACATTTGTGGGTTTTCTCAGTGGAATCTGCCTGTCTTTTTTTTTTTTTTTTTTTTAATTGTTATGCATGTGAAAATTCAAAATAGACAAGCCACAAATGGAAAAACATACCCGTGGTGACCAGTCGGAATTTGTCCTCTTCGTCTGTCACCTCCTCTTCCTCCACATTCCTCCCAGGGAAGAAGAATCCCATCATCCTCTTGAAGAAGTGGTACATGAGCTGGATGGTGAGAGGCACTACGTTTACCTGAAAAGACAGGAGCATTTTCATTGTTAGCGTGGGGGGTGGGGACATCCAGACAAAACGATGATGAAGTCATTTGTGACTTTCTTCACCTCAAAGTGCTCCTTGACAGAGATCCCGCCCACTGGGGGGCGGACCTTGCTGAAAATGCGCAAAGCGAACTGACGTCCTGATTGACAGGCACTCTGAGGACGAAGAACCACCTATTGGAAGACGCGCAATGAGAACAAAAAAAATACTAATACTCCATTATGTACTCCATCCTTGGGTCTAACCGTCTGTAGTTTTAGTCTTTAGGCTGTAGTTATTCATGATACCAGCTACTTTTCACAGTAGAAGCAATCAAAGACTAGAATCCACAAATTGCCTTGTGCGAGTATACTCTTAACACACATTCCAATGAGTCAGGCTTGATGATGATGCTTGTGCATGCAACACCAGTCGGCAAATGACGTGGACAAACAAGATGGCATCAACACACTAACAGCTGTGTGCATACATACCCTCACACGCTGTAAGAAGGAAACCACACAGAGAGAAGACAATATCAAACATGTTGGATTTACCAAGTATCAAGTACATTTCTCTGGTTATACAATACATAAGTTGTCAAACTTTTTGGTTCCAGGTATCACTTACTGTATATGGAATAAATGTTTTCACGCAAGGCCCTGCTTGTTAACTCATTCGCTGCCAGTCATTATAGAAAATTTTTACATTTCCAATACTCACGTGATATTACATTCAATAATTATATATAAACCGAATCTACCAAATAACAGAATAGACTCCTTACTTTTTGTCCCGTCCCGTTCTTTTATAATTGACAGCAGAAAAATGTAGGTTTGCCAAAATACAGCCATTTCTCCCATGGACTCTGAAACTGTGTTTATTTCCTATAAAATGGGGCAATGATGTCATCTACCGGTGGTTGGGCATCAGTAAAGTTGTTTCCAAGTTTGATATTTACAGTGGAGCATGCTCAGATTCGCCCCCATTTAGCACCGCTCTAAAAAATACAATTGACAAGTATACTTGTCAAAGGCAGTGAATGAGTTAATATTGAGGCTATGTTCTAACAAATGACTTGAAAAAAAAAAAAAATTACTCTCGAATATTACTCCTTTATTTTGTAAATAGGAAACTACTTGAAAAAAATGTGCCCTTTGTTTAAGGGGGGGAAAAAACCCAGGATTTTATGCATTATAATACATATAAATCACAACAGAATTCATTACAAATACCCAAGGCTACAGTTTGCAGACTCTGGGGGTCCGGGGACCCCAATTTGAGAACCATTGCTTATAATGTCCATTTAGTGGACTTGACAGATGTTACCTTGTAGGCTGCATTGGGCAGCAGGTTGTTCATGGTGAACCAGCCCAACTCCAACAGATGCTCTGCAGTGTCATCAGACTTGTTGAGCTGTGCGCGGAGAGAATGAGTCAATTTCAGAAGCCCAGATGAAAGACCAGTATTGTTTTCCTTCGGCCTGGCAATTATTTGGTTCGATAGATTAATTAGATTTTATTTGTCACAATGATTTTTTTTTATTTTTTTTTTACTTTTGCTCTGTAAGAGTTTTTTTTTGCACCTTTCCAACAACTGTAATGACATAAAAAGTGAGTGTAATTCCTGCTTTAAAAAAACTGACAACATAAGCATAATCATTATAATAGCATAGTTTTCCATGTTACCAAAAAGGAGGCTGGTAGAAGGCAATTACAAAGAGTTATCTCACAAATTGCTCAAGAAATCGGCAGGTTGGGAACTTTTGACCCGAGTTATGTGCTGGAAAAAAATTGGAAACTGGATTTGCGTGAAAAAATGCAGGATGTCATTTTACGTGATGTTGTCCTTCACCTTGCTGTACATAAACCTCTGCAACTCCAGCTCAGCAATGCCCAATTGGCCATCCTCTTCGGTCAAACACCAGCGCGCCTGAGCAAAGTAGATCTCCGTCCTCCTCACCACGCTTACGTCCTCTGGCGGTTTGCGCAGCTCCAGCTTGTTGGCCCGTTGCAGTTGGAAGTCCTTAAAGCACCTGTAAAGGAATGAGTTTAAGCAGGTGTGGCTCACGTGCCATAATTTGCCCGCCTCTGATTTAGGCTAACGAATGCTGAATCGATGCAGATGTGGTGAGGACCTGATGAGGATGTTGAGCTCCTCGCTCTTCATCTGCATGTCATTTTTCTCCTGGTTGAGTTGGTTCTGCAGCTGCGTGTTTATTTCGTTCAGCTCTTCAATACTCAGCTCCTCAGTTTGTGTCTAAGAGTCGGTAACAAACAAAGAAAGGATAGGAAAGGGATGAGGTTAGAGAGATACATACCCTTAGAATTCATGTTTGACTCCATTTTGTGACTTTTATTTTATTTTATTTACAACAAAACATAAAAAAATGCTATTTGTTACTAGTGATAAAAATTGTAATTTTGCCAAACATCCCTAATTTCAACCAAAGCTATTTAACATATTTGGACAACTTAATATTAGTTTTTTTTCCCACCATAAATTCAATACATGAAGCAACATTTCTCACCTTTTACTGTTTTCTGTGAGGTTACCTTGCTACTGAACATTTAAATGTCTGTCAATGTGTGTATAAAAATAAAGTGGCTGCATTTGTGTTAGTTAATTAATCTTTGATATTTTTTATTAATATTATCATGCGACATAAATTCAATAAAGGGGTAACAATAGTGCATAGTCATATGACTAATGCGTATATTTCAGGCTGATGCAGTTTTAAAAACTGAAGTGAAAAAGTGGACTTCGTAAGGTTTTTAAACTAAAATTGGGTGACATAATTGTAGCTATAATTATAAAAAAAAACACATTAGCACCCTTGCAAAGCGCAAGGTCAATTCACAACTCACCCTGATGTTTGAGTAAATCTGCTTTTCCAGGCGTCTAATTTGGGCCAGATGTTGCCTAACTGCTTCCTGGAGATGCAGGATGCTGCTGCGCTGCTCCTCAGGGTTACTAGAGATCTCCAGCTGGAAGCGCACACGCTGCTTCTTCTCGCTATGCTCCTGCATGTGGAACATCGACAGAAGGCAAAAAGATACTATCAGCAAAAAAAAAAAAAAGTAGATAGAAGCAGCTTCTTGCGTATTTCCCCACCTTGCGTCTGGGCTCCACGTGGAGCAAGAGGTTGTTGACAATGTCCAGGATCATGGCATACTGAACTGGATTGGTGGATATTTCCAGGTCGTGGTGAATCAGGGTGAATGTATCCACAGCCCCTGGGAAAGGAATACCATCATGAGCAAATTGTTGCTAAAAATGCAGACTCTAGATGGGAACCACACATACCGGCCTGTTTCTTCAGCAGGTCTTCCTTCTCGTGGTGGTTTCTCAGCTCAGGTGGTTTAATCTGTGTGGCGAGCTCCGGGTCGATGTCGTGACTGTAACTGATGTAGTGCATTCGGCAGCTGCAGCGTGAGATGATGCGCTGGACCTGTTGGGCCTCGTTCACCTGCGCCGGCTGGTTCCAGTCTGTGAACATACACAAAAGTCTCACATCTTGTTGTTTGACTACTCACAAACAGCTCAGGATATTTAGCTTTTAGATAAAATTTCAAGATTAACCTATAACATTTATAGGTGAACTTAATGTTCCAGTAGTTTTTGCAAACTTGCTTTTCTCTAACAGGGAGCTTTGTGTGAAAATTGTGTGTGTGTGTGTGTGTGTGTGCGTGTGTGTGGGGGGGGGGGGTTGCCATCAGTCTTACCTCTGGTAGTGCTAACCATTCCACCCACGGCCTGGCCACTCTCCATCAGCTCCAGCACAGAGTCAAGATTCCGCTGTCGATGCTCCTCAATGTTTTTCACCTGAACGGAAAGTCACAATTACCAGGTTTAACATGTAGCATTGCATTACAATTAGAATGAAACCGAATGACCGAGTGGAATGAAAACGCTCCATATATACACCTCAATCAGAATAAAAAAAAGGCAGACTCTGAATGGAATTTCATTCGGACTCAGGAAATGACAGATCAATAGACGTACGTAAATACCGTATTTGACCAGAGAGCGTCAATCGGAATGATTGAAATTGAAATGCCAAAAAGTCTTCATGTAAACCCAGCTAATGTGTAGTCGCAAAACTTAGCCACACAAACAATTTTATCATTTTTCCATAGAGTTGGATGTGCATATTCATGTTTTAAGAATGGGACTGTCATCATATGCAGGATATTTGGTTAGGCTCTAACTTTTCAGCTTGTGTTTACGGTAATAGGGAGTCATCAAATGTAGATGCCTTTATTTAATGTTGTCCATCTGTCAAGTGTACTGTTTTTTTTTTTTTTATTAATGGCATAAAATCTGCATGACTACTCTGTCTTTGAGTCACCACTGGAAATGGATAAACTGACCTTAAAATTGTCTGCTTCAAACCAAAATGGCTGAAATTTTGTCTCTTATTCAGGCATTGCTTCTTGAGACGTTTTTGTCTATTCATGATGTCTATCAAATTTTGCTGTTCAGTGAAACTGGCTTCTATGACTGAATTTTCAAAAAAGTCCAGGAAGTGCTTGCAAGAATCATTAAATTTAGCTGCCAGGTGCTGCATACATGTAATGATAAAAATCTAATCAGGTGTTTAAATTTGGCAGGAATCTGACAAAACCCCAAGGAATCGTCGGTCTTTGAAGCACCTAAGGAAATGCGCAAAGCAACACAAAAAAAAAAGAACACTTCTAGCCAAAATGGCTGACTTCCTATGTCTCCCAGCAAAGGTTTAGCTCACCTCTAGCCACAGCTGTCTGTCCTCCTGCTCCGAGGGGTTTGGCTCCATGGTGGCAAAGTACTGCATGCCATCCAGCAGGCAGGTCCAGGTGGTCTTCTGCTTCAGGGTGTCATTGTACCAGGCTGGATGGTGCTCACACTGCAGCAGTTGGGCCTTGGCCGCAGACACCAGCACACAGCCGACCGTCTCTGTACCACGCAGCATCATCTGCATGTGGAATGAGAATGTTAAGCCACTAAAACAAATTGTGGCTAATTTATTTCGGGCCTGATTTCCTAAAGGTTTGCAGATGCTAAAATGGGCGCAAACATATAAATACATAAATATATATATATTTAAATATAAATACATATATACACATATATAAATACATAATAAATACACAAGTCAGTCTCTGCCACCTTGACACCTATTGCAAACAGTGCGTACTATTTGTTAAGGTGAGTGAACAGTGAACATGCAATTTAGCACCCGCTATTTGGGAATTTAGCAAAAACATAACACACCCATCCACAGTGCTTAACTCATTCACTCCCAGTGACAAGTATACGTGTCAATTATAATTTTTCAGAGTGGGGATAGATGGGAAGAATCTGATTATGCTCCACTGTAAATGTCAAACTTGGAAACAACTTTACTGATGGCTAACCACCGGTAGATGACACCATTGCCCCATTTTATACGAAATAAACACAGTTTCAGTGCATGGGAGAAATGGCGGTATTTTGGCAAACCTACATTTTTCTACCGTCAATTATGAAAGAACGGGACGGGGCAAAAAATATTCTATTCTATTCTATTCTATTCTGTCATTTGGTAGATTCGGCTTATATATAATTATTGAACGTAATATCGTGTAGTTATTGAAAATTTTCTAAAATGGCTGGTAGTGAAAAAGTTTTAATAATCTGTTTGAAGGAGCACGACATTTAGCTCTCACTATTTGGAATCTTAGTGAACCCGGTCCTCAGCGTGGTTATGAAGGTAGTTTACCTGGCAGTTGACCAACTCAATAAACCAGTTTCGGTTGTAGGCGTCATCGGTCTGACAGGCTGCGATGCCGCATAGCTGGTCACTGACGCCTGAGTCCTCTTCGGAAAACACCACAAATTTGTCTGTTTCCTCGATCAGCTTCTGGAGCATTGATGTTCCTGCACAGAGAGGAAGAATAAGTGCAACTTTCCCTTACGTTGTGGATTATTTACAGCCATTCTGCTTATTTCTATGTACAGCGATGGTTGTAAAAGGATAAACTACAGACTCGAGTGTTTACATTAATTATATGATGCAATTTCATGTTTAATGTAAGGAATAGAGCGATCACAAAGATATAACACATACACTGTGTGGTGCACATGTAGTGCAAAAGCGCAGTACTCACCCTCATGTGGACTTTTCTCGCCTCGACTTAGTGTGGGTACGACAGGTGTTGTGGGGGCGGTGGTGGGAGAGTAGTTGGAAGGCGAACGCTTGAGCTTCTTGGCCTGTAGCTGCGTGTCAATGCGCAGGCCCTTCAGTGCTTCCGTGGAGAGATTTCTCTTCAGGACTGAGGCCTTTTTGTAACCGTCATACAGCCCGAATGCTATGTTCCTGTTGGTAGTGGTCCAGGAGGCACGCAGGTCCACCAGGCGCAGCTTGTGAGTGTACGTAGCGTTGGTCTCGTCCTTTGGGTTCACTTCCTGTCGAGAACAACACAACACATTACACAAAACATCATAGCAGATGGATGTTTGTAGATGTACAGCATCACCTCTTCCACACGGTTGCTCTGTCGCTGGTAGCTCAGTGAGGACAGGCTGAGCAGGTGGGTCTTGTTCACCTGAGCGTTGATTTGATGGTCAGCTGTCTCGTCCCACGTGGAGGCCATCAGGTGCACGGTCACCTGCGATAGCTCACTCACCATCTGAGTCACGTTCCATTCTGAGATCAGCCTCCTCATCACAGTGCCAGCTGTTTGAGCAAACATGCATGCTTATATAAAAGGGGGGGGGGGGGGTCTTCTTGCATGATTGCACATGTGTAATCTGGTTCTCTCTGCAGTGTGCATCACAACTATACAGCAGAAAGTTGAATTTTTCTTTGAGGGATTCCAACCAGTAAAATACATTTTTTGGTATTAAATAAAAAAATAAATAAGACTTTTACATTCAATTAAAAGTTAAATAAAAAAAAATAATACCCTGTGGAATTAGTCTCTGAGCCCCTCGAGTGAAGACGTGGCCTTTGTTACACTCTACTTGGATACCCCTTTGCTGGGCAAAGGATGCCCAATAGTGGACCTGAAGTACACAAAATTGCAGAAAAGGGATTCAGTTGACAAGGGCGGCAATAGTAAATACTGGTTTCTTTAAAGGAAACATTATTTTCTGGAGTCTGAATAAAATGTTATATAACAATACAGTACACCCCAAGGAGCAAACAATTAGAACACACTTGACACCCACCCTCAGTCAGTGGGTAGAGAGTGGGTCGGCAGGATTATGTAAATTATCCCCACTGTTATGTCTCAATTTAGCAAAACTCTGAACTGCTCAATCATGGACACATAATTGGAAATACAGGTGTGCCTTGAAATACAAGATTCATTTATTCCGTGACCACGCTCTCAACTCAAAACACCCCTATCACTTTTTCCCCATTGAATGATAATGTCATTATTTGCTCCAAGCTGGTTTGTGGGCGTGTTTGCGCCGGTATATGATTAGAGCAATATCCTTAGTGAATAGGTGGGTAACTGGGCGCAGACTGTGGGTGCAGTTGTGGTGCAATATTTCGCGCTATTACCGGACACAGCGCATTCTTAGTGAATATACCCCTGTGTGTATAATGCAATGAAGACAGGCTTCACGTACTTGTAGTTGTGGGAAGGCAGCCGTGTAGGACATCTGCTTGTAATGCTGACCCAGCTTCTTACGCACGGGCCTTAGGCTGTGAAAAAGATTCCCTCTGCATATGGGCCGAGACACATTGGTCCATGTGGCCCAGAAGTTCTGCATCCAGCGCAGAGTGCTACTGTACAGCAAGATTCTTGGCTGGGAGGATTCTGGAAACGAGGAGCAAACAGCAAAATGTTTTTGGTTTGTTTTCATGTGGCACTCAGACACACTCTCACCATGGCCACAATGCTGGTTAAGGTCCATGGTGATAGACAGGTTGAGATTCTCCGAGCGAAACGCTCTGTAGGAGTCGTGAGGCTGTCCCGAGGTTACACTCGCAACATTCTCGGCAGAGCAGAGTGTGACGGCATGGTGATCGTGAGGGTTGCCATGGCAGAGCCACTGCAGGTCGAGGGTCATACACAAATTAGGAAGGTGCAGAAAGCAGATGTCGTCGTACCTAAGATGGAGACATGAAAGTTAAATGAAGTACAGTGAACCCAAGTGTAGAGTTCACATTCACGCTCTCTCCTATCATGTATCATGTCAAAGCCAAAAGCTAAACAGAGCTTCAGTGTTGTTGGCTGCAGCGTTAGCTTCGTATAACCAGCACGCACTACCATGTTCGGCTAAGTTGTTGGCAAGATGGTGATGGTGGAGATATGCCTGCTACATGAGCCACATACATGGATCTGCTACACAAAAAAAGTGGAAAACGTAGCTTAATATGGCATCAAATACACCAATTATAGCATCAACATTGCTAAATATAGCGTCAACGTGGTTACGTTGGAAACGCTGAATAGCCCTCCCTTCGTTGCAATGCGCTGTGCTGGGAGCAAAAACCCAGTGATTTGAACCAGTGTGACCATATTTCTTTAGCTTTTGTGTATTTTGAGGAACAAGTGAGAGAGCTTTCAATTAGACACTGGGGAACTTTTAAGTTAAGGAAAAAAATGCTTGACACTACTTTAAGTTGAGATTGACTCAAACTAAACATACTCACTTTGATGCCGTCCTGACGTTAACATTCAAATCTCCTTTAAAAACAAATTGGCCAGGGTTCCAGTCAAAGTTGAGCTTGCTCCATTCCCAGTGCAAGTTCTCTGTAGTGTTGTAAGGGTCCTGTACCAACGCAAAAGTTATGATATTAGATCAGGTGGAAGGACAGTAGGGCATGAAGTTTCTCCTATTGTTTTTCTCAGTAACAACAATGTTGTTGCTGCGTTAATCTGACCCATTATTCGTAAGTGTCAGAAACATAATTATCATCATTATTTAACAACAATTTAAATCTAAAAAATTTAGGGCAATTGTGTTCTTTATTTCACAATGATCATGCTTCAATGAGGATAATTTACTCATTTTTCATAAACAATGCAGGAGAAACTTATATAAATCTGAGACACATTGTCTGTTCTGCTTGAACAGCTCCCTTTCCCCATCATACAAAAGAAACATTCATTCACTCTCCAAATTACCTCAGTTCATAGATGTGACTGTTCAAACACTGACATTTCAACGTTAACGGCTAAGCTCATTTGAACTCATTTTCTAATCAAAACAGCAGCACTGACCACCCTATAGAAACCTAAAAATCTTTTAAAATTTGGTTATTCAACCGTGATTCTCATATTGTTTAGTTTTACCTCAGTGGCAAGCTGATGCAGATTGGCCTGGTCAATGTCCATAACCCAGCGTCCATGTAGCAAGAGGCGACTTTTGTCCCACCAGGTGAGCAGAGGCGAGGGGTCAGCCGTCACTTTGGTGAGCAGGTCAACCGATTGACCTATCAGGGTCCAAGCCGGGTCCCAACATGGCCCCCAGACGATGGTGTAGAGGCAAATGTTGGCTGCAGAGAGACAGTAGCAAGTAAACAGCACACCATGCAATAGTCGATAACACACCTCACACCCCACAATAATGACTCTAAACACCCAACTACACAAGACAATCTCTTCTTAGCATTATATTTCAGAGACCTCTAATAGCATGGACTTTTTGACTAAGCACAGGGGAGAAAAAAAAAATTGCAGAAATTTGGCCCAAGTGCTGGCATGTGTACACTTCTACCAATCTACCCCCCATATGAGAGACATTGTAAATCCACATGACCTTACATTTGAAGTCGTAGTAGAACTTGAGGGGCGGCATATTCCTGTGTACAGTCACATCTCCCCACGGCAGGCCAAGTGGAACCGTTTCTTTCCGATGAGCCCTGGCCTGCCCATCTTGCTCTGTTCCAATCAGGCGTCCTGACAGCGACCAATCGCGTATCTCAAATAGGTAGCGTGGGTAGTCTCGAATTCTCACTAGATTGACAGAAACGAGGTTAACTAGGCAAACAATCAGTGGTCAGTCATTGAGATTTTTTGAAAATGTCAATGGTGGGTACTAAAATAATTTTTTTACTCTTTATTTGAGTATATTACTGAAAACTATTTTTACCCTGTGCATTTGAAAGCAGATCTCAACTGACACAATGTAGTAAAAAACAAAACAAAACAAAACAAAGCAAAACAAAACAGGGATAGAGCGGTAAAGTCAACAAGTGATTTCATAGCTTGTACTTTAACTGTTACTTGGGTACAAAAAGCTAACTAGGTACTGGTACTTCTACGTCGTTTTATGACAAGTGGCTGTAATTATAAAATATGAAGTGTGAGTATTTTTTCCACCTCTGGAAACAAACCTAAAAATGAGGCCAGTTTGAACTTGACAGCACGGCACCACTGGACAACCAAGTGGAGTCCTTCTCTGGGGAATGGGCTGATCCTGTCGATGTCTCTCAGCTGCTCTCTCACCTGCTCCGGACCGTGGAGTGACTGGTCAGCCAGGACAACCAGCTCCAGGTCGGACACTGTCCACGTTAGCAGCGATTTTCTCATGGGCGTGTTGGCGTAGAGGCGCCGTGAGCGCTGGATGTAGATCTCAATGTGTTTCTTCTCCAGCGAGCTGTACAGTTCCTCAATCTTCCTGGCGGGCAAAAGCTCGCCGTGCTGCTTGCGCAAGTCGGCCACCTTCTTGTCCAGCAGCTGCAGACGCTTGGCGCTCTCTTTACTCTCGTCCTTCATCAGCTCGTAGTTGTCACGCAGCTTGATTTCAAAGATGTCGTCAAGGAAGATGAAGGAAAATTGGCTGATTTTAAAGACTAGATCTGGCGGCGGGCACAGCTGAATGGAAGCGGGTGTGTTGGACGGGCGGTGCAAGGTCTTTAACCACTTCTGCATGCTGATAGCTCTGTCAAACGTGTCGGAGAAGTTGTACTGGTAGGGGAACTCCACAGAAAGGAACGGGCAGGTGAAAACCCAGACACGGTTGTGAGACATGGTGAAGGACGGGAAGCCGTTCCTGTGCAGCTGCATCTCCGGCAGCTCGCCGTGCGTCTCTATATCCAATCCTTTGAAGGAGAGGATATCATGGCCGTCGAAATTAAACGCCAGGGCGGACGAACGCACATGCATTGAGCCAGCATGCTTTGAGAGGGACAGTGCTTCGGTGTGAAGGAGGACGTGGTTGTGCTCGCCCACATGTGCTATTACACGAGCGGCACCCATTTCTAGCAGCACGCTCAGACTTCTTTGATCGTCTTCGTCTGGTCTGATCGGGCACACATCTTCTCGTTCGCCGTAGAGCATATGTGAGCAATCCAGCGCTTCCATAATGTGCTGATACAAGAACATGTGGTCTGGGGGCGTCCATACCACAGCCAGATTATCCTCACACTGAACCTGATGAGAGAAACACTTTTTAAAACCTAAAGCCATTGGTATCGCATCTCATACAGCTCATTTAAATAGTACTAGGGTTATTATTAGTCATGTGCAATGTTGCTCTTTTTAAAAATAGTATTTGACTATAAATGTGTGCTTTTACAATTTATTATTGAAGTGTTTATTATGTACATTGTCTCCTATAACAAATAAAGAGGAAACAAAGAAAGAAAGCTATGTGTCTACCTGCAGTGTGTGGGTGCTGACGTGGTAGCAGAGCGCCATAGCGGTAAGACTGACAATGGGCTTGGCAATCTGAGAGTAGGGACAGCATGTCTCCGTGTTCTCCGTTAGCGTCTTGATGGTGGACAAGCCAACACCCTGCAGAGACACTTGCGAGCTCTCGCCCGAGCTCATCACTCCAACGGCATCCATCCGCAAAGACAGAGCTCCTAAATGGACAGTGAACAGGCTTTAATTCATAAGACAATACAGGTTTAAGCCTGTTTAAATCAAACCTGCCTGCTAGATTTGAGACTGTGAAAATGTTAACATCCTCCAAATGGAAGTCCAGTTTGAATAGCAGAGGTGAGGAAGAGGAGGGTTGTCCCATGTTGGCAGTAGGGGGAGACTGCGATGGCTCATCTGACAACCTCACTCCAACAGGTGTGTAGATGACGGACAGCAGACGAGACAAACACAGCACACAGGTCTCCGACAGCTCTGCTTGGAGTCCTTTCAGTCTGGACTCGGCACTCAACACCGGAGTACTGCCATTCAACTCATTGCTGGCTCGATTCCAGCTCCCCTTGATTGACAGAACAGTTATGCTTAATTCAACACTCAAATGAAGCATGAAGGCTTTATTTTCTTGATTTTTTTCTTACCTGAAGCTCAAGGGAGTCAAGAATAAGCGCTTCACCCCACACGTGTTTGCCGGGAGGATGTGGAGCTTGCTGGATATGAGAGCCCTGGCCTACTCGCCACCAGAAACTGTCCAGGTTTAATGAGGCCCGCTGGTGCACGTTCCGGGACTCTGGGCCATCTTGGTCTACCTTTAAGTCCAGAAGATGCTGTACTTCTGCACATGAAAAATGCAGAAAAAGCAAGTTCAATGTGAGGATGCCAGAATGTTGGTCAAAAATGGTGTTTGCAATATATATAAAATAAATTAGTTATTTTTTAATTTTTAAAAATAAACCAATAATATAAACAAATTTACAAAATAAATTGAAATACATAAAGAATTATTTTACCTGAACAGTGCATTTTATCAGCAATAAACAGTAAATAGACATTATGTATTGAATTTTTTTTAAATTAATACACTGTCATACATTGTTCAGATATTGGTCAATTACGGTAAACAAAGACAATACACAACTAAAAAAAAAACTAATAATTCTAATAAAATATTTAAAGACAAGATAAAAAAAAAATCCATACTTTGATAAAGAAATAATAAAAATAAAATATCTATTACACTTAATGAGAACATTAAATAAATGTTTAATGTACCAGAAAATGATGATAAATGTTTCACTTTTATTTTATGCAATTTTGGTAAAAATACACAATTTTATGTTTCAAAGAGAATTTTAAGAACATACAATACAAAAATTTAAACTGCAATACTACATTAAATATATATATATATATATATATATATATATATATATATATATATATATATATATATATATAAAATAAACTGTTGAAAGTACAGATAATAAAGATACAATGTAAAAAAAAAAAAATCAGCCACTGGAAAAAAGTACAGTGGAACCCTGCATATTTGCAGTTCACCTATATTCGCTGATGTATTTTTGAACGCATCCTCTTAACATATTCACCGTTTTTCGTGGGGACCACGCTTATTTGCTTTTTTATTTTCCAATTATATTGAGCATCAAGTTTTAAGATTGCATGTTACCTGCGCTTGCAGAGAGAAAGCCGAGGGTAAAAGGCGTGGTGTCTCCCAGCTGCACAGACACGTTGAGGTTAGACACAGAGGAGGAGATCATCACGGGGGCGTCCAGATGGGGCAGGCGCCTGAGGAAGAGGAGGGTGGGCAAAAAATCTAATGGACTACGCACGATAGACATAATGATGCAGACGTGGATAAGACAAAAAAAAAAAAAAAAAAAGGATTATCATCACTTGCAGAAAAGAATTTTCCCCACCCCCCATTGCCACTTGCCTTTTTCGACGTGACGCCTTCCTGTGCATCAGCTGTCCCCATGGCAGAAGATTGAGCCAGTGGGAGAACTCCTGGTGACGATAATGGACGATGCAAGTGTTGACAGAAAAGGAGCCAGAAATGTCCATGGATGTGACCTACAACCAAAAGAAAACAAGTTTGAAATTTTTTGAGGCTTTCCTTACACAACAAAGAAAATCTTCCTTGCCTGCAGGGAAGTCTTTAGTGTGTTTACACAGACAATTCTTTGCCTGCTTTGTGACAGAAGAAGTCCATCTGCCCAAAAAAAGTAATGTTATTTGTAGCTTTCTATGCACTTCATGTGAAACCCAACTGTGCACTGACCCTCCAGAAGGAGCTCCAGGCTGCTCTGGGGAAAGCTCAGCTCCGGGGTGAAGCTCTTAAGAGGAAGCTGTTCACTGTCACGAGTGTAACAAAGCTTTAACGACTTCAAGGTCCAGTTCAGGTGTCTGTGCAAGTGGGGAAGTAGGGGTGGTGTCAGAGTCAAGAATACCAGATTTTGGAATGGAATAAAAAAATTAAAAAAAAAAAAAATCAAAATCATGACTCACCTTTTCTGACTGTGCATGGACAAGGTGACATTTGTGTTGTCAAATTCTACGTTGGCCTTGTGTGGGACGATGCTGTGGAATTGTTCAACAGCTTCCGTTTGGATGAATTCAGTGTCCAAATAGTCTAAACAATTACATAAAAAAAAAGAACATTAAAATATACATGATTGCGCATCTCACCAGTTATTCAGAAGTAACCTAGTTTGTTCAGTGGAATAACTAATGACTTACCTTGCATTTGCTCACCAGACAAGTCTTGAATTGTCTTGGGTGGCACCAGCAACGGGCTGAGGAAGAGGCCCTCGTGCAGCTCAGCCAGCAGCGCCCTGACACGTAGCGACAGCGAACCAGGCCTCATCTCGGGGAGACTTACATTGCCGGACAGCAGCAGGCTGAACGCCACCTCTGCCAGACAAATGTCCTGCAAAATGGACACCCCTTTAGCCACGCTGACTTAGAATTCAGTCCATAGTGGGAAGCTCACCAGCTGGCTGCTTTTGAGAACTTTGCTGCTTAATTGTCCAACTGAGAAGTCCCACGCTAGCCTATAAAAAGCGACGTGTATGTTCACAAAAGGTAATTAAGCATATTTGTGGAACCAGGAAGTGGTTAGTCACCTCTTACTGTGGTGGTCCAACAGCAATGTGATGCACGTGATGGTCATGTGCCACAGCGACTCGGAAAGCGCCATGTTCAGGACCATCACGTTGACCGAGCTGATGTGGAATGACAGCAGCTGCAGACAAAGGTGTGGAAAGTGAGTTGCTTTTTTTAAGCCACTTGTATCATATATGACTAATTAAAAGTTATAGATATTCAACTTTCGGGTGAAATTTCAAAAGAACTCAAAATGCATTATAAGGTGTATATTGGTGTGAATGCTTGTTTAAATATGGGTGCCATGCAATTGACTGGCAACCAGTCAGGGCATACCCTGACTGTCACTCAAATATGGATGGATGGGATCTATTGTATTCTGATACATACTTGTGATAGGAAGCGAAGTGTTGTGGCACTGATGGAAACCTTTCCCATTTTCTTCCCATGACTCGTCGTTTTCGTCAGTGGCCCGAGAGGCACTTGTAAATCAAAGCGAACTCTCGTCTCGCCCACACACAACGCCAGGTATCTCCTTAAAAAAATAATAAAAATAAATGAAGGAGAGAACACACACAAAATATATTAACTGTGTTAAATTAGGAATGGGTTCTTGCAAAATATTATTTTTTGTTCTATTCTGTTATCATGCTGACAAGAGCAATCACATTAACATCAAGACACATACATTGTGGATGGTGAAGTGGACAAGCATGAACTCACAATGAACAATCTGCCAAGTGTGAGTACGCCCTAAACAACCACAACATATTAAATGTGTTCAGTCAGAATGCAGAATATGTTCACTCACGGTAAATCCTTGTTCAGAAGTTTGCTTGATATCCATATTCGGTCAATTTCCTATCATGAGGGAATAAGTGTTAGGGCCACATTGTGCAGGTGTACCCTGTACTTATCTTGAGGGACATGGGAGTGGCAGCGGTTATGTCCCACGTGGACAGTGTGTCACTTACCACAATGTGCTGCGGGTGAAACTGGATACTGACTCCTCGGACTGAGAACAGTCCCACTGATTTAATCTTCAAGTCTGCGTTCAGCGCTGTCTGGAAGAGTCGCACTGCCAGAGTGTTGATCAGCCATCTTAGAAGGGAAGTGGAAATAATACACAATCACAATCATGACAGTCAGCCAGTAGTTGGATGCTTCTAAACTGAAGAACACTTACCGGAATATGATGCATGACAACACAATGGCAAGAAACAGGATTGTGAGGAAGGAAATGAGCAGGACAGACATAATGTCTCAAATTGTGTAGACATGGAGCTATTTAATCCGCTTCTGTCATGGAAAGAGAGACATAACGGTTCTTTAACTTGACACCCCACACTCTCAATGTATCAGGAAAGGTATGAAAAATACCCCTAAATGACGGATTAAACTGTCAACGGAAACATTTCCTTTCTAACCCTGCTAATTTGTAGCTTCTGACAGTAGCAAATTATAGTGTGTACATAAAAAACAACATGGTAGCATCACGCTAACACTTCGCGAAAACTTATTTCTTAACGTGCATGTGAAAAATGACAGTACACATTTGTCAGTCAGACAATAACTTAAGTGTTTAGTTACCCCAAAACTCGGGCGCCGCGTCAACAAAGTGAGGCGAAAAGCCATCAGCAGTAAATCTGTGCTAGGAGGCTAATGCTAAGGCTAATATCGTTAGCATCCACCAGACGAGAGGACAACTTTCTTCCCGAGAAGAGTGTCTTTGTTTTATCCGTCCAAAGGTTTATAAACTCACCTAGCCTAGCATTTTTTACGGCGTGTACGGGCTCCGTGGCACCGCAATAAACAAAAGCGGTGACAGCTGACAGTTTAGCCCACACAGTAAGCATCAACACTCCGCCCCGCCCCTCGGCTCTCTTACTTGCTTGCTCTCGAACTTAAAATTTAATTTCCTTTCATTGAAACAACAAATAACGGGCTAGACACTAAAATACAGCTTTCTAGAAGTTAGAGGTTAATTGTGGGTAATAAATATTGGAAGTTAAAAAAATATAATTAAATTCATTTGCATTACACATTTGACATTTAATAAATGTTGTCTCTCTAAGTGACACAGATGGAAGTCGCACATGCGCAAGTCCCAATTAAGTCTCAAATCTTCAAGCATAAAGTCGTCTTGTTTTATTTTAGTCAATTAGTCAGTCTTCAAAACTGTGACTTGAGTCCAAGCAAGGGCATGGGTCCCCATCTCTGTTGCAACTATTCCACCATTATCATGAGCTTTCACTGCTGTTAAAAATATGAAATAATAAAAAAAGAATACACATAAATCGTACATAATAACATTTAATAAAAATATTTGTTTTTGTAATAATTGCTATAATTCTAACATGAAAAACACAATTGGTATATTATTTACAATTTTCTGTAGCCTACTGCTTATAATAAGAATAATTAGGTTCTCTAATTTTTAGCCTGTTTGGTGAGTCGAACAGTTCCAAAAGTAGTTGTAACATATGCATAGTTAATACAAATCAAACGCAATGATGTGAATCGCATCACATCACATTATGTGCTTTATTATTGGATTTGTACAAGCACAGTATGACAAACTCTGTCCAATGTATGTATTCTTTCAGAACGGCATCTTTCACTTTTGCAGAAAATAGTTGTCCATCTACTTTTATGGAATAACATGAACAAAATGAAACGCTATTGTCTTTAAGCGCCAGTGCGTCGTTCAAGTCACGCTGCAGCTTTCTGTCTGTTATGCTTGGCAAACCACTCGTTGCTTTTGTCATCAGCCATTCCCTGAAAAATAAGTAAAACAACATTGTAAGCAAAGCATTAAGTGTATTTTCCTTAGGGCACTTCATATTGAGCAAAAATAGCTGTTGTAATAGAGGTCATAACACTGTGATAAAGTATCACTCAATTACAAGATAGCAACTAGCCTCACAAGTTTCACTAGTCTTTTTCAGCAGTTTACTAACGCAAATTTGCCTTGTACTGTACTGGTTAGAGGCGTTAGTCCATGTCTGTGCTCCCTGCAACATGTTTCACATCACTGCAATACCATTTGTCTTGTGCTTACTAATAACATGCAGCAGAACCACTGACCTTATCAAGTAGTTCATTTCCTTTGGGATCAACCATGGAAAGCTGTCGAAATGCTTCATCGCCCACAAAGCAAATTTCGTGACCATCCTAAATGGAAAAAAAAAAGAAAAAAAAGAACAATACATGAAATACAGCAATACTTTGACTTACCAATGTGACATACTCATAACTCAAACCACTACTCAAATCAACGTTCCCCATTGAAATGAATAGATATACCATTAAACTGTTCAAGGCTTTCCCAAAACACCAATATTTTTTGTGACACATTTTAAAACGAGAAAATAGCACTGTTCAGTCTTGTTCCGTATGAAAACATAAAATTAATAAAATGACAGAATGCAACTTTTTTTTTTAATTGCATTTACAAAAATGAATTAATCATCTGCTTTTTGCCTTTTCACCACACACTCAGCACCGTTTCCATCTTGTGTAGGTTAAAAATATTTAATGCTCTTGGCTGACGTTATTGTCTTTATTGATTGCTTTTAAGTCATTATACAGTAGTACATATCGTAGAACGAAGTACTACATTTTCTTCGCCAGGGAGACTAGACACACAACATGTTTTTCTATGATTTAAAACTTTAATTCAGTAGACATCAACCACTTATCAGCACTGACTTTCATAAGACATGTTCAGGAAAAAAAACAAAAACAAAAAAAAACAAAAAACATTTTGAGACACAGCAAAAATATGCACAAAAAAAAGAAAGTTATCAGCACAAAACACAACACACTACATACATACATATATACATATATATATATATATATATATATATATATATACATATATATATATATATATATATATATATATATATATATATATATATATATATATATATATATATATACACACTGATAATTCATTATGTGGATTTTTCTGATGTACTTACTGGGTCGGCAAGAATCACCACCTCCACAGTGGCTTTTCCTGGGGTATCCAAGCTCACTAACGGCGTGAGAATGTTCTGATTCTCCTTTTTCATCAAGGCTTCCAGGTCTGGAAGCTGTGGAAATTGGCAACAAATTAATATTGAACAATATTATTATTAGCTACAGTAATATGAATGTTGATGAACTGACAACAGTGAACAGTTACTCAAAAGCTGTTTTTTTTTTTTTTTATATGCCTAAATCTTCAAGACAAGGTTGTAATGTGCTATACATCAGTCACTATGGTGGACGGACGCTAGTGTTCCATCCCATACAATGCCACCCATTGGTCAGCCATTGGAAATACATAAAAAACAACAACCTCATAACCAAGATAGCAACATGAACTGTAGGTCAAATAAAACTATACAATACAATACCTTGACTTTCGAGTGACCCAAACTTACAAGTTGTTTGCATGAGCTGTTGCTTGACTAATGCTGTGCTTTGTGTTGCCGGCCAAATAGTGTGGTACAGGTGAGCTTTAGTTATATTGCTGCTCACGTGAAATGAAAGTCGCCAGTCAGTGTCAGTGACAAGGAACACAAGAGACACTAACGTCCACTGTAATGACCGATGCAAAACTTTGACAGCAAGACTCATGCATAAAGATGAAAAAGGTTTTGAGTATTTAACTACTGTGGTGACCACGGTGCATCGAAGAGGTTTTAATTAATAAGTAACTTTTAATCAAGAAGAAACTCATACATTAAATAATTCCAATAAAAAATTGTTACTTGATCCCGAGGGCACGAAAAGGCAATCCTCCCAAATGCTGTTCCATGGTTTACAGTCCCATTGATGTCGAGAAGCTCCAGTTTACACTGTAAACACAACATATATGTATGAACATTAAACTTTTGAGATTAAAGTCAAATTTTAAAGACAAATGTCTTAAAAATCGATTTGCTTCACTTTACCTTGCAAAAGTAAGTCTTTATTTTAGTTATATTAAAGTGTTTAAATTACAGTATGGTCCTTTTCGCAATATTCTGGAAGAATAATTACTTTATTTTTTTATTATTTTTTTCCCTTTTTTTCATTTTTTCTTCTCTTTTTTTCTTTTTTTTCCTGAAAAAACAAACAAAAAAAACAACTTTATTTATTTTAATATGCCACTTTCCTCTAAAAAGTAATGTTATTTTTTCCTTGACTTTATTGCCTTAATATTACACATATTTCCCTGAAGAAGGAATATGACTTTATTCTTGAAGGAAATACAACTTAAGTTAATTCAGGATCTAGTCAAATATATCTGTGATTCACCTGTGTGTCTCCGAATCCCAGCAGCACTGTTTTCTTCTCCTCGTTCTTTTCCATCACGGTCATTCCCAACAGTTTTGACCAGTAATGAGTGGACTTCGTGAGGTCCGATACTCCGAGGCAAACTTTCTGCACGGGATCTGGGGTGAAGAAATCATCATAGCAGCAATGTGAAAAATACGACTCCCTTACACAAGAAGCCCATGACACTCACCCGTGGAGGGCTTTTCTTTGTCCACTAGGTAGAAGCAATACCCTCCCGGAGCCTGGGTCAGGTACAGGCTATCCCCCACCTGAGTGAGGGGCCAGCCCAAACGTTTGGCACTGCTGACGGCCTGGCTTGACTGAAGAGTGAGCCCCTGAAAAAATAATGATAAGAAGAACAAATCACAGCTCTATAGTCACGTTTGCAAACGTTTACGCCCCACATGTCAACAAACCTACCAAAAAATCATTTCCAAGTTGATACTCAGCTACTCCATAATTATAGGTCAACTCAGCAACAAAATGGTCGTCCTCTGACCCAAATCCAACCATAGTCTTGCTCCATTTGCCATCATAGGGACTGCGTGGAGAGTAGATTTAAACATTTTATAAGTACGAAGCTAAAGTGTGTAACTTACCCGTTGCATGTTGCTTTGCAGCCTTCGACAAACTCTTCATGACGCAAAACCTACAATTCACATGCCAGAGTGGACATTTGTGAGGAAATGACTAAGTTGTGAAACACGTCCATTGTCCACATGTGACATTAATTGTGCAATAAGATGGGAAAAGGGATAGCCCACCTTCATGCCCAAAACATCTCGGTAAAATGTGGCCGTTTTGGCTCGGTCGCCAACTTTGAAAACAAAATGTAGCGCTCGTTTCATGTTCGTTATAGAAAGATGTTGCCGTTTTCTCTCTATTATGATTATCTGGGTCACGTGACGCCACTAAACTTCCGCGTTGATCGATTTCTCTGCTGTCGATTAGCTGCGAGTAAAGCACCAACACGACGGCGAAACGTGCATCAAAATTGTGATTATTATGTAATAAAATTAAAAACTATCATTAATACCCTTGTACGTAATTTATTTTAAAATCTAAATAATTAAACATGTCATAGTTTATCGTATCTGATGTCGCGATACTTCACTAGGTGGCGTTCATCCAGCTAGAGATGACGACGGGTGTAATGAATTATTAATATCCACGCGAAAACAGGCAGCAGGCGCTATAAGGTAGAGAGAAGAAATGTGTCATTTATTTTTTCCACTACATACTTTTGAGAAATGTTAATAATTTGGTGATGATTATATTGAATCATACTCACAGTCGTTTCGAGTAGTACAAAAAAACTCTCCCTAGACTTCTGGTGGCGCTGTAGGTTAGTGCAATAATATTTGGATAAGAAAAGAAGAAGAAAACAAGGCAACATGGCAACCTACATGAGGAGTATTAGTTGTTTCTTCTCATTGGAACGAGCTGTTTTCTTGACACGGGGAAACGTCTTCAGCGTGGAAACGAAACGATACGTGCGCGGACTTAGAAGGAGGCCAGTCAGGGTGATATTTCCCGAAAATGAGACAAAAAAAGAAGACGTAGAGCTTCCAATTTCAGGGAAAAATGAGGTAAAAGTGCCGTTTAAAACAGAGCAGTATCCTGGAGAAATAAGTGATTTGAAGACCAGGGATGGCGAGATATCGTCTACAAAAAGGGCTTATGTGGATGTTAAAAGTGATCAAATTGATGGAGTTCGCTTCGAGAGGGCTTCATCTGGGGATAAGAGATTGGCGTGAGTGTTGTTCGCACACCCACACTCACTTGCTTGTCATTTTTCTAACAAAAAAATACTAATAACATCCAAAATAGTTCTGGATTAATTTAAACCTCAGACATATGTTTCAATTTTAATTACAGAAGAGTCCATTCATGTAATTTTAGTTTCCATTGTCGTCTTAAAAAAACGACTAATGAACAATTGATACATTTGGAATATATGTTAAAAGTCTATGTATGAAACAACCACAAAGATCTAGTTAAAAAAAATCAACATTAAATATCTAAGATTAATTACTATTTTGTAAAATCTGTAATTGAGACCATCTGAATTTAATATAAACAATTAATTCCTTATAAGCTATTAAGACTGCTGTGGTGTGTCGCTTGCCTTGCAGGAGGCTGGTCAGTGTTGCCCGTTCCAGAACGTTTCGGGAGCAGCAAGGCAAGATCCTGCTGGAGGGCCGTCGTCTTATCTGCGACGCTTTGAACGCGGGAGCCGTCCCTCAGACTATCTTCTTCAGCACCCTGGAGCGCTTACGGGAGCTTCCTTTGGACAAGCTGAAGAGGGCCGCTCTAGTCAAAGTCAAGTTTGGAGACATAAAGCTGTGGTCCGACCTGGTGGCCCCACAAGGGGTTATAGGTGAGAGTGGCTTTTGTGGTAAATGTTACCAAAAAAACCCCCAAAAACATACAACTTTCATTAAGTTGTCTGATAAGAATTAATTTTTACCTTTTAATCAGATTTTTTTCCCAGTGTGGCCTTAATACTACTTTGCATCTCTGCATTATTTTTAATTTCATATTGTTTGTGTATGCAGGTATATTTTCTCGTCCGGATGCTTCTCGACTGAGCTTTACTGCCAGCAAAGACTCTGTGCCTCTGTCACTCATATGCGACAACATCAGAGACCCTGGCAACTTAGGCACGATGCTGAGATGCGCCGCTGCTGCCGGTTGTTACCAAGTGCTGCTAACTAAAGGTGATTCTATAGGTATTCATATTTTAATTGTTTTATGGAATAATAAACGTTTCCTGTCATCTCCAGGCTGCGTCGACATCTGGGAGCCCAAAGTTCTGAGAGCGGCAATGGGCGCCCACTTCCACCTTCCCATTCATCCTAGTTTGAAGTGGGAGGAAGTGGAGAATCACCTCCCAGAGCATGTCGGCGTCCATGTGGCAGACAGCCAACAAAACCAGGAAGTTAACTCTTCCCACAAACCCAGCGATTTCGGCTGGATCAGCACGACGCGCGCTCACCATGTCAACATCGAGGACTCAGACTCTGAGGACTCAGACTCTGAGGACTCAGACTCTGAGGACTCAGACGACGAGGAGTTGTCCCTGCCCCGAGTGGAAACCGTAGCGTACTACGATGACTGGGCGCGGAGTCCAGTTGCCTTGGTGGTTGGCGGAGAGACGCACGGGCTGAGCGTCGAGGCGCTTCAGCTGGCAGGAAAGACAGTGGGACGCAGGCTGTTTGTTCCCATGGTTTCCCACGTGGACAGCTTGAACTCTGCCATGGCGGCCAGCATCCTGTTGTTTGAGGGCAGGAAGCAACTGTTGACAGCTATGCAAAATTCTGGAAGGAAGTGGACGACCAACACCGGGCGACATGTTTCATAATGTTGGACATTCGCCTCTGTACAGCGCTTCAAAATTAAATGTCTCCTATCTCAAGCACTTTTCTCTGGTTATTATTTTACTTTAAAACACCAAAATCCATCCACAACACATACAGTATCAGCAGAGCACAGAATGTGCCTAGTGTCTGCGTGCGCTTTGATCAAAACTCCTAAAATCACATAATAGCAGAACTTAGATCTGCTTTTAAAATGTCTTAAGGTCTAGTCTACTTTCTCACCAAAGGTTCAGGTGCTCCAGTGGCATGTAAAAGAAAAATCCCTCAGTCACCCAGAACGCCCACCACAGCGCAGCACCATCTGCCAAATATGGTAAACTAGACTTGCCCCGGCACAAAAATCAAGATGTGGGAATTTTGACGCCGAAACACATGCACCTGTCTACGAAAAGAGAACCCCTAAAGTCCAGTACTCTTGACGAGTCCAATTACTCTGATGTGTACTCAAGATCCGTTCACTTAGATGCTGGGAAGAGGTGGACAACTTCCCCGTGCGATCTGTCAACGCAGACATGCCATATAATTAATGCTGAATGTTTGTTTCTTGCCAGCAATTCATAATGACCACATAATCATAATCCACGGCACTGTTACTACAGTTAAAAAAAAAAAAAAAAAAAAAAGACCACAGCATTAATTTTGATCACTCATGTTTTTCAGTGTAACTAGTCTATGACCAAATGTAACCCGTGTAAAAAAAAAATTAAAATCATGGAGGCAAATACACAATGCATCAATAACTACCACTTTGCACAAAAGAAACAAACAATGCTGCAATTACTTTATTCTTTTTTTGTTTTTTTGTTTTTTGTTTTTCAAAGTTCCATGGTCCAGGCGTGAAAAAAATATGAGTGACAAGTAGGTCCACTGGGCTTCGCTAGAATCCAGAAATGCTATGTATTAATGCCATAATGTGGAAAAACAAAGGAATCTTTGTATATATTAACTGTAGGGGCTATAGAGTCAATGCAAGGCACCACAGGAGATGTAGAGTTAAAAAAAAAAAAAAAAAAAAAGTTAAAATAGTAAAAAGTGAAGGATGGCGCTGAAGGAGTGCATTGATAATTGTGAAGAGTCCCGTTCTTGTCCAGATTTGGTCTTCTCTGTCTCAGATGGGCTCGGGTTTGAGCTTGTCTGCCAGGAAGTCGCCCACGAACTGCTCCACCACGTCCGGCGTGATCTCCTCCACGTCGCGCACGTACTTTGCCCTCGCCGACATGTCCAGGATGGTGAGCAGCGGCGCCGCCTCGGGAAGATTGGTGTAATCGCGTAGTGAGTCGCTCATGTCGTCCTAGGGAGATAATTAACACATTAGAGCCCATCACATCCTGTAGGTGGCAGCACTATGAGAAATACAGTGTCATGGTGTTGCTTATAATGAATATTTTAACAAATAGTTACGCAACAAGTAGCCAGATAATACCACAACAAACAGGCATATATTCTTTATCCTCTGCAGGGAATGATTAAGCTTACTGGGCCTACTGAGGAGCTGTGTATTAAAATATGTCTGTATTATACTTCCTCCAGGTGGCCGATGTGCACACAGCAGGAGTAGCACAATGTCCACTGAATTGAAGCCAAAAAAAAAAAAAGTCAAAACGGTCAAACGGTTTCATTTATTTACATTCTGTTTAATTGTCATTAATGTGCTTAATTGGAAGCCTATAATATTTTACATGATAATTTTTTTCTTTTTTTGTTTAAAATATGTGCGATCTAGAGCACGTGGTACTGAAAGCACACAGGCTGTCATTCACCCTTCTGAACGTACGGAGACAGGAAGTGAGATATGAGTATGATCAAGATGTGAAATGAAACTCGCTGATTTCGCAGTCGGCCGAGGTAAAGACAGGAAATTAAATGGAAGGTTTTGTGGATGTAAAATATCTGATTTGGTTTATGATTATTTTAATCAGGGATCCGTTTTTGAGCCCTACGACTGAAACCTGAGGGTGGAGGTGGGGAGTTAGATTAAAACTGCAGAAGTTTTTTTTTTTTTTTTTTTTTTAAATTTACAGGAACTTTAGCCTAACTTTGCGCCCCCTTTCAGTTTGTAGAGTGAAATACCACCACCATATTTACTTCATCCCATCTTGATCTTAGCACATGTGCGCCAAATGCCATTCCCCCCATTACGGAAGTGACGTTTTAGTTTCCTCACCTCTCCGGCCACAAAGAAGAGCAGCGGCGTCTCCTCCTCCTTGGCTTTGTACTTAGTCATCAGCTTCTCAGCGATGGGCCGGATCAGCTCCTTGGCCGGCTCCAGCTCGCCTTCCTCTTCGGCATCTGAAGAGAACAACAGATGGTCCGCGTCTTGTTTTACTATATGGCTTGACCTCGACACACATCAGGGGGTGTTGAATTTAGTCGGTCCTTGCAAAATACTCTGCATTCTTCAAAAATCTGGTAGACATGTCGATCATGAGTGCAAAAAGGTCTCAAGAAGCTACATGTCTGAATAGACAGAGGAAGTCAACCATTTTGGCTTGAAGTGGCCAATTTAGGCTCATTTCACATTTTTTTGTAGGGGTCCTTCAATAATGAACGTGGCCTAGATTTTGTCTGGTTGCTACCAAATTTGAACCACTACACTAGACCACGGGTCTGCAATGTGTGACTTTGAGCCACGTATTGTACCGCTTTCATACTTCTGCAGTCTCTCTCTGTGACTTTGGAAATAAATAAGTAGTTGAAAATTGAAATTTAAATAAAATACTCATTTTGTTTTTGAAATGTCATTCTAAATTTTAAGATTATGGTGCTCTTGTAACATTAAAATAATACATTTTTATTTTATTTTGGTTGCTCAAAATATATGATAACATAGAAAAACATGGAATGAGCACTTCAAAAAGCCTCTACAATACTCCATAGCGAAATTCAGAAAAGAAATTAAAGTACTACACTAAAGTACAAGTATTCTACTACTATTCTCACAAATATTGTGCCATTTCAAGTTGAGTTTTTTGGGCAAATGACGCCATTTGAAATGTCATGGTAATTTTGATGCATCGATTTAGAGAACTCCTTGGAATTTGGGCCTGTATGAGCTTATTGGTAGATATTAGGGATGTTCAATACTACTTCTGTCCAGACCGATAATAGTACTTAACACTTGAGTAGTCACCGATATTAATACCAAGTGTGATGCCACTAGTACCTCGGACACAGAAAAAAAAATATCCAAAAAACAATGATAGAAAATTTTAAACAAAGACCAAATATCCCGATATAGCATTTTTCATAAAAATTGCATGAAATTAACGGCCACAAGAAGTCGCAAGTACCGATACTTTGAAATAAGGCTGAGTATTGTTGCTAATAAAAAACAAAAACAACAAAAACATAAAACTAACGCACTCTCTATTTGAATTTCAGTTCCCCAAATTAGTCTGACTTAGTAACATGAAATTTGGTTTATCTTTTATGGAGCAGACTATGAGTGTGACGATATATCGACATTGTGATAAATCGTAATACTTTGTCTCTGGATAGATTATCGATATGCCTACGCAAGTATCGCAATATTTGTAGTTAATATAGAGCCACTATTACAGCACCATTGTTCATGACTTATTCAGCAATTACTTGGCTGACTCAGTTTTGCATACATTTTTTAAAATGAAAAATTTGTATTATATCCTCAATTTTAACGTTTCAAAAATATTTTTATATTTCGACTTTTTGACGCACACAATTAAATATTAATATTGTTTTAATATTTAAGTAATTTTATTTATTCATTTACTTTTGCAATGTTATACAAAAAAATGTCAGTTTATAAAGTGAAACAATTGACTATGTTACTGAATGACAATAGTGTTTAAGAAAGACACAAATTTGTTCACAGAAAGTGGTTGGTCTCTGTTAAGAAGACATTTTT
The DNA here is from genome assembly GCF_051991245.1 of Festucalex cinctus. NCBI lineage: Eukaryota > Metazoa > Chordata > Actinopteri > Syngnathiformes > Syngnathidae > Festucalex > Festucalex cinctus. The sequence continues at coordinate 12,958,801 of NC_135423.1, read as the reverse complement.
ATTTGTTAAAAAAAATACACTAAAATTCACTGTGAAGAAGACACCAGTTTTAATATTGTGTTTCAGTGATGGTACAAAAAACTATTTTCTTATTGAAAAAAACATCAGTTCATGTCATGAGTAATTTTATCGTAGATTATCGTGGATTTATTACAAATATATCGATAATCGCGGTATCGTCATATCGTGAGAATCATTATCGTGTGCCTTGTAACACATATCATATCGTATGGTACCCAGAGGTTCCCACCCCTAGAGTAAGACCCTAAAAAGTCTCAAAATGCCAAACCTGAAAATTTGCCATTTTAGGTATTTTCAGGAGCCCATCCAAAGGTTCAACCAAAATTGGAAATATGCATACTAGGCAAGCGGGCAGCGCTACATCGCGAGACATTTCATGGCCGCCGACTCACCCACAAAGAGGACGAGGCAGGGTCCCTCGTGGAGCTGTGCGGCGTTGGCCTCGCTGAGCTCCAGCACGGGGCGAGGATGCCACGGGAACAGCCTGCACTCGGGGTCGTTCAGCACCTCCACGCGGCCCTGTCGCGTGATCACGTGACCCTCGGTGTCCAATAGGATCAGGGTGGGGATACCTGGGGAGTGATAAAAGGGGTTCAAAGATAACGGGACAGGAAGCAGCTCATTTCCTTGACGGCAATTTTTTTTCTTTTCATTTTTACCTCTTTATACTGGCGCTTTCTTTCAAAGTTCAAGTGTATTTTGGATCCTTCCATTTTGTCAGCATCAAAAATGTAACACTCAGTCATGTGCGCAACAGACATTTCCTACAACAGCTGTAACGCAATCGCTCCAACTTTTGCGCAACAGAAATAAACAAATGAGCCACAGAGTTAAAGCAAGTCGACCGCCTGCGCGCATTGTTCCCCGTAGGGCTGATCGCGATTCCTGTGATCACAATCTGTCATTCTTATCAGAAACAGCCGCGATGATGCAGGAGCACAGCCAGAGCGAGCGTCACTGTTCATCTTGTCTGCTCATGTGGACTCAAGGCAGGCCAAGGGTGGGTAGAGCGGGTGGGGGGTGCAGTGTTGACATCTCTGTGCATTCCTCACATGCTTTGCACGAAAACCTCACAACCCGCCCCTCCCCTCACTTTATTTCAGACGAAGCATGAGGAGTGTAGAAGCGCAAACACCGCGACAGATCAAATCCAGGAGCTCATAAAAATTCCGAGCTGCAATGAGAGATACAATTCTGACAACTGTGGATGTCAGCCCTGAAAATATGAGTGGATGCTACAGTAGATAAGCTTTTCATGGAAAAAAAAAAATAATCACAACCCAGAAAAGAACTGACTCTGGATTGTTCCTAAACATTCTGTTTATATCTATTGTGCAAGTTGCCATTACATTACAGTAATTACACGACAGGTCTACATAGGGATGTAACAATAAGCGTGATATCGTGATATTGCGATATTAAAACTGTCGCAATATATCGTCGTCGTCATGTCATGATATTAAAAGCAGCACTTCTGTTTAAGAAAAAAAGAAGTCAGATTGATTTCCACTTGTGCAGTTCTGGCACCCTCTGGTGGCTAGTTTTTTTTTGTTTGTTTTTTTGTGCAGTTTAATTTTCACAAGGCATGTTTTGGCCCTTCTATGTTTCAAATCCACGCTAATGGTTAGATGAAGGGGAACGTAATATGCTTGTGACCAGAGTCAATATGTGGAGGGACTCAATTTATTGTATGTATTAATTTCTTATAGAATTTAATTAATTAACGTATTGCCTTTATTAATAATAAAATTTAATCAATTTATTGTAATGCTTTTAGCAGTGCCTCTCTCTCTCTCTCTATATATATATATATATATATATATATATATATATATATATATATATATATATATATATATATATATATATATATGGAATATTTTTTTCTATTTTTCATTGCTGCAATGTACAAAAAGCACAATATTGTGTTTTATTTATTTTTTCTTTTTTTAAGTATGAGCTCATTTTTTATTTTTTATTTTTTTTTTACAATATTGTTTGTTTGTTTTGTATCGCCAACCCCCCACAATTTTCGTGATAATTATCGTATCGTGACCTTCATATCGTGATAATATCGTATCGTGATGTTTGGATATCGTTACATCCCTACATCTACATTGTATGCATCCATGTCCTTGCTTAACAGTGCACTCTGGACTTTTATTGACTGTGGATTATTTTTAGTTGTACTATTTATTTTCGTTGCCTAAGATGGCTTGTTATAATTAATAACTGGCAAGCAAGCAGTGATCTCATTGATTATATAATGTACATTTGTAACGTGCCCCTGCATGACTGAGTATCCCATTAACTTCTTTGACTGTGGATTATTTTTTAGCTGCAAATAAACTGCAGTCATATTAGTAGTTTATTTATTTACTACAATTTTTTTTTGTTGCTTTTTTTTATTTTTTTATTTGTTTTTATACAAGTTTTCCTAGCCAGCCAATGATATTTCACAATAAGTGTTGGCATTAAGCTAAGTGACTTTTGCAAGAAAGATTTATGTGGTTTGGTTCTATACACAGCGTGTAATCCTTTGGTTTATGTTTATTTTAACAGTAAACTTCAACTAGGAATAGCAATAAACAGCTTCAGGCAAACACTTGGCCTCTTTTTTCAAGAACTCTTCTAAATTGCACGGGGAGGGCAGAATAGACATGGTTTGAGAAAAGCTTATTCATAGGTCGAATTTGCACATGCAGAAAAAAAAGAATACCGGGAGACCGATCATTACTCAAGAAAATTTTAGGGTGGGGCACTAGTAAGCAAAAGTTCCACTGTGTTTCTACACAGTGCTTCTGTATGGCGCTGTCAGAGGCGCACATCATTACCTTGAATCCCATACAGCCTGTTGAGTCGCGAGCGTCGAGCCTCGTCTGAATACGGAACCGCCAACCACGGCATCTCGCTGAAGTACTGCTGGAAAGACTCCTCAGACCTACGGAAAAAACAACTTATATATACGTGCATGTGTATCTCAATAAATCTACAGTTTACTGTATCGTACCTGTCAGCACTGACAAACACAATCTCAAACTTTTGACCCGACTCTTTGACGGTACGATACGACTCCACCAGCACTCGTGTCAAACTGCGGCACGGTGGGCACTAAAAGATAACAAACAGATAAAAGACAGACTATTATCCCCGTGACAAACTCATTTCAATGAGAATAATTAACATTTTCCACAAAAAAATAAAAATAAATACATTATACCATGAGGATGAAGCATTTCTACCCCCTGGTAATAGTAGGGCTGTTCCATTATGAAGAAATAATTGAAATCACGATTAGGACAGTCTTTTTTTTTTTTTTGGTACAAAACAAGGAAATGATTAAACATGTAAAAATATTAAGACAAATACATTTCTTTGAAACACTATAATTATGCAAGTTACCAAACAAGATTGATTAAATTAGTCATTTTAAAATAAAAAAGCTGCAAATATATACATTTAAACAACTCAAAATTAGTAGTAATAATCTTTGATTTTTGTTTATGATTATGCTGATTTTGTAATTGTGGCGTGTAATATTTGAAATTGTAACTGAATTTCGATTAATTACACAACCCTACTTTGTAACCTTCACTTGCAATGACATTTTTCACCACTTGGAGGCGCTTTACAGCATACGACAGACCTTTTTATTTATTTTTTATTTATTTATTTTTTTATTTTTTTATTTATGCCTTTGCACTTATGACTTGAGTGTTTGGCGGTATTGTGGTGCAAAACAATCTTCTTTCTGGTCCATCTCGGTGTCTTGTGTGATGTGTGATTGTGGTTTGGTCGAGCCAACCCCTCAATAGTAGGTTTGTGGTTCAGGCAGCTTCAGAGCCAACTTGGCCCAGCATATGTGCCAGTGTGCAAGTACAAACACTGCATTACTGTACTTGAGTAGGTTTTTCAGTTATCTTTACTTGAGTATTTGTTTTGCTGCCAACTTTTTAAGTTTTAATCCCAACATTTGGACATGAATATCTGCACTTTCTACACCTTTGCCAATTTTCTTTGTCGATCCATAATAAAAGAAGAAAAATGTTTCCTCTACTTTTACTAGAAGTCTTTTTACACAAGTATCTGTCTGCACTAGGTTGGAATATCTTCTCATAGCCTCCCACAACCCTCACACTCCGCCTCAGAGACAATAACGTGACGTCATAAAAGATGCTCACCCAGTGCGCCGAGAAGTAGACCCCCACGTAGTGCCCCCCCAGGGAAGCGCTGTCGGTTGACTGCCTGTTGCTCCTGAGCAGGGGCCCGGCCACCACCTCTGCAAATGGCTTGGGCCCCCAGGGGAACTCCAGGCCTGTGAAAAGAGAGAGAGGGGACAATATAAGGTAGGGGCTGTCCAAAGTCCGGCCTAAGGGGGCCGCTTGCTGATCACTGCTATAGTTTGAAAAGACTGAAGACTTTTTGTAGTCAACTATAATGTGAAGAAAGTCGATTAATCAATGATGTCATTTTTTTCTTACTTTGACGGACCGGCTTAGAAAGAATTGGCACAATGCTGCACATTTATTTGCCTGCCACATAAATAATACAATTAAATGGGGCCAGCATCAGAAGGTTGTGAGACTGTATTACCTTTATTTTGGACTGGAAAGAAATCACAATATTACAGGCTCAAATTTTTTTATCTGTACAACAAAGATTGAAGCAAATCTGTCACACAATTTGATATTTAAAATTGATAAAAAAAAAAAAAATCAATTTCACAAGACAAACTTATTTTTGAATGTTACGATATATCACAGTTTTGTTTTTTATTTATTTACATTTTTCAAAAGTAAAATAGTTTAATGAAAATTTGTCACTTGACTTTCTATTATTTAAATATGTACATATATTTGAATATCACAAATTAAATTATGTGATGTACAAATTTGTTTCAATTTAGTTTTCGCATTAATATCTTGCTTTGTTGCTGAGAACACCATCAGCAACCTGTGATTTAGATAGCATATGTTGATCAACAGCAGGGGTCTCTAACTTGTGGCCCAGGGGCCATTTGTCGCCCACCAGATATTTGCGGCCCCGTACTTGACTCCCTTTTTGCTGTGCCATTGTCCTGGCCATTTTTATCGTATTATTTTTATTTTTTAAATCACTTATGAGCTACCATAGCTTAGGCTCATGACAGCTTTTGCCGAATTGTAATTCTGAAGTGACACCAAGTGGAAGGAAGGGATATGTCACCCAATCTTAGTCACGCCCTTATCAAAAACTGATGTCAAGAAAAAGTTTGCCGACGAGAACAGCTAATTTCAAGAGAAACAGGAGACAGAATGTTTTTCTCTTAAGTACAGGGTCTCCCCGACATGTTTTGAATGCAGACAGACAGTTGTGATGCTCATTTAGACTAATTAGACAAGAGTATGCAAAGTACCAGGGAGATGAGAGAGAGGACCAGATCACCAAACTTGTTCAGATTCTTAAGAACCACTAATGTTATTAGTCGAGAGTGAGAAAATTGAATTATCTTGTACATTTTTGGAATACTTAAACTCCTTTTTTTGTGGAATACTTGATAGGGCCCAGAGACACCCAGATTCCATCTCCAGCAGCCAGTTTGTGACCCCTAATATAAAGCATATTGAATTGATTTTAGTACAAGGTATTTATTTTTCTGAATGTAGCTCACAGAGGGGGAAGATATGTTTTGACATCCTTATCCATCCATCCCTTATCTGAACCGGTTATCCTCACAAGGGTCACAGTCTTGCTGGAGCCTTAACGTAAGGGAAAAGGGATGAAGGTCATCAACAGGCCGCTCACAATACTTGCATAGTAAAATTTTACTATGACACACAAAGCCCTCAAAATTTGGGTGCTGAAGTTTCGCGAATGTGTTTGAATACAACAAGGCCAAGCTCGATTAAAGGGATACTTGGCTCACTGAGCAATTTTCAGAAGTAAAAAGTTAATATTTTGTCTCTAATTAATATGTTAACTTCAGTATTTTCATGTACAATTAACACATTTAAAAAGTAATTTTTCTACTTGCCGTCGAGTGATGATGACCTCACCTGTGATTGGGAAGTAGGTAACGACAAATCATGGCTCAATTTACTGACCAAACCTAGAAGACAGGTGAGACATGATTGGTCGTTACCTACTTCCTCAGCACAGGTGATGTCATCTTCAGTCGACAGCAAGTAGAAAAAAAATTGTTTTTAAAGATACTACTAATTGTTTATGAAAAATAATTAAGTTATCAAATCCATTCTGGACAAAATATTAACTTTTTACTGCCGAAAATTGTTCAATGAGTCAAGTATCCTTATCTTGCTCATGATCACAAGCGAATGCAGCTGCTAGTTTGCTCTTTGCCAGCATAAAAACAGCATTTGTTTGACAACGTTTACTGGACCGACCAATACTTAGAACAATAGGGAAATTCCAACGAACTTGGTGAAGTTCTAAGAAGGACAATTGCATATTTAGATGCCAAGTTGGGCGAAAGGCCTTTGGGGCCTTTTCTAAAGAAGTGCCAATTTCAAGAGTGTCAATAAAAAATAACTGTAGGCTACATAAATACCGCAGATCGACCAATGCTCAGAAATATGGTAAAGTCCAAGGAACTAAGGAGAAATGTAGATTTACACACATTTGGAAACATCTTTGTAAGACATTTCAAAACAAGCGAAGATTCCAAGATTATCAGATCAAACAGTTGTATGTTAGTGGATTTGACCAATATTCAGACAATGGGGTAAGTCCAAGGAACTCTCTGGAAAATCTTAAGAAAGAGAATTGTAAATTTCCACACAGAGGGAAAATCTTTTGGAGCCATTCAACTGATGTGTCAGCACTTCACCAAGGTCTGGAAGAAGACTAAACATGTGAAGCTATTTCCTTGGACAAAAAAGACTAAACATAAAAGACTACTCAGAGTCTTTGATGATTAATTTAACTTGCATGTTTCCCTAACCACAAAGAACAAATTTCGGTCTTTGAAGCGACCACACATTGTTGAAATCCGTTTTCAATGAACATAGTCAATGGGCGTTGTCTATCCAAATGTTGAGAAAACTTTTTGTATCTATCAAGGAGCATTTCCAGTTTTTGATGAAGAAAACAAACACATTTTTCAAAGCGCATCTTCAAAAGACTTGTTTGACTAATAATGAGAAAACTCCAAAGAACTCTGAAGATCTAAACAGAGTTATTACATCTAGACATTTCTCCCAGTCTGTCTTTGAAGGATAGAGCTTGAGAAATGGCCAAAATAACCATAAAATGGTAATTTCACACCAAAAATGGCAGACTTCCTGAGCAGTTTTTACTAGATGGGCATTTTATGATTAGTCCTAAAACAATGCCACCCACATGACACAATGACAAAAACTCAGTTATCACAATTTAATTTCCATCTGACTTGTAAATGCTGCTCAAATGCGGTAACCATTAAATAAAATCTGTAGTAGGAGTTCATCTTAGAAGGAGCACTGAAAAAAAGACCAAATGGTCATGACCCAACCATAACCCTTGCATGACCCTAGTCATGACAAAATGGGTGCTTCAAACCAACGCAAATTGAGCCTAAAATCGACTTTGAGCCAGAACTGGTGATTTACCGTCTGTATTGGGCAGTTTTTTTTTTTTTTTAAACAAAATATCAATGAGGAATTTGTCTTTGAAGGAACCCTGCCAATATTAGCTAAAAATGTCTGCTTCGAACCAAAATGGGGGACCTCCTCTGTCTTTTCTGATATGACTTTTTGAGATTTTTTTTGTGGGTCTACTCATGACAAACACTCCTACCAAATTTGATGTCGCAAAGACTAACTTGTTTTGGGAACTGAAGAATAATAATTAAAAAACAATCATGAACAGGTTTACAATTCTGTGTAAGGTTTGACCTGCCATAATGATAAACTAAATCTACATTACTCTAATATACGCGCTTCAAATGGTAACAATAAAAAAAAAAAAAAAAAACATACAACAAAGTTAGTCTCCAAAGTGTGCTTGGAAACTGCTAAATTGAGCCTAAAATTACCCATTTCAGTCAAAATGGCTGACTTACAGTGTCTTTTCATGTATGATTCATTTTCTGTGGCTCTACTGATGACACACAAGCCCACCAAATTTAATGTGGCCATCAATTTTAAATTGTCTTACAGATTGCTGTCGACTCCATGCAAACAGAGATGTGAAGCTTCTCCTTCCTTCCAGCTCTGGTTGACGCTTTCACTTCCTTTTCATGGTGTCTTCATTGTTAGCCCCCGGCCACCAGAAAGTGGAGTTATACAGAGAGGGCGGGCAGTAGAGGTAATCCTAAATAAAAGCCTGTATGGCCACTCCATAATGGCGCCTTTATGCACGGGGCTTCATTAGGCAGGAATGACACGTCTGCAGCGCCAACAGCCGCTCATTGTGGTCCTGAGGCTAAAAAGGCCACTCGCACACTCTCCATCTTTCACACTGGCTGCAGGCACTCCAGTCAGCCTTTTCATCCTTACCGGGATCATTCCTACACCCACGTTGGCTAACATGGCAGCTGCTGTCGCACTTATAAAAAACATGAAGCCACCACATGATGACAAAAATATAATTGTGTACGGGGAAACACCAAGACTTGACTTTTGAGTTTTTTTCCTCCCAATGAAGAGGAGAAATAGTACAGAGCAAACATTCAGGAACAACATATACAGTACAAGGACTTCTGATGAACACGTCAGACTTTTATTTTTGGCAGTGCACATCTGTGCACTAATCATGGTGTCTAATCAGCATCTTGATATGGCACACCTACGAGGTGGGATGGATTATCTCGGCAAAGGAGAAGTGCTCGCTATCACAGGTTTACACTGGTGGAAACAGTTTTAGATCTGAATTCATCTAATTAAAAATGGCAGCAAAAACAAAACTGTTGCATTTATATTTTTTTCCGAGTAGGTTTATTTATTTTTGTACAACATGCAACATTTAGTTCTTTATTTTGCATTTTTATTATTACTTTGTATTTCTTTGCTGTTGGTAGAGTATGATTATTTTACTATGCTTTTTTCTTTATTTATCACTATAAATGCATTTATTTTATTTTAATTATTTGTGAATCATATTTATTTTGTATCTTCTTTTTTTTTTTTTTTTGTTATGAATTAAGAAAGCTAAATTTGATACATATGCAAAAAAAAATCCAGTTCAGCAAATAAAAACAAAACAATAAGGAAAAGAATCCTAATAAAATAAAATAAAATAAAAATACCTACATGCATAACAATATTATGCTAATGAATTGTATGTACTGGTACTGCAGATAGAGATTTATGTCCTCTCCACCAACAGCTCGTTTGCAAGCGCAGTTAATGAATCATGCAAATAGCACCGCAGGCTTGTTCTGGCTTTCATTAGCTAGACAGTAAAAGCTGTCAAAAAGAAAAGAAATCCACTCTGGTGCTCCGCTGTGTTGCCTTTAGCATGCAATTCTCTCACATGACTAATCACTTTTTAGTACACCGCTAGAACTGCAAAGGCATGGAAAAGAATGTAAATGTGATGTTAATCTTAATACCCTATGAGTGTGATGGCAGCGTGCTATACAGAAGACTGAAAAAGAGGCGCACGGTGAGGACAGTGACAAAATGTAACACCTGTATTACACAAAAGCCCCAAAAAGAACAGGAGTACATATTATACAGATGCAGAGCGAGCAGAGAAGCCGTGATAGATAAAATCTGAAAATTCAGCGTAGAGTAAGTAAAGAGAACAATATAACAGCAGAATTGTGAACAGATAGGCAGCTAGCCTTGGTGACCAGACGTCCTGGATTAACAAGGACAGTCCCGGGTTTTGAACCTTTCCTCCCGTTTTTTTTTTTTTTTGCTAAGGAATCTGCATGTTTTTGTCATACTGAAACTACTTCCTGCTTTTGTGTCTAAGAATCACAGGAAATGTAGTCCTACTAGCCTAATGCTGTGGCCGCTAGTCAAACAACGCAAGGTGAGCTTTTCTGGCGGTATATTTAGAATATTACAATGAGGGACTGGCGCAAAGTAAATGGCACAGCCAGATTCCAATAACTGGGTCTGAGCAAAAAAGGTTGGATAATGGTGCATTGCCTTGTTTAGCGCTGCTGAACTGTCAACCAAGATAGCATTTTGCATTAATTTAAGCAATTACACAGCAACTGGTCATCAGATTGACTAGTTATAATGCTGAGTTCACAAAAAAAACGAAAAGGCGAACTGTAATGCTTCCTTTGCGAGCGTTTCACCGCATAGAATGTTTTTGGAACAATTGCCGCTCATTCGTGCTTTCGTGCGCACCGAGCAGAGGAGGCGTGTCCCTTGGTGGACAAGGACCATGGAACACTTTAGCGAGTCAACAAAAAGTGAGCACCGCGGACTACTTCCACTTCTTTCCTGGGACTATACAGCCGTGGCACTATTTTCTCCTTTTTTGAGGTACGTGATAGCACTTTCGCTTTTCTAATGGCAATCTGGCGGCCGGCAGTTGAGCTAAAAATAACTTTGGCATGGATGATAAACACTGCTGATATCTCGGTACAGTTCAATAGGAAGTAAATAGACGTGTATGTAAACACTTGTATGCTACTTTGCTTACCCTTCTGTCCCGGCTGGCCGTGTTGTTGCGCTCGGGGTGACAATAGAGAGGACGCTGTGTGTGACGTAGGCCGTACTTGAAGCCGATTGGCCACCGTGAGGAAAATGCGAAAAAAATGCAATTTTTTTTTTTAACTTTGGCGAATATGCGAGTGTGCGGATTTTCGCTGCTGCGCGCCAAACACTTTCGTTCCGATATGCGCGAAGTCCATTGACAACAATGCAAACACGCCGTCGAATTGCCTCCCCTGGCTTTTGGTGTGACTGCAGCATTAATAGTTAGTTCTTGGTGAGAATTTATTATATACAGTATTTGATTTTTTGTGAAATTGTAGTGTCCTAGTTTTTATTTTTATTTTTTGGTCACACCAAGTTAGCTAATTGGCTTTAAGTCTCTTTTCTTCATTGTCACACCTTGTATCAATAAGTAGTGTGTGTACGCCACCACGCAGGCTCACCTTTGGGATCGTCCCTGACCACCAGCAGACCGTTCCGACACACCACCTTCCCCGTGGCGGCGTCCACGAACACGAGCGACGGGATGCTGGTCACCTTGTACTTGTTCCACAGCTTCATCTGCAAACACACCAAAGGAAAAAAGCAATGGATTTAAACAGACAGATCAGCGTTTTCCGCGCCTGCCTCAAACTACTCGGACATGAGATAGAGAGCGCAGACAATAGCTCTCACAGTGAGAGTCCCTGGAGGAGATAATAAGCGGCAACAATCACGTGCCGTATTGATCCACTCCAGTCCTACCACCCCCCAAACATCATTTCATTGAATGCTATTAGGCTACGGCCAAAGCAATAAATGCAGCATCATGTCTCCAAAGAAAACAAGACATAAATCCTAAGGAAAACTGGATGAAATGTACTTTTATCGTCTACAAAATGTCACTTCACTTGTAAAAATGTCTGCTGCAGTAAAGGCCATAAAATTGTGATAAACATTTGAGTGTTTACCATAACTGACAGTAAGTATTTTTTCATCCGCAGTCATCTGCTTTGAAAAAAATAAAAACTAGCCTTGCTCGTACCAGAATGTAGATGCCAATGTTAACACTGGTGCTGCTTCGACATGTTTTCATGAAGGTGATAGTAGCTCAAGGTTGTAGACTTAAGCGCAGGGGGAGCTCTGTCTGCTAGTCCAGGGCAAAATTCAAGGATACTTGGACGTCAGATTTGTTCGCCTTTCAGACAGATCTCATTGAAATGTGTGTTTACATAGCTGATGTGGCTCCATGTATTGAGGTAATTGGATTCCTTTGTGATAAAAAATTGCTTTTAACACAAAATGGGCCAATTTTAACTCTGAAGCCAACAAATTTTAAAGCCCCAGTGTGTAGCTCACTACCGCCATCTATCGGTCAAACAAGATAATGCAATGATTTTAAGCACATGAACTACGGCGTCTCAGAGAGACCCTACTTCAACAGCCTACCACCAATTTCACCGGAACAGAACGCAAACAACTTCTGGTATCCCTCGAGTGATGACGTAAGTGAATTGCATTTGTTAGACATACTGTACAGACCCCTAATATTTGTGATTTAGTCATTTAATTTCAGAATTAATATTTTTGTCGGCATTGTTAGGAAATACTGTACGTCAGCTAATGATAATGGCTATCTATGTTCATATTTGTTAGTGCAACTAAACTATGCAACAGAGAACACACAGTTATGTTATATGTTTTATAGACATGTGGACCATCTCAAAGAGGGCGAGGGAGACGAGGAAGAGAACGCGGAAGTGAACGCGGTGTCTCGTAACGTACAATTATGTCATCATGGAAAAATAATTCCATTCGAGCATGCATGTGAATGGCTCAAAACATACCTTTGCTTGGAATATGTGGTATTTAGATTACATCGTTTGCTGATATGTTTAGTATATCGTACAAAAATAATGGTGTTAACTGAACTACACAGATGCAACTCAGACTCGTAAACCCCCCCGTGTCTTGTTGCTACTAACCACTCAGAAAAGTGCTGCTTACAAAAACATTTGAAACCCTTTACTCAGATATCGATTTGTCACCATGTTGAACAATTTTACCTAATAAATATCACTAAGCAACTTAATTAGTTTTGATTGAAGATACAACAGCTTCCTTGTACTTCGATGTGCAGGAATTTACATGGCTTTCACAAATAGTCTTGCTCATATAATAATGTACTTCATTGGCTCAGTGACTTTCAGTTCATTGTTTGGTACCTCATCTGACATACAATTGTTACCTTCTTGCAGAGACTCGTACAGGAAATGACCATGGAGGAACATGAAGATATCCAAGTCCAGCTGATAGACTGACACCAAGAAATACTTTTTGACACATTGCTGACACATCAGCACCACCATGATTTCCTGTACCTGGATCCCACATCAGCACCACCATGATTTCCTGTACCTGGATCCCAGACTGCAGCACCTTGGTGACTTGTGGCAAATAAGTGACACTTTCCCAGATCCTCGAGGACAATACAAAGGTTTTTTACCTGGCATATAATTAGTCCATGTCTGACACTTGTTGTAGTTTGTATAACTTGTATATTGTTGTTGTGTGTTAATTTGTACATTTTGAATAACTAAAAAATACTATTTCCTTTGGCGTCAACATGCAGTGTTCATTCGACACCTAACCTAACACTATTTTACATGACTAGAAATGTAAAACATCAAAAGCCTGGAGAATTATTATAAATGCTTGCAATGACAAGCAATTCTTCATTGGCCAATGAATGTAAGGTACAGTACATGAAAATGAATAAATAAAATAAAGTAAAATAAAAGTCTACATGAAATGAACATATTAACTAAAAAAAAAAAAAATGCTGTTATAATATAATGAGCGACATGAATTGCAGTTGATCCAGAAATTTACCAATACGCTGTGCATTTCAAAATATGGAAAATAGACATACAGGTTTGGGCCAAAGGTAGTGTTACAGAGCAGGTATGTGTTGTACACAGCTAAAATATCTGATTAACTCAATACCATGATGGTTTTTTTTTTTTGTGTGTGTGTGTGTGTGCTGACATTGTCCCCCATTAACATTGCAACATTCCTCAAACTCTCCCGAACACATAGTATGATCTGTAACACTACTTTTCGCCTACTCTATGATGTTATTGGGGCAAAATCAAGGAAGGCTTGTCCATTGATTGTGTGAACAGACTGCAGTAAAAATGAAGTCACTTCAATGTTTGCTGGTTTTATTAAGTTTGACATGCTCCTTGACTGCACAAGTACATGTTATGGAGTGAGGGCACCACCAACGATGATATCATATTCTTCAAAGGCTTGCTGAGGAAAGTGAGGGAGGAGTCACTCCATGGCTTCAGACACCTGGTCAGCAGGTCCTGTGTAAAACAAGTGGTGCTTGTACATGTGACCATTCCGTATTGCTTCACACAAAAAGTTCATGTAGTGTGCAATGCCGTCCATATGTAAATGACATACCAAGACGTCGGCTGACTTCAGTTTGTTGCAGCTCAGATATGGTAGGTAGAGATACTGGTGGTACAACACCGAAGCCTTCTGAGGTCCTGCTTTCAAGTGTCCTCATTTGGGACATTCCAATTTGGCTACTGAGGAAAGTGAGGGAGGAGTCACTCCATGGCTTCAGACACCTGGTCAGCAGGTCCTGTGTAAAACAAGTGGTGCTTGTACATGTGACCATTCCGTATTGCTTCACACAAAAAGTTCATGTAGTGTGCAATGCCGTCCATATGTAAATGACATACCAAGACGTCGGCTGACTTCAGTTTGTTGCAGCTCAGATATGGTAGGTGGAGATACTGGTGGTACAACACCGAAGCCTTCTGGGGTCCTCCATTCAAGTGTCCTCATTCGGGGCATTCCAATTTGGCTGCTGACTCTCCCCTTGATATTTTTTTTTCTTGCAGGTCGGTGATGTATTTAAACGGTGCATGAATGCTTGTATACATCAGAATATGGTTCTGGAACCCCTCAAGTTTGGCTGTTGATCTAGTGTGACACAAACAAAAACACAATTATAAAATAAAATAGAATAATTGATGATACTACTATATGTCACCAACTTTCCAACAAAGCCCCCAAAATAGAGGTAAGATCTTTAGTTTTTGGGCCCAAAACATTGTATTAGCTAGATAAAAGTAACTTGACTGCATACTGCATAGAATATGCAAAGGCTGCTTGCTTGTCGAATTTCCGTGGAAAACGTGGCAGCCTGTAAATTCTTGTGCACCCAATTACACAATGGACCAGTACACACTTGAGTGAGAGAGTTCAGACTCTAGCAGTGCTTACGGTACAGCCAGCATTTAAGTCCAGAAAGTTATTCCCTGCCGAAAATTAATTTCGAGAACACTATTTTCACCAACCACAACGAAAATAATTTTCAACTCCTCCACTAATACAGTATGCTTTAGATTCTCCATTGAAGTTATGGGCAAATATACCTCCGAAATCACAGTTACATTACATTACACAATAACTTGCGCATTTACTCTAAATATAACGTGCCAGCGGGAATCTTTTTTTTTTTTTCAAAGCAAGTAGCTACATAACGAAATCGTTCGAGTGGTGCGGAGTTGCTAATCAACAGCTACAGTGATCGTAAAACAAAGGTACGAACATCGTATTAATTAGTACAGTGTATACTTTTTCTCTCGCTCTCAAAACGTAAACACAAATGTACTCTTACTTACCGGTCAAGTAGAAAGCAGTCGAAGGCACCGGCACGTCCCAAACCTAGTCTGTTCCTCATTTCTCTCCATCTGGCAAATGCGGCTACAATATAAACTCTTGTTTTGTCGCGCTGAAATAAAATAAATTCCCAAAGTAAGTGTGATGCTTGATAATGCTCTCTTCGGGGACCGGAAACTCTTCTTCTTCGTAGAAATGCGGTCGCCATACAAACCGGAAGTGCGTTCCAAAAACGCGTTAAGAAATGGAGCGCTGAAATTTGTGTTTGACGGCACCCGTAGCAGAAAGATGGCGGCGAAACATGGCGGACACTAGAAGCCGCGGCTCGGACATGTAAGATAATTTGCGATTTCTAGACTAACCGTTATATTTAAAAAAAAGTACGTTTATGCGATACAACATATCTTTTTACATACTACTAACACAAACAATTGTTTTTTTTTCCCGAATGATTTATTGTTTCACCACTAGATGCCACTGTATAATACTGAGTGTACCTTTAAGGTCTATCCTGCATCAGTACTTTACACAAAGGACGTAAGTTGATGACAGGCAGCTAAAATCTGTTACTACAAAAAAAGTATATAAAATACATTGAATGTAAAAAGTTTGTAATCATTTTACACTTACGGAAGATAAATTACAATGTGTATCACAACACTCTAACAAGGTAACATATCAATGTTAGCTAATTTAAGATACTGTAGCATTCCATCGCTAGTTAGAATGTATTGTAAGGATAGACACAGCTGCCGGAGCACATTTCATCTCTTTACTGAACAAACAGTAAGAAAACACACGCGTAGTAAACACATTCATACTGTGCATGAGCCGCAGATTGCCACAACGAACGCCGAGTCACTGAACATGTAGGCCAGGGGTGTCAAACATAAGGCCCGGGGGCCGGATCAGGCCCGCAATGGGGTTTAATCCGGCCCGCGAGATGGTTTTGTAAAGTAAAAAAAAAAAAGACTGTCGGCCCAATTAATCAGCTGGCCACAATCAAAGCTTATAAATTCATAATTACACAAGTAAGTCTCAGTTGAGCAATGCATCTTGTACATGGAATTGCTCTGAATGTCGTTATTTTAAACACAATTTAAAGTTAGTTTGTTTAAAAAATAAAAACATGAATCAAACACAAACATGCTGAATAAGACACATTCAACTACACATATGACAAGGATTAACGTCCTTATAACTTCATTAACGGCACCCGGCACACAATCAGTGAACAATATACAGGTTTATGCAAAAAAAATTTAGGACAATATTTGTACAGATGCGCCCCACAATTTAGGGCTGGCCCACAAATAGCGAAAATCTGCATGTAATTGACGGCAATGTTTTAAAAATTATTTTACAATTTTACCGATCCGGCCCAATTGCGAATATATTTTCCTCCATGTGGCCCCTGAGCTAATATGAGTTTGACACCCCTGATGTAGGCTATTTAACACGTTAGCCAGTTAACATCCAGCCAACTCTACACTCTTATTTGCTGACTCCCATGTAACTCACCAGGTCATGCCCCACCTCCTAAAGTTATTCACATTGAAAGTCACAGATACAACAGTAGCCTACGATGTGAGGATGTTGGCACCTCACAAGCTCATTACTGTGTTTAATAATGCAAAAGTAACTGTTCACCTGTTTTCTAAAATTTAATTCTACTACATTGCAAGGTTGTTTAATTCACACTCTTCCTCACCCCTTGAAGGGGCCAGAAACAAAAATGGCTCATCATGGCTACAAAAGGGAGGCTGCTAGCTTATGCTACCACTTCAGATCCCTCCCGCTGGCCTCCCCAGAGAGAACTGCAATGTCGAAGGCCCTAACCTCTCTTAATAACTCCACCTTGTCACGTTCTTCACTTGTCGTCATCTTCTTGAAGCGCACCCTTGATCTAAGCACTATCACGAGGGGGCCTTCCTCCTATCTCCATGTCTTTTATTAATCCCGTCATTTTACTCGCTGGGTGAGCGGTGGGATAAAAATCGGTGATGATGATGACTCCCCTTTTTTCCCCCCGTCTCACCACCTTTACCACCGCTCCTGTTGCCACGGCAACCCCCTCCACCCCTCAGTGCCAAAAGAGCGCCAGACGTATTGTGCGCTTCCCCCACTTAATAATTCAGTGATAAATTAATGGTTTTGTGACGGGAAACAGGTGCTAGAATGTCAGCGTGCTTGGGGGAAACGGAGGTGGAGGACAGGACAGGGGTGGGGTGGGGGGTGTTGGGGGAAGGGGGGGACCCCCCCCCCCCTCACACACTACCTCCGTGCAGCCTTGTGTGGGCACAAAAGCGACCTGCTTGGATAGAGGCCCTAAACTTTGCCTCTGTATAGTGACCACTTTTAATGGAGTTAAAAAAAAAAAAAAAAAAAAAAAAAAAAAGGGGGGAATAGAGAGGGGGAGGCATAAAATAGTACAAAAGCTTTTGGTAGCTATGTGCTGCATTATGACTCTACAGGCACCCTACAGTCCCAAAGGCAGCGGGTGCATTCTTCACTCTCTTATCTGCTCTTTCTTCATCAGTTTGATCACAAAGTGCATGAAAAGGGTTACACGCACAGTAATGTGGAAACTATTTAAAACGGACCATCGGGCATGCCGGGAGGGTGGAGGTGCGCTAGACCGAGGATTCTATGTGAGCAGTACGATCGGACCCCTTTGGAGTTATTGTGTTATGTGTTGCACGGAGAATCAAAGGCTCTGCTCACATCCTTTTGTTTCATGCCTGGGTTGGGGTTCAAATCGAGTTAAGGCTTCAAATTTGTGCTTCAAACTAAGGGTGTCCCAATCCAATATAAATATTGGATATTGGTCCGATATCAGCTGAAAACACAGTATTGGTCTACATCCCAAATATCTGATATTAGCACTCATACAAGCGGTCCTACATGACCCAAAAATTTGGAATAAATGGGTCATATTTTCCTCATACCTACTGCTGCTGACTATTCTTTGAATACTATTACTTCACTTGACCAAATCGTTTAACATTTCATACTAAGAAATAAATTAAAGCATGCATAATTCCAGCTGATATCGCATCGGATTGATATCAGTATCAAACAGTACACTTGATTTCAATATCTGTTCCCTATCGGAAGTGAAAAAGATGTATCGGGACACCCATACTTTTTTGAGGGTTAGAGTGTTACAAGACAAGGTTGGAATTTCAAAATTCAATTTTGGCTTTGGGTTTCAAGGTAGTGAATTGAACAAGCGTTTCAAGCCAGTATTTGTGTTTAACACTACAGACAGACTGTTTTTTTCAGGGTTGAGCCTCATTGAACATAAAATGCATTTCACCTCTCAGGGCTTCATCAGGTTGTTAGTAGGGGTGTGCTAAAAAAAAATCGTTACGGCAATACATCGCTGCGGGCCTCATTACAATACATGTATCGATATGCAGGCGTCAGAATCGATATTGCTAATTAATTTTAAATAGGGAGTTAAAGCCAGGTTGCTCGCTTGGTGGTAAACCAGAAGAGCTGCTAACAAAAACAGTTTTGCCATCCAGCATAAGAGAACGAATCACTTCAAGAAGTGACCCGTTCACTCACGTTCACTGAAAAGATTCGGTCTAAAGAACGAATCGGTCGTGACCGACACAACACTAGTGAGCAGCATTTTGCATTTTCCCATCTACCATCCTCCCACTCGCCCTTTTTGGGGGTGCGGGCTAGATTGTAAAAATAAGATACAATATTCTCATTTTAAAAAAAAACAAAAAAAAACAGAAATCAAAAGCAGCATTTGATTGATTACATCAAAATACAGGCTGCTCTACCAGCTAGAGAGAAGTGAACCTGGCTCTAGTCTGGACCAGCTGGAACCGACCCAGGATTTGACTTTTGTCTGGACCAGCTGGACTGGCTCCATGGCTTACCTCAGGCTCGAGTCTGGTGGGCCGACTCACGGCTTGGAAAGCCAGGTGCATTCTTTGTGCCTGCCAGCAGTAACACGAGCAGATAAGACTGAAAAGAAAAGCGGTTGGTGTAAAAGCCTAATGTGGCCTCGTTTATGCCTTCATGACATATTAATAATCACACAAAACACATTAATGAGCTCCGTTTGCACGCTTTGCCGCTCAATTAGCCGCAGTCAGAATTCGGTCCACACACACACACACGTACACACGAAAGACTCCACAGGGCTGCAGTAAGTGGTACCCCACTTTCTGCGACAAGAAGAGGTTGGGGGTGGGTTGGAAAGCTTCCCTGCTGTGACCTCCGTTTGACCCTGAATCTAAAGTCCCACAGCTCCTCCTGCTCCTCCTCCTCCTCCTCCTCTTCGCGTGCTCTCCGCATCACAACACATGAATATTGATGCTACTTTTAAAGGGGAACATTTCACACGCATTAGCAGTCTTTTGCGCCTCATTGTGACAGAATCATCTGGAAAAAATATTCTTGTACACATTTTACACTAATTGTTGGGCTTCAAATGTAGGAACGATTGATGGGAACATTCAAATAAGCTAGATTAGGATTTCAGAGTCAAATTTTAAGACCGTGTTGGCTTTGAAATTGGAGTTTCAAATTAGGGTTTGAACCAAGGTTAGGGTTTCAAACCCAGGTTACGGGTTTATTTTAGGTTCATTAATTTAGGCTACCCCATGAGTCTAGTTGACATAGGCACTGCAAGTTAATTAAAACAAAACATAACCCTCTTCTCACATATTTATATCGGCTCATCTTCGGACAACAGGTGAGCCGTGAGTTCGTTACCTGAGCCCTGAACAAGTGTGATGAATATTTTCAATTGACAGCAAGTGGTAAAATGGCCGCCCGCTGATAAAAACGGGTAGAATTTGCTATTTAAATCACATCCCACAAACATAATATTAATAAGAATCCTGTGTTTAGAATAGTGGGGGCACATACAGCATATTATTGCCAAGAAAATGTTTGCGATGATTTCCCCTTTTATCAAACAACGATACAGGTTTCAAGTGAGGGTTAAGTTTGGTTTAAAATTCGATTTTCGAGCTAGTGTTTGGGTTAGGGGTGTGAATTGCCTAGTACCTGACGATTCGATTCGTATCACGATTCACAGGTCACGATTCGATTCGATACCGATTAATCCCGATACGAATTTATAAGTCGATTGTTGCAATTTTTTTTCATTCAAATTTAGAAAATACTAATCAGTAAGCTTGTAGAGTGTAAGATTTATATGAAAATGTATTATTTATTTATCTGAAATTTCAGTCTTATAGAGGTTGTAATCTGTTTCATGTTTGAACAGCATTAAAATAAAATATTAAGGCTTAATGTTCCGTTCATATAACATTCTTCCATGCTCAAGGTGTGAATCCTAAAGAAAAAAATAAAAATAAAAAATAAAAAAATAAAAATCGATTCTGCCGATTATTGAATCGATTCGAGAATCGCGCGATGTAGTATCGCGATATATCGCCGAATCGATTTTTTTTTTTTAACACCCCTAGTTTGGGTTTCAAAGATGGATTAAGATTCCAAGCAAGTAATTCAGGGTTTCAAGCTAAGCAATAAACAAAGCCCATTTTCCACAAACAGCCATCACATTGTAGGATGGATGTCATATTTGTGACCCACTTTTGCTGTCTTCCCATAGTGGACTGGTCGCCTCGTAAATCATAGTGAAACAGTTTTCTGCATGTCATAAAATAAGATCACACAGAGAGCCCCAAGGCCTGGTATGTCAACGTTTATTCAGACCTTCTTTATTTATAGTCATGTCCCTACATGTCACAGCTCTTTGCTTTTCCATGCACAATACAAGCGGGCTTTCCATTTCCTGAGGGCCAGGATGTCAGCCGTGTGTGCATTACCCTAGCCGAGTGACATTACGGCATCAAGTGACACGTTATACCCACTCGTTAAACCCTTTCCTTCCCTCATTAAACCCTCACATCTGTTTGCCTCCTGCATGCTGGTCCAGGTTCAGCCAACCTCAAGCATCGTCTTCCACAGACTCAGAATAATTGATTCTAAAAAAAAAAATTGATAGTGACAGCCCTAATTTAATATTTGTGATGCAGCAACTATTAAACTACTAATCAATTATCAAATTAATTATTTTGACAAATCGATTAACAACTAATCCAGTGGAGTCCAAATACGTTCCTTGAGGGCCACTATCCTGAATGTTTTAGATGTTTCCCTCCTCCAACACACCTGATTCAAATGAACAGCTCATCAGCAAGCTCTGCGGAAGCCTGATAACGATCTTGATCATTTTAATTAGGTGTGTTGGAGGAGGGTGACAACTAACACATGCAGGAGCGTGGCCCTTGAGGACCAGATTTGGACACCCCAGATTATTATCACAGTACTATGAGAATCAATTAATTGTTTTAAGACCTTGTTGAATTTAAATGGTCCAAATCTTTGAAATTTCAGCCTCTGATGTCCAGTTTTTGACAAAAGGGATGGAAACTAAATCATTTTTTTATTTTATTTCGATGAATCAATTAATTGACCAAATAATCAACAGATCAATTATCAAAATTGTTAGTTGTGGCCCTATTTTTCACAAATCGTTATTATTGGTCAGTCTCATGTGTGCGTTATTTTTGCAAAATAGTGATATTTAAAGCATTCAAAATAGCTTTCTCTCTTTGACGATACAATATTCACTACAAACGTGTTTGTTTTTTGATTCCTGAAAAGTGATGCTTTTGGAGATCCAAAGATTCCAGCCAACGCCAGCAAATATATTTTACATGATATATGTACTATTAACAAGCTAAGCATCCTACCTTTTTTTGGGACAAAATGTAAATGACCCTAGTGTGTAACCGGTGCAACTGTACCTCAACTTACTTTGAAAAAATGATTCATATTTTCCAGGAGAGGGGGTCAGTTGGGGGGGAAAAAAAAAAGAGGGAGCACTCAAAAGTCTCTCCAAAGTAGGCAACTGCATTAAAGTGAGGAATGCTCTGCTTAAAAGGAAGTTAAGAAGGCTGACTGACCCAACATGACTCATCATGGAAGACCACAAATGAGTCGTAAAATAATTGACAACAGAAAATTATGTGAAAGGCACTGGTAAGAAATAATAACTCCATGAACAATGACAATCTGCATTATTTTTCTGTTTTTGTCTTTTCTGAGCATGTCCGCAAACGTGCATGGCGGAGAGGTCTGCGCGTGCCTGGAATGTTCTGAGGCTTTATAAATAACTAGTCAAGAGACAGACACGCACACAAAAGAAAGCCTTGGACTCGCTGCATCGGTTCACAAAGGACTTGTGCCACCAAGCTAGCCATTAGCCTAACAGCTAGACCTTTATTAATCCCCAATTAGCATCATTTATGCCAATGAAAATTTTCCATGCTTTACTAGGTACGTATTGTTTTTCAAACCACTTCACAATTGTGTCTTTTTAACATTGTAAGCAACATTTGGAACAATTTTAGCAGATTAGCCACAGTTACATTTAGCACAATAACAGGAAACCAGCGCAGAAAGACAAGACAACAAAACAGAAATTACACTGAATGTCCACTATAAATTGATTTATTTCTTAAGCACGACTTAAATGTAGTACCTCAATATATACAATATACAATGCATAATTACCAGCAAGCAGAAGAAACAGAAGGCCGCAAATTAATCCTTTGGAATTGTTAAGCTAACACAGAGGACATTTTCATTGTTTTAAGTGATACTCTTAGCCATTTTAAAATGTTATCCACAGAAAATGAGCACAGCACAGCAAGAGGCTATTACATGCAATGTAATGGTCTATTTGACACTCTCAAATCACTTATAACAAAATCTTAAGTACTCATTTCACCGATTTAAGAACATTGGCCACATTTAAAGCTTTTAAGTTACTGTATGTATTATTAGTCACTCAACGCCAGCTGTTTTTTTAGACATGATTTTTAGGCGTTTTTCTTCAACTTTTGTCCATTAGTCATTAGTCGCTAAAAGCAGGCTGCTAAGAATAACAAGTGAACAGCTACTCTGCATGTGTTTTATTGCGTTCATAACATTCGTATATCTGCTTTATGGACACATTAATGGCGCTGCTCCATATTTCCATGTCAATTCAAAATGCAGAGGGATTGGGTTTTTTTTTGGAAATAGTGACACAACACTGCGGCGAGGATGCGGTGCTGGCCCGGAGGACATTGTGAGGGTAATCAATCTGCCACATTGCAAGCCTTCATCCCTCAAGGCCGAGATAGACATCAGCCTGCTTTTTCTCCATCAGGCCCAACCACCAAGGAATGTGTGGTGCTGAACAATAGCCAGTCACACTCACACCGCCTCTGAATAATTCCCGTCGTAGAAATGGAAAGCGAACGCAAGTGGCGTTAAGTCCTGGTTGTCCCAATGTGGAAAATTGGATTGTGCTTGCAAAACGTGACCCACTTTTTCTCGCTCCACAAAAAGAAGGATGTACAACACTAAGATTGGCTCAATTTACCAAGGCATGACCTAAAGGAGACTGGAAAAACATACTACACACTCGTCAATTAGAGACTAGTATTAATTATGCATCGTGTTTAACATTATTCATTATTATTTCTAACCAACCATTTCTATGTTCTGTACACGTAAAAAGGTTGTTCTTGCACCCCTTAAACAAGTCCAGTGTGTACCGTAGTGGCTATCACCAGAACCTATGGTAATGCAGTAGTGAAATCATACAATAATTATCGTGTATACAAACACTTGGATGAATGAACAACCGTGGGTTTGGCAGGTGACTCATCTTTAGAAAAAGTGTGACAGCATCTTCAATGTTGGTGAGAAGAAACCTTGTGTACAGTGTATTCCATGTTTTTGCTCTATGGGAAGCAGCATGTGGCACATTAGCCCAGGTTATTTATTTATTTATTTATGCAGCTCCAGGTTTGGTCTAAGTATTGCAGCCGCTGCAATGCTATCAGAGGACTGTGTTCTGCATTCCATATATGTTTGCTCTGTGTAATTGTTCCCCTTTCTTGTGGACGAAACTAGAAAGACAACTCTTGGTGTTCAGTAAAAAACTGCATTTTTGTGATCACGACAAGGTGGCTTGATGTTTATTGTAATGTAGGTATGACATCATTGGTAAAAGAGCTAGTATACTGCATTCCATGTGTAGCCTATGCAATTTCTCCTCAAACGGCAAGTGGCTCATTAGCCAAGGTTAATTTTTGTACTCCCTGTTCCAATTAAGTGTAAACAATTTCATGTTTGTGATCATGAGGTGGCTCTGTACATGTATTAGCCAGACAACCTTGTGTACCGCATTCCATATCTTCCTTTTCTTGTGAAAAATAAAATAGATAGAAACCTCTTGATGTTTCCCAGTAATAAATGTAAGCTTTTATCTAATGATTCCAATACCGAACATACGTGCTAGCATGACATACTTTAACCGACATGTAGCCTATGAGTTCTCTAATAAGACATTCCATTGCCATGGCGATATGACACCGTCAACAAAGTTGTTCTTTTACACTCTAGGCGTCCATTGTCCTCACTGCTGCCCACTCACAGTCATGGCGTTCCAGTGACGTTCTACAGATGTAGCGGCCGGATGTGGAGCGGATCTAATTGGTTGATGTTCCACACTAACAGGATTGAACGCTGCTGGCAGGCTGCTGAGTGGCACTCGGTGTAATGCGTACGAGCAGGAACAAGGTCTTTTTTTTTCCAGAATACACAATGTCCTGCCGGGCAGAAAAGACCCAAACAAGACAACCCTGTGTTGGGTTTGGTCGGACATCATGACCACAAAGAGCTAGTAATTGCACGTTTAGCTTCACTCTTTATCCAAACTTTGCAATGGCCACTTTAACATTCTTCACTTTTAATCTGTTTAACATGATAAAAATCAATCCATATATTTATTTATAAAAATATTTACATTTGTTTCTATTTACATTACTGTTATACAAATCTGGCACAGGGCCGAAGTCACAATTTGGTAAATTTAATATTTTACTATCATTATTGATACTATTGGTCAGTCTGGATGTTGTTTTTTCCAAATTATTGACCAATTTAACATGTTGAACGAAAATGGCTTGCACTCTTTGATGATGCAAATTGTTTATGGTTGAACAAACTGTTTTTTTTTGGGTTCTCTTGAAAGCAAAAAGCCTGTACAAATCTAATCTCGACACAGAACAGAGTGGAGCAAACAATTCTGAGGTATGGTCTGTTTAATTATGTGTGATTGGTGGAAAACATACAAATGACAAATGAAAACTGTTTCTTCTATATTTGGCCAAGTCAATTGTTATTTTCAGTATATGACACGGGTCACGAAAAAAATACAGACGGTGGGCCACAAATAACCCCCGGGCTCTGGTTTGGACACCCCTAGCTTACTCCAATTGCTCTTTGGCATTTCATGTAGCTTCTGGGTTCATTGGGGTGTTTTGCCCCGTAAGCAGTAGGGGTGTTAAAAAAAATCGATTCGGCGATATATCGCGATACCACATCGCGCGATTCTCGAATCGATTCAATAATCGGCAGAAGCGTTTTTTTTTTATTTATTTTTTTAGGATTCACACCTTGAGCATGGAAGAATGTTATATGAACGGAACATTAAGCCTTAATATTTTATTTTAATGATGTTCAAACATGAAACATTACAACCTCTATAAGACTGAAATTTCAGATAAATAAATAATACATTTTCATATAAATCTTACACTCTACAAGCTTACTGATTAGTATTTTCTAAATTTGAATGAAAAAAAATCGCAACAATCGACTTATAAATTCATATCGGGATTAATCGGTATCGAATCGAATCGTGACCTGTGAATCGTGATACGAATCTAATCGTCAGGTACTAGGCAATTCACACCCCTAGTAAGCAGGAAGCTGTGGTGTGTCCAACACACACAGTAGCACTGCTGTGTACATGTTGCCCCAGTGGTTTCAACACTTTACTTAAGCTATGTTCACATAGTTTAATGCAGAATTTCCCAACCTTTATTGAGCTGAAGGCTCAAACCAAACCACCAACATTTCTAATGACACTAGTCTGAAGGGATTTTATGGGCTGGCGTGTGCATGTCAAAGCAACAGGAAGCGCTGTATAACACCTAAAAGTGAAATCCATTTTTGCAAAATAAAAAAACAAACAAACAAAACTCCAGACACAAAGTTACATTCAACACAAACAATAATAACCTCCTCTGTGGAGGTTAGAAAAATGACAAAGATTTGTGAGTGCTGACCTAAGCGCAGCCCGAGCATGCCTCTGCACTCAAGACACTCAATCTCAAGTTATCCACTAGTTTTCACAAGACGCAAAAACAAGTTGGTTAAAATAATATTTAGAATATCTGACATAACTACTAGCACCAGTGGAATTTGGATTTCCGCCACTGCTAAGCCATACGTCAAGGGAATTATCCTCGTTCTCCAGAAGGAGCCCGCCATGAAAGCTACCTGAAATGACCACAGCTGAGACCCCTTTAGTGCTGTAAATTATGCAGTATACATAAACCCAACACAAAGTCCGCTTGGCTTGAAATCTAAAATATGATACCTAATTTTAACAATTGCATCACCACGAGGAGGGATGTGTAAGTTTGAACACAATCCGTTGATTTATTGGGAATTTACCATCATTGCCCATAGGAAATGCGATTATTATGACTCACTATAACAAAACAGACCCTTCTAATAATAATTGCCTTTTCTCCACGTTATGTTCCACAAAAATCTAAGAATGCTAATAATTGTGAAGACAACTTTAGGACTCAATATCTTTCACACTGCGTCAGTGTTTTGTGATGTTGCCATAGCGGCACAATGTGTCCTTATGAACCCCCAAAATGCATCCACAGCACAGAGCCTGTGATTGAACTGGCAGTACTGTTCTACCATTTGCATTGCGTGTACGTACACAACATGACAGCTGCTGTCACACTTGTACCAAACATCAAGCTGCCTCATGATAAACATGCAAGCGTTTAGTGTGAAACACCCAAAGCTGGAGTTCCAATTTATTCCTGGCAAGAAAGCGGCAAATTCGTACAGAGTACATGCATGTAAAGACAAATATATAATTGTAAAGGGAACGGCAAGATATTGTTTCTAGTTTATTCTTGTGAGAAAGATGAAAGCTTGTACGGAGCTTTTCAGACAGTGGCTGTTACACTTGAAAGTACCTTGTGATCACATACACAACGGTTTTCTAGGAACCACCAAGAATTGTCAGTCTACAAAGTGATATTATTAGGTAATAAGAGAGAGTTTATACGGAGCAGTCTTCTGAATAACACGGCAGCTGCTGTCACACTTCTACTAAACGTCAAGCCATCTCATGATTAAAAACATAAAATTGTTTAACGTGGAACAGGGCCAACAGAAATAACTTGAGGGAATGAGCCTTGAGCTTGAACCATGTTACGATCCTACGTAGCAGCCTGCTCTGGTAAATTTCCATGCCGAAGTCAATCTCTGCATTGATGCTCAATAAAGAGCCCGTCACCTCTGCCCTGGGGGTCTTTCTTTCACCCTAAGCACTAATGACTTGTTTCAAGTAGATCTTTACACCATGTTCTGCTCAGAATGCAGCAGGGAAGACGTGCTGAGGGCTTGCCACAGGGGGGGTTGCCACAGTCAACCATTTTGAGTTTGGGAGAGCCCCCCCATCACATGATCCATAATGACCCATTCTGGCCCACAGGCAGTTTCACTTTTGGTCATTATATGATGTAATGATGACTCTTCATATGGCGCATCCTGGATTTTTATTTTATTTATTAAAAAAAAAAAAAAAAAAAAAAGTCTGCCTCCAAAGCCAGTTTGAAGTAAACCACTTGTGTTTGGCCATTCTCTGGTATCCTAGGTATTTTGTCTGATTGCTACAAAATTTGTATTGTAGACCAATTGATGATGCTAAATTGGAACTAACTTGACATTGCGTCATTGTGCATGGGTGGAACATGGCGGAGAAGTGTGACGACTCTACATTAAAATACAAAATTCTAACAAGTCAGCTCCACAGGGTCAAAGCTTGACCAAATGTTGAGGCCATTGAATGAATTTGCGCCAGTTCTCACGGGTCAATGATGACAACATAGTGGAGCAACGGGGGTAAAGAGATGGAAGTAAAAGAGTGGCATAAAGAGGATTATGAGGCTCCAGCAATTGGGGGCGGCTTTTGTCGGACCAGGAGAAAGAGTTCAGGAGTGCTACTCACTCTAAATAGAAACATGCAAACTAACCAAAATACTACGAAAGGTAAGACTTTTAAAATCTTAAGGCAACGGACGCACACTTTCAAACTGTTGCTGACAGTCAAAAATGAAGAAGACATTGGAATGAGAGAGGGCTAACTCCACTTCGATCATTTTTCATGTCTGTCATTTTAAAGTTTTCTCAACTCATGACCTACTTCCTGCATCTGTTTTCTTGCTCCCACCCCTTAGCCAACACCAATTAAAGCAGAGAAGAGAAAATGTTCTTTAATAAAATCGTTTATCTCATAAAAGCAAATTAAGAGGAAAACTTCACTCAGTAACTGATTTAAAAACAAAAAACAAAAACATCTTCAAGTCAACACTTTGAAATTCTTTGCACAGACAAAAGAGACAGCTGCAGCCCAACGCCATCGACTAAACTGGCATGCGGCAGCAATTATATCCAGCGTCCGCTTACAGCTGCTTGCCACGCACAAAAGGCCAGGATGCTGTCTCCCAGTTGTCAGTGCGACCGCGTGCCAACGACGTTAAACTATGCAGGCTATCATCCGAAACACTCCACCAACGCCAAGGATGTGTGAAGATACCATCTTAGATATCAAATGTTCATTGGTTCCTGTCATTTATGCTTATAAATGTGGAACGTACATGAAAGTGGTATAAAAGATCTCTGAGGGTTTCATTATTTCATCAAATTCCCTTGCCGGTAATTATTTGACACGCGTTTAACATCATCTCAGTCATGCGGAATCTACTAAGCAACCTGATTTGATTAAACTTTTGTTATGTTTACGCTACAAAATAGGCATGGCTCCCGATTCTGAATCCTGCAGCCCAGTTATGTAACGGCTACATATAAAAAAAAATAAAAATAAAAACTTGATTGATTGATTTAATTTATAAAAGGATCCGAATCCAGATTAAAAGTGAATCAATTTGTTATTTGTTCACACTGACGCTATGAACCAAATTTAAGACAAATCTGTATGAATAGAACTTTGGGCTACGAAAATGATTTAGACCAGTGTTTCTCAACCTGTTTAGAGCCACAGGACTTTTGTCATTGAAAAAATCTCGAGGCACACCACCCATAAAATTTTTTAAAAAAATAAATAAATAAATAAAATGGCTAATAGCGTTTCATTTTTTCCCGTTTATATTATATCTATTGTATGCCCCTGAAAAGCGAAAATAATTTATTAAAATCAAAAGTGCAAAATAGTCTTACTGGTGCATTTTACACAATATAATCAAACCATATAAAAGAAATTGCCAATGCTAAGAAATATGCAGTGCTTAATTCTATCATGGCATAACAAGAAGTAGGTAAGTGAATGAATGAATGAATGAATGAATGAATGAATAATTAAATAAATAAGTACATAAATAAACATCAAATTCATAAGACACAATATAGCAGAAAGCATCAAAGCATCAAAACAAGTGTCATGGTGCACCAAAAAAAAAAATCCAAAGAATACAGATGTGTTTTAAGACGGGTTTTAAAAGTAGATCAAGAGGGAGATTGCGTAATATTTTGTGGACGGTTGTTCCAAAGGGAGGGGCCGGCAACTGCAAAGGCTCGATCCCCTCTAAGCCTCCGCTTTGTCCTCGGCACCTCCAATTGTGTCTGGTCTGCTGACCTGAGGCACCGGGCAGGTGAGTAGGGGTGCAAGAGTTCAGCGAGGTAAGGTGGGGCAAGACCATTTAGAGATTTCAAAACAAATAAAATAATCTTAAAATGGACTCTAAATTTCACGGGCAGCCAGTGAAAAGAGGCCAGGATTGGTGTTATGTCCTTATACATACAGGGTAAATTTTGGCTCAAAATCTGTACTGTTGAAAAAATTTAATTCAAATTTGAGTTTTGACCTTTGAGTTGTGTCCCAAACAATTAAAAGAATGCAGATTAAGGCTATAAATACTTAACAAAAGTTAATCTTAATCCATGTTAAATCCATTCACAAATCAGAAGTTAATCAAGTCGTACTTTGTTCAAACCAAATCTTATCCAAACAGATTCTTAACTTTTTGTCTGATGCTGGCCCCAATCAAACACAAATGTAAATGAAAACGTGATAGACATATTTACATGGTGTTCAAACATCTTGAACATCAGAGAGTCAAGGATAGAAGACACTTCCATCTTATTCAGCCGTGCGCTTCAGAAAACAACTGCAAAAAGGTTAACGAGTACACCTTGCGATTAATCTTGCTTTCAGTTTCGCCTGATTAAAAATATTATGTTCGGTTTTCAAAGTCAAAAGCAACTCAAAACTCCCAGAATGGAGAAAAAAATATGGGACGGAGTGTCTTGAAGATCAAATGACCAAATAAATGTGTTTCGCAGACTTTTGTGTTCAAGCCAGAGAGTTAACACAGGCTAATATTCCAAGAAAGCACACAGTTTGCCGCTGTCTAATCTCCTATCTGGGCACACACATTCAGTGAAAGCCAACTCGTTTTTGCTGGAATAACATCCTGATCTTAAAAGGCCCCCGCCGAACTGCAGTGTTTAGCTTGGCTCGAAAAATAATGGCTAATGTGTAGCGCTTTTGTTGAAAAACACAAAATGCGCTACATGGGCCAATCTCTTAGCGAAGGGAAATGACAGGAAACTTCATGAACATACGCCATCTCGTCACACCACAGGAAGAACATCTTTATGATGATAATCATGTCGTCTTTCCTCTACCGCACACCTGAAGCAACAACGGAAGCGATGAAAGCACTTTTGATGAAAATGATCCCACATGCAGGGACTTGAAATTCAACCGAAAAACCCCTTCTGCATCGCCTGTACGCCAAATTCCCGCAAACCAATAGGGCTGGACTCCATGTGCCTATGTCTTTAGGACAGGACTCACTGATTTTGTAGTCTCCTAGCAGTATTTAAGCATTTAAAACTCATTCACTGCCTTTGATGGCTATAGAAGTCCAAGAAGATCCATTTTAACTAGGCTGGCAGTGAATGAGTTTCAATCAATGCCAACTTATGGCCTAACGGTACTATTTTCCTCACTAGTAAGACAAGACAATGCCACACACACAAGTGGAATAACTAGGGTGCACAAGTAAAACAACTAGCGTATATAAAAAGTCAGCACACCCCTCATGGTGCTCACATTAAGCCTTTTCGGGTGGTGGCCCGAACCAGAACAGGTACTATAAAAAAAATAAAATTAAAAAAAATAAAAAAAAATAAAAAAAAATACCAAAATCAATCTAGAACATCTGAACTTTATTACCATTTTAACGTGCCTTAAAATGGTGGCAGGTGTGTGCTAACTCCCATTTAACATTAGCTTCAAATTTGTGATAGGTTCACACAGCCGCACCTACACAGTGATAAGAGGGGGTGCTCATTTGTGCAACTACATTATTATTATCAAATGATATTTCTCCATCTAAAAAACATTTTCTAAAAAACATTTTTTTTCCATTTGCGCTGTACTGGTTAAAAGTCACAATGGTGCAAAATGCTTTTGTAAATTATTATTTTTATCTTTTTTTTTTTTTTTTTTAAATCACAGAAACCCAATATTTCACCAGGGGTGTGTAGACTTTTTATATCCACTGTACAGGTTACAAATGGGGCAAATAGTGAAAATATAAAATTGTACTAGCTAACATCTAGCGCTTCTCGTGTAGTACAAGGACAAAAGGTGGCTTAGATGGCCGGTGTGCAAGGGTTTACTGCCTGTAAAATCAAGCATTTGCCTGACTTCACATAACAGAGGGAATAGGGAAGAAGGCCAACATTCCGCACATGAAACATTTTCATGCTTTTTCCCTGTTAATCCTCTTTATTCCTGCAGGAGGCCATGTGCACTAGAGCGTTTGGCTGTGATTAAATACAAGCATGCTGGATGATCGTCGCACTGTGGTCGCCACAGAAGTTATCGTTATCATCAGAGCAGAAGAGTACACCTGCTGCGACCAACACAGCTCAGCTATCAACATGAGCAGGTGGCGAGTGACATCCAGGTGTGCGACTAAGCTGCAAAAGTATCCCATGGACTTGGCCTTTGTGGTCTTTATTTCTAGTGTGCAAGGTGTCGATTATAATGAAATTAATAAGTGCGATGATCAAAAGTCCATTCATCCATTGATCATACTGATATACTGCATCGTGGAATTCAGCAGAGTAAAAACTGCGTATGTGGTAGTAATCTCTCTTTGTTGGAGCTGCTGTCTCTAATTGGCCGGACGGTTGTGCGTGTCTGTGTGTGAGTCCTCAGAGGATGAGACCTCTGGGTGCTCCTTACAACAGGCTTAAGCTGATGAAAGCCTTTCATGCAACATGGCCGCCCCGTCACCACGGCATGTGAACAGATTGGGCGAGAAAAGACCAATCGAAGCAACGATTAGCCCCCCGACGAGGCGGCGGAGTAGCCTCAACAGGGGGTCCGCTCCCGGGACTTGCCAGCTATTTACTCTTTACTTTAATGGTACTTTAAAATGTTTAATTGCAACACAATTTCCTATATGCATGTGAGTGAGTGAACTTAATATTGTTTGCACTTTGTTTATTTTCTACAGTGCATAGCGGCAGTTATCATGTATAATTAAGAAAAGCTATGACATCACTTAACACATATATAGCACTCACCCTTATGCCCATGCATGACTAATTTTTTTTTATTCACTGGATTATTTCCAGTCATTCTGTTTATTTTAACTGTGCAAATGACAGTTAATGAATGACTAGCTAGAGGAGCGATCACATTACTTTTGACACGAAACATACAGTACATTGCACTCCAGTGTGGCATGGATTTTTTTTTCATCTGGATTATTCCCATGTCATTCTGTTGATTTCTATTGTACACAGTGGCAATTATCTCGAAAAACTGGCAAGAGGAACCATCACATTCATTGAATGACACGTTAGCCAGCCATCTGAAAAACAAACTGGACTTCTTGTTAGCGCTGTGTTTACCGCATTAGCTTGCGCATGGCCAACCCAGAGAATGGATTCGGAGTCATCCCGACACACTATGTGAAAGATGCCCACTGGGAAAATTTGCAAGGATCCATTTTGTCACTGCAAAGGTGTCAGTTTATCAGCTGATGCAGCTGCTGTAGTTTGACAAATACTACTAATAATAGAAAGAAACATATTAAATAATGCATATTGAAATGTGTTTAAAATCTCCTGAGAGTTAGAGACACACACACACAGAGAGAGAGAGAGAGAGAGAGAAAGAGAGAGAGAGATTTTGATTAAAAAAATAATAATAACGGAGCCAAAGGCCATAATGAGATTATCTTTGGCTGAATTATCCGCTGCTTTTTGATAACAAGCAAACTACAGCTGCTTCTACTGGGGCACCGTGGCTATGCTGCAGTGCACTTGGCCCTCTTTGACCTCAATGGCAGCACCATGATGGTACCATGCGGGCATCTGCTTGTGCCCCCACAATGGACGTCCGGTGGGCCGGGCTCGAACAAGAGTTCCTTTCTTTTGCCGAATGCCCAGATGAAAGCGCCAACTGCGGCAGCCGCTCCGTTGGCCGCGCAGCTTCTAATTGATTCACGCGTGATACTCCAGCAAAATGAAGCCATCATGACAAGAAGACAGCTGGCCATCAATGACATCCTAGTTTAGCATTTCGCCAAACTTTTCTGCTATGTCCAATGACATGAATTCAAAATCTTTGCAATTTTGTCACCCATCTGTCTAACATATGTGGGTCAAATTTGGTCACAAAGGTGGACCTTCCTGTGTGTTTTGGGGCATATCTTTTTGAATTTTTTTTGTGTATCTACACAAAGCTTTAGGCGCTGAATTTTTTTTTCAGCTCACGATTTAGTTTCACCGCGTCCAAGTCATCAAACTCAACTGGCATGCACTACCCACATTTGACAAAAATCCCTCATATTTTAGCGCCACCTACCTTCCTAGTAGGGGTGTGAATTGCCTAGTACCTGACGATTCGATTCGTATCACGATTCACAGGTCACGATTCGATTCGATACCGATTAATCCCGATACGAATTTACAAGTCGATTGTTGCGATTTTTTTCATTCAAATTTAGAAAATACTAATCAGTAAGCTTGTAGAGTGTAAGATTTATATGAAAATGTATTATTTATCTGAAATTTCAGTCTTATAGAGGTTGTAATCTGTTTCATGTTTGAACAGCATTAAAATAAAATATTAAGGCTTAATGTTCCGTTCATATAACATTCTTCCATGCTCAAGGTGTGAATCCTAAAAAAAAAAAAAAAAAAAAAAAATCGATTCTGCCGATTATTGAATCGATTCGAGAATCGCGCGATGTAGTATCGCGATATATCGCCGAATCGATTTTTTTTTAACACCCCTACTTCCTAGTATACTATGCATGCTTTACATTTGATAGCAAATGGACAAAATCTCTTACACGAGACTTCTGGAAAAAGTCCAAAATGTTGGCAACTTCAAACAAAAATGACTGACTTGTGTTTTTGACACATGGCCTCTTGAGACTTTTTTTTTTTTTTTTTGTGGATCTACCCATGACAGACATGCTTTTACGAAATTTCATGTTGCAAAATCCCCGCTGAAATGCATTTTAAACCTGGTTTCAATTGATTTCATGCACTAGTATGTTTTTTTTCTAAACACACAGAATGATATGAGTGTTTCCTGCAGTGGGAAGGCTGAGATGGATAACCCCAGATAACCTTCCGGAATAGTGAGGGCAGGGCCCAGAGCAGGAAGAGGAGGCACAGTGTGAGATTCCAAAAGGGGGGTGATGGGCGGTGGTGTAAACAATAGAAGATAAATTGCTGTGCTGGAGCTGAGCTGAAGAAAATGGAGAGTCTGGCCGTAGGCCTGAGGTAGTCACATGACCATTGGGTCAACAACAGCAACCACCAACTGGTTCTGTTAATAGCACACACTTTATTACACTAACGCGTAGGAGAGAAGGTCGCTGAAATAAAGATTTTGAATGTAACACGACTGACCAAATGTGGTCATCCAGTATACTACTTTCTTAAAGTAACCAATATAAATAAATAAATAACATTAAAATGTCGGTTTAATGAAAAAAATAATAATAATCAAATAACAGAAAGATATTCTTTAAGTCATTTTGTAAAAATATAATGTTATAAAAAGTAAAAAATAAAATATAATAAATACAAATAAAATCTTGCAAAAAAATATTTTCTTAAAATCATGAATACAAGTTATTAAAACAAGAAACAATTATGACAACTCAAATGAACTATTATTACACTAAAATAATAATAAATGAAAAATGCTGTACTGAAATGAGTAAAGTTTATAAAAAAAAAAAACATAAATATACAGTCCTGCTGTCAGTTTAATGACAATTAATTACATTTCGTTATCTAACAAAAACAAAAACAAAAAACATTTTAATACAAACTATTTAAAAATGTCTATATTTTACAAATATCTAAATTTTGACAGAAAATTTATTTTTAAAAATCTCCATATAACAACAGTCAAGTTGGGATGATTAAAAACTATAAATATTTATTTAAAAATTATATAAAAATGTATTTATTTATTTATTTAGTATATCAAAAGGTGGCGGGCTGGAATGCTGCAGCGAGAACTAAAAATCGCACAAATGAAGCCAAAGTGCAGGGCATTACAATAAAAATGCATTCTAAATGTTGCTGTGCATAATGTATGCTGATGAGGGAATGGAAATGGATGCATCACATGCTGTGGACATGTCACATTTGAAATATGGCTGACCTTTGCATTTGACTACAACAAAAGGCAACTTTAAATCAAAAAGAAAAAAATACAACCAGCAACGCAGGCCTGTGTAAGAAAGAATCGGACATTGCTGGAGTCCAGCAGGAAACGGACTACATCCTTCCACAATGGCTCCTCTGTCGATAACACAGATATTTGCCACAAATTCAATGGCAAGCCGGCACAATGGCGATGGAGGTGCTGCTGCTTCCAAGCCAAACAACAACACAACAATGATTTAACAGCTTTGCACAGAGTTCTTGTTTACACCTGATATACATATAAAAAAAGGATGGTGGAAGTATTTATTTGATATTAATGTGTCTCAGCTATACTAGCATTTATATATAATAAAGTATATGATGTACTGAATTATCTTTTCCTCAATTAGAAATTGCTTAAAGGTAAATAGCGTTTTTTTTGTTTTTTGTTTTTTTTGTATGGGCCTCATTGCTTTTGAGCATGATGGCCTCCTTTTTGTCCCCTTGTTGCTGTTGCAGTTTAGTTTGGCATACATATATTTTTTTCTCTTTAATTAGAAAATAAGAAATTTCAATTGTGTTGCGTTTCTTGTAAGGGATCAAATGAGTAACCGTCATTTTAATAATTATATTATTCTATTCTATGTTGGTCAAAAAAGTACTAGCTGACAGTGCATATAGGGCAGCCTACTGATAAATAATTTACATTATATATCAATACATAAAGAGGAAACATTACAAGTAATAGCCAATTAGAACCTGTAAAACACAATAAATATTTGTTTAAAATTATATTTTATCTTTTGTCGTTTTATATGATAGGCTATAGCTATATGAATTTGGTACGTGAACTATCTTATGTATTGCAGAAGTGAAGGAATCATAATGCTGGATTAAATATATTGCTGAATTAATGTGTAGGCCTACACAATTTTATTTAAAATGTATTGTTAGTAGTTAGACAAATCTCAAGTGTTTCAAATTTAATTGTACACGTTTTCTATTCGATTAGATGGAGTGAAAATACATTTTCCGCAAATGGGACATCCAAATTTAAGCAGCATACAAATCGTCCACTTCTTACCTTTTTGTGTCTGTCTTTGAAGGGCAAGGCGGGCCAGGGCATCTCCTGCAGAAAGTCCTGCCACTGCTTCTGCTCCTGGTCCGAGGAGACGAACACCACCTCCAGCTGGTCTCGGTGTTCCGAAGTCTTCTTGAAGCGACCGTAGAAGTCGCACAGGCTGCCGTTAAACTGCCTGCACGGCGCGTTCAGACCGCTGCCGAAGAACAAGCCGAGCAGCGACACCCGCTCGCCCAGCGCCTGCACGTCCACCTCCGCTTTCTCGCGGTTGACGAGCCGCTCCCCGAGCACGCTCAGCAGAAGCTCCGACATCTCCGCTCCCGAAGCCCCCAAACCGAGGACAAGTCGCCGACGATTTCCCCCGCCTAGCTCCGGGTGGGCCGATGTAATTTTCGGTTTTGGGGCGAGCTCCTCCGGGCCCCCTACGAGCGAGGCGTCGCGGTGTGTCTCCCCAGCCTGTGAGTCTTCTTCCGCGGGCTCCGTGCACAGGAATGCGCCGTACTTAAATGCCTCTCGCTTGTAGTGTGGCGAGGATCGATACTTCGGTGTCGATATCGCGATATTTATGGACAAATCAAACCCGATGGCAAAAGTCCAAAATTATTTAACTTGTACGGAGTTAGTGACTTTTGCACCACATTTAACTCCATAGATTATTTCATTTAAAAAAAAATTAAAATCAAAACTGTGGTAAAAATATCAACATTTTTCTCTATTAGCTATTATTTATTTATAAATTTTGTGAACTTGAGTGGTCTGTGATATTACCGCCATTAACCTGATACAGGGTGGCATGGGGTTGTTGTGGTCAGCAGGTCACCTGCCCTTACAGCAAGACTGGAATGGCACAAAAAAATTGCCACTGGCATGTTAACTTATGCCCACCGGCCTTACTTCTGACCATACCTGTCTAACACGTTGTTCTAAAACTGATAATGACTGATGTTGGCTCAGTTTGCTGTCTATATCCAAAACTGATTAATGGGCTAGTCCCTCTAAATTGTGGGGCAGTCTCTTGAGGTAAAATAGAGGAAAGCACGGCCCCAAAAGTCGCCGGCCCACCGGGCATCTGCCCTGTGTGCTAGATGGCCAGCCCAGCCCTGCCTTTCAGAGGTCCAGGGTTCAAATGTTTCAGACTCTGTATGGTACTCAATCTTGCCCCACCTTCCAAAAACATGCATCTTCAGTTTATGGGAGACTACTCTCCATAGGTGCAGTGATACTGTTTTGAGTGATAATATCAAGCTTTATTGGTGATGTTAATAATCCTTTTAAAAACTTTAACAAATGTCTATATCAGTATTGTTTATAAAGCATGAATACAATATTGGTGGATAGATTCATGCAAATATCAACAGTGACACTAAGATTAGTGTAGTTCAGAATTATAAAACTTTATCTTTCCTGTATGCACTTCAAATTTGATCAAACATGTAAAATATTATGACTTAATTTACTTTAGACTTGAATTATTTAATTGTATGCACACACTTTTGATTTTAAATGAGCAGTTTCATGAGGTGTCTGTTGGTATTGGCATCAGTATCGACGAGACTGGCAGTATCGCACACTACTTGGTTGCACAGCTGCGCCTGCGCGGTTCTTCTACACGCTCAAGGACTTCCTGTCACGTGACGCCCCGTTACAAAAGCACCTCACACGTAATGCACACCATGAATATTTATATTACAGGCTTTAATAACATACACATTATCGTGTCATCTATGTCATCTTCTTAAGGCCGCAAACAACCACAAAAATATATATAGACATAAAAGTTTTTATTCTTCAACACGTGAATTTACTCAAAAACCACAATGATCGCTTGCCATCTAGTGTTCACAGCAGAAATATACAAGTAGTAGGATATTTAAAATGAATGCATAGATACATCTACCCTTTTTTAATATATATATTGGAAAGCAGTTTTATTAATTTAAAGCACCACTATATTAGTTTGTTTCTTGAATAACAATGATTTATTTCCTTAATTCTTAAAATATGACCTCCGGTAAAAAATAATTACATAAATAAATAAAGTAAAACTTTATTTATTTATTTAAAATTAACAAAAATTAATAAGCTCTTCCACAGTGATGTACAGTATCCCCATCTGGTGTTCGTAAGCAAAATTGACAGATAATAAATAAATGCATTGTGCAGTATTCCTTCTTGTACATTTTTATGTTATATAATTCTTTTAGTTCTAAACAATATATGTGAGAATAGTAATATTAACTAAACATAAATAACTGCAAACTACATATTTATCTCAATATTATTAGGTGGTAGTTTATTTTTCCAATTAGTTTTTAAATGTACTGTAGTGCTTGAATTAAATTATTATTTTTTGTTTATTCTTAAATATTAGTTATTTAAATACAGTACTATAATTTAAATTTCTTCATGAGCTTTTAAGGTAGTTTTTAGTTTTAAATATTAACATTTTCATATGTAGCATTAATTTACACATTTTAGTATTTCATCACAAAAGACATAGCTACACTTCAACAATCTCGAGAAATTCAATGATTGTGTATAAGTGTGCCACTGTAGCACTTAGTTTTATTATTTTTCTCATCATTATTACTGTGTGCATAGACAGATTGATTTTATGTTCTTAAATCGTGATTTTAATTGAAAGAAAATAACAAATCACTGCATCGGGCATGACTTTATTAAATGCTACAAGACATCAACACAGACAATTACCCAAAAAAAAAAAAGAATTGCATCGTGACTAGATTGAACGTAATTAAGTGCTTTATCAGCGATATATTTTCATCATTTCATTTAATCATTTCCATTGTGGTTCTTGATTTATTTGACAGTGGCTGAAGGCACGTGTTGTCTCTCTCAGTCTTCAGTGAACAACATTCTCACCAGATCCTCTTTGAAGCATTCATCCTCCACCAGCTTCTCTTGCTGAAACGTCATGTACACACACACGCACGCACAAAAAACATGTGACAACAGTACGTGTGGGTGTGTGTGCTCGCATTTGTGTTTCTTACGGTGCCGTATCGCAGCAGGGTGGGCACCCCGGTCAGCTTCAGCGTTGTCTTGAATTCGTTGCTTGCGTCCTTCCAACTGCATAGAAAACAAGCACCATCATATTCACACAGCATAAACTGTAGACAACCCTGAAATCCCATCCCAAACTTGAAACCTTACTTTGAATCCCAACCCATAATCATAAACCTAGCCATAATTTAAAACCATAACCTTATTTTCAAACCCTAACCGAGGCTTGAAACTCTAATAAATGTCTGAGGCATGACAATTGATTTGAAGAAGAAACCCTTGTTTGGAATTCTAATTGAATTTGAAACCATTATCTGGACTTGAAACCCTAATTTGAAACACTAATCCAAACATAAAAAGTTAACACAGATTGAAAACTATTTTCAAATCCTAACCTAGGCTTGAAGCACTATTTTGGAATTATAAAACTGGTTTAAAACATTGATTTTTAACCTCCTTAGCTGTCTACGGAATTCTCACTTTATTCTCAGAATTCTACGGAAGAGAAACACTTCTTTGAATCAATAACAAACTTGATTCCCTAATTGAGAAGCCAATACTGGCTTTACAACCCTAACCCTCACTTGCTGAGTGTGGAGAGAAAAACATGCATCTTTTTTATTCTAATCATTTGATGTTTATTTATTGTCTGGAACAAGCTGTGAGCAAGGTTATTTTCTTTCTACTTGATCGCAAGCATGTGTTAGAATGATTAAAAAACAACAACAAGATGACGTGACGATTTCCTAATCCCATCTGCAATCAGTCATCTTCACTATTACAAAACAAAATTTCGCTTCCAAAGCCCACAATTATGAGAAAAAAAGGAACATACTGTTTGAAGACAATAAATGCCCACAAGAGAGGAACACATAAAAAAAATCAGTGTACACTTTAAATACTACATATACATATATTTTAATGTATAAAACACCACATAATTTTAAGGAGAAGCTTTGACGTTTGGTAAATATCAAAGCAGCAAAAGTTGTACAAGTGCGTGGTAAAAGTATATATTTTAATACACTGTATTTATGGAAAAAAATAGAGAATATACTGACTAGTTCCTTTCACCAACTTGACAGTAGATGAAGACCGAGCCCTGGGGGAGGGCACTCATTGCTCCCTTTACAATTGGCTCAGCTGCAAGCAAAAAAAGGGGCAACTGTTATGAAAATGGAAAAGTGCATTGAAAGAGTGACTAACAGTTGCACCAATAGAATAGTAAAATACTTTTTACAGGTTGCAAAGTTACCTCTGACACAGTCTGGACACCAACTCTTGCCCTCCTCGTCTTTGTCACCGGAGAAGTAAGCAAAAATATCTTTGCCTGGTCTTTCTGCAACAGCATTGCAGAATTCACTATAGCCGCGTACGTTCACTTGTTCGTACTGGGCCATGGTTCGGTTCGGCAGGTTTCGACGAAGATAGTAGCGTCAAGATGAGTCACAAAAGGCAAGATGAATGATGAAGTGGCGCCAGTGGCTTACCGTGGCTGCCTTGTACTGTCAGCTGATGTCGCAAAGTAGAAAAAAAGGCTACTTGGAAAAACGTGACAGCAGCACTTCCGGGATAGCGACGTCTGTGTGTGTGTGTGTGTGTGTTTTTTTTTTTTTTTGCCATCAATACTGTCATTATAGTTGTCAAAATATAATTTGTGAGTTTCATATTAAGTACGGAGTTATCTAATGCCTTAATTCGCTACATAAAATGTTTTAAGCAAAGTTTGTAAAGGCGATTGTAACTCGTTGAGCTGAATGACTTGCATTACGACTACTGCAAGGCTGGAAAAAGCTTTAGAAACCATAGAAAAAACGCAATTAGTAATATACAAACAGTAGTGTAGTGTGATTTAATATTGCGAAACTGATTATCGTTCTACTGTATTTGACTTCTTTCACTTTCCGTACTTCGTACTTCCTGTCAGCGGCCTGTTTGTTGTCATGGCGGCGACAGTTTAAATTCACCGAGTAGTTCGGAGAACTTTAAATAAATATTTACTTTTAAATACTGCGTATATTTACTTAACAAGATCATTTATAAACGTAAAATTTCGTAAATACCTATGCATCCGGTTTGGATGAATTGATTGGACGGAAACTTCCACGCAAGTGTGATGTGAGCTATTTTGACGCAACATGGCGGTCATTGTGACTGTTATGAGTGACTAATTTTTTTAAATATAAGCACCGTGATGATTGAACAACAAACTAATGGTAGGGAATGGGTTGTCTTGGCTTCAAACCGAAACACCCACAAAGGTGGCTATTTAACCACAGGGACATCCCAAACCAAGGTAAAAGATGACTGCATATTCTATCCTGTCCTGTCCTGTCCTGTCCTGTCTTGTCTACTTGTTGTTCAGTGTTTCCCAAATTTTATTGAGCCATGACAATTCCGCAGATTACTAAAAAAATTTCCCCCAAATATACATGATCTATTTACTCACAAATTTAGTGACTGTGAGTATTATGACTACCGGTAATTGAATGAATGGCAACAGAGGTTAATTATTTACGACATCTTGTGCAAGGTAATATATTAGTTTTGCCTGTCACTACTAGTAAATTTCTGGCATAAATGGACGATCAAATATACGTTGTTTGTTGTAAACAATTTTTAATATTCAGCCTCCATTAAGTGAAATTGTATAATTTCTGGCAGCATGAATTTTCACAGTAGTTTACTTGAATGGCTTACTCTCACAATAATTTGTTAATCTGCTTACTTTGTATGTATCATCTGATTAAACATTAGTGTTATACAACTTCCACAATGT
The DNA here is from genome assembly GCF_051991245.1 of Festucalex cinctus. Lineage (NCBI taxonomy): Eukaryota > Metazoa > Chordata > Actinopteri > Syngnathiformes > Syngnathidae > Festucalex > Festucalex cinctus. The sequence goes on along the minus strand of NC_135423.1, from coordinate 12,915,744 downwards.
CATATTTTTAATCACAAACTCGTACTTTCATGCTTTTTTTAAATGTAAAAAGTGGGGGTTGAGTGGGGGCGTATCCTGCAAGTTGAGTTAGTATGCGGTACTACATGTTGAACTCAAATAACAATCTATCACTGTCACTGTCTGGGGCTGTAACAAAATTTTCCCCAACATACTGTATGTGACAAAGTGTCTTTGTTTTACAATAATTAGTCTGGTCTTTACGATGCTTCAGATTAATTATTACTTTTACAGTATTATTTTACAAACATTAAAAAGTACATTTCCCATACTATGTCCCATTTAAAACAGCTGTTGTTCAATGAAGCTGTGCCCACTAGCTTCAGGAACCGTGCCACAACTGTGGGTCCTCCTGCTGCCATCGTCATCGAGAAGCTGCTACCCCTGCCGCTGGGCGAGCGGCAGAAGGACGTGGACGATAGTGTGAAACCCTCGCTCAGCTTCAGCAGTATCTCTGAAGAGAAGCTGCAAGCTGCGGTCGACCTAGCCAAGAGGGATCTGAGGCGGAGCCGTTTCCAGGCCATGTGCTGGTCACCCGCAGACCCCTCGGGAGATGCTTCAGTATTGGACATTTGCAATAGTATGCTGCCTCAGGTAATCAATGTGGATAAACAGAATACAGTGACTTCCCACCTACCTACCTACATGGTTGATATTCACAAATTCAATTTCTCCTTTTTTTCCTCCCCACTGTGGAAGCTATCACCATCTTATTTTCTTGAGAAAAAAAACAAAAACGTTTTTATCTTTGGCTTCTGTGCTCTTTGTATGTCTTTGTGTTTAGCCTGGGTTATTCGTAGACTTTCTGAGTTTTTCAAGTTATGAACCATCGCTTGGTCAATTTTATTTTTTTGATTTTGTTTTGTGCTGAGAGCAAAATTTTTACTCACTCAAACTTCAGATACTTCCAGCACTAGAGTGAAGTGGGTAAAAAAAGGGAGCAAGACTTGCCTTGTCTTATTTCTTCTTTCCCATCAAAGATGGCAACCAAACTGAGTCTGAAGGATAGATTAACTAGACCTGGATCCAAACAGCCAGCTTCTAAGAGGCGTCCCGTGGTTTTCAACCAAAAAGGCCGTCCGCCCATCTCAACGAGGCCGGTGGCAGGTGTGGACCAACACGATCTATTAAGGCAAGAGGTCCACAAGCTTCAGAATGAACTCGAAAGTTTGAAAAAGGTACTTGATACCAGCATTTATTTTGGGTTATCCATTCCATATGGCAGTTGGTCCCATCTGTCTTCTTTGTTTGCAGGGCCTCATTCCAGAGGTAAACCCACTGAGAGCCAGACAACCAAAAGTCATTGCCAAGAAGCCCCCCACGGCACCCAGGCTGGACATTCAACGGCCCTCCTCGACGGATTTCCCAAACCAGCAGGAGCTCCAGAGAAAGGATATGTTCAAGCTGCGAAATGACTCCGACAGTGCATTTGTGCAGGTACTTAATATATTGTTATTTTATTAAATTCCTCAAGTAAAGAAAAGAAACACAGGAACATTCTTGTACAAAGTACTTAATTAATGCAATCACTCCTCTCAGCAACTATTAACACATGTGCTCCCAAAAACGTATGAAAATAGTATGTTCTATTTTAAATGTTTTAAGTGTCCCAAATATGTATTTATGCTTTTTTTTACTTTGTATTTTATTATTTATTTATTTATTTATTTATTTATTTTTTATTTATTTATTATTTATTTATTTATTTTTTAATGCTAGAGCATACAGAAGGCTTTGTTGGAGCCTCTGAACTGCAGAGACTGGTCGAAGCAATGGTAGTTCTTACAAAAACGTCCACCAGGTGGCAGCAGAGTATAAGAGATCAACCAGAGCCATGTTGCAAACAAGCTGATTTCCCCATAGTTCTAAAGAGATTTGTGAATAATGATGAAACTTAGCTATAGGCTAATGCTAATTGCTGCAAAACGGAAACAGATAGAAATATACTTTTTTTTTCCTGATGAAAGAAGAGACTCTAATCTTTCTTTTGGTAGGTTCCATGTTTTTATAGCAATAGGACACAATATTCTGTGGGCCTTGCAAAATCAGTCAAAATCCAGTAAAACAGCCGGGAGCGAAAGGGGTTGCTCCAGTGAAAATGGCCGGGAGTGAATGAGTTAATGATCGAGATGCATCAACATCACTTATTTTTATTCGACCAAATACAGTTTCATTGAGTGATTACTTTGCTCATAGGATGGAACAACCAATTGGAGTGGGGCTTCCTCTCCCAAGAAAAGTGCAGATAACCTTTCCAAAAAACCTTCCAAGATGTCATGGACACAAGATCCTGTTTTGAAGACACGAGGAGGCTGGAGCCAGCAGGATGTCTTAGCCCAGGAGATGCATAAGCTTGACGCCGAGCTAGAAAACTACATCCATCAAATAGAGAAACTGTCTGATGGAGACACGTTACGTGTTAAAAATTATCACAATGAGGTAAAAGAGCTCGAACCCAGCGAGCAGAAAAAGCTGGAGGTGCGCTGGCAGAAGCAGTCTGAGCTCTCGGCACGGACTATCTACTCTCTCCGCCAGCAGGTACTTAAGTTTGACTGTTTATGAATTGAAAAAGATCATTTTTTGCCCCTAGGATAACGTTTGTATTTGTTTTTTGTTTTTCTTTAGATTAAAATGATACAACAGTACATAGAGAAGCTGCACAACCAGGGCATGTGGGATCAGAAAAGGGTATGTTTTAAGAGTACTGGTAATATAAATACAACTATAAGTTTTCATGAAAATGTGTGCTGTTTATACACATAATTCATATTTTGAAATACAAAATTTTACCTCTGATTATTACTGGACAAAAAAGGCTTTGTGTTTTGACATTAACAACACAGATACCTCGCTGAAAGCAACAGTTGGTGGGTCCATATGGCAACTAAGCATGAGGAAATAATAAAAATGAGACAGGAAGCAAAAAAAACAAAAACTATACTTACAGTGCCACAGCGTGTTTGTTTCTGTGTTCAGGTTTAATGGTGGTGTACATGTCCTCTTATTGCCTCTGTATCATTTTCCCAAACGTTACTGATTGACTTTATGTTTTGAATTCCATAGTCCACAGCCATCCAACGTCTTGCAGGTGCCCATCGCGGCACCCTGAAAGCCTTGCAGGTGGTCACGCGCCAACTCGCTGATAAGCGTCACAACAAAATCCCGTCCCATTGTGAAGAACTGAGCCGGCTCATATGCCAGCTCTCTCTTTGCTCGGCCAAGATACAAGTAGAGCCGGGCTTGCCCATGCCGGAGACGGCCGTCGAAATTCTGCGCAAGCTAGAGGTGAAGGAAACATGAACGTAGAAGTGACGGTGTCACATCACAGGCAGGTGTACCTGATGATTATGTCTCCCATTAGATTTTGGACTATGCCATCAGTAAACACGAGACGCAGCAAGCTATGCAAGACCGAGCTTGTCCTTCACAAAGGAAGCCGTCCACTTTTCCCACCATGTTGCCCGCCACCAGAGCACCGAAGGGAAGTGGTGCGGCTTGTGGATTCCCTAAAGCCACCAATACACCGAGAAGTAACCATGGTGAGAACTCACTGAATGTATGCACATGCAACTGTGTGCCAAACTTTAAAAATATAAAGGCAATTAAACAAAAAAAAAAGAGAAATAATTATTAAAATATAATAAAATCAATGGCTTTATTATTATTATTATCATAATCATAATAATAATAATAATAATAATAATTAATAATAATTAATGATTATCATTAAGTTTGAAATATACTTGGTAACAATTATTTCATGACCAAGTTTCTAAGTATTTGAGTTTTTGTTCATTTTTATATAATGGATTAAAAAAAAAAAAAAAAACTTAATTAATTCAATAGCGTTTTGGGGCATTTGCATGATTTCATGGCATTTTTATTTATTTGATAAAATGTTAATTTATTTTATTTAAACATTAATAACTCAATGGAAAAAAATATATTTAAGGGCATTTGCAGTATTTAGTAGCATTTTTGGTATTAAATGCTTAGGGAGTTGAAGTCTCACATGATTTGCTGACTTATAATATATGGTTTGACTTTTGAGACATTTGCCAGAATATTAAAATTGAACCCCAAATTGAATCTTTTTATTTTATTGTATTTTTTAAAGTTTCAACTGTTACTAATCCCCAACAGTTATTTCAAAGGTCCTCCCGCTGTTAGTTAATTTACCTCCACAAATTAATGTAGGCACCTCGCTGATTGTCAGCCATTTGTTATGTTGGCAGCTAGGAGAATGTTGGTGCAGAAGCAGCATGGACCGGGCAGGCCATTCGGCCTACAGAGGGCGCCGCAGCAGCTCAAGAGAAACTCTCCTGGCAAAAAAAAGCACCAGGCTATAAGAGTGAAGGTATTTATTGGTATTGTAAATGCCACAATTATCCCATGTTGGCACACAGCGTTTAATTTAATTTAATTTTTTCCTGTTAGGGTAACCTTGGGAAGGAGGATGCACATTTCAAGGAGCCCACAGTGTCCTCTCGCCTCCGAGTCAATCAGCTTCCTCACAGGGAGCCGTTAGTGCCGTGGATACCCGCGTCATCGCACTCTCTCTCACCACCACTGTGAGCCTTTTGCTGCCTATTCTTCTCATGTGATGATTATGGAGTTTCCGTAGTGTTAAAGTTATACTTAAACTCTCAGGGGGTTCTTGAACTACTCTAAAAAGCATTTTGTGTCCTTTTGTCTATATTCACTGGGTACTTCATTAGGCAGATCTAGACATAATGAATGGTTGCAGGGGAGCTGTTTCAATAAAAACTATTTTAAATATTGTACTTTTATCGACCTGTTTAGGAGAGTATTCGTATTGCAAAAATAGTGGCATAATTTCTCATAAATATATTTATGAGTAATGAAGCTGTATTTTTTAACACATAATTTTTACTTTATTTGTCCCTCAGTATGCGGTGTAAATGCCCACAGTAGACTCTCAAAAAAGTCTCAAGAAGCCATGAATGAAAACGCACAGGAAATCTGCCCTTTTAAATTTGAAGTGGACATTTTATGGTCATGTTTAAGTCATTTTGGACATTCCCACACGTGCTGATGCCATGGTCTTCTTTTGAAAGCATACCATTTTGCCTCTGTTGTCATTAATCAACATGTCCATCGCCTTCACAGATCTCGTCACAAGGCGACATCTGAGCCAAGATGCCTGTCGTCTCCCGCTAAGCTATCATCCTCCTCGAGCCCCCAGAAAACATCTGTCGCATTCAATGAAGAGGCCCACCTGAGCTCGGAAAAGAAGCAACAAGCACAGAATGAAGCACAAAGGTGACATCCAAGTTTTTCTTCTTCTTTCATGCCGAACAGAAAGAGCGTTTGTATTAAATATTTATGCAAGTTTGATTTGGGTTTTTACAGCAGTAATCCAAATAAAAATGAACAAATCCGGAAAAAAAACGGCAGTTTAACAAGTCCCTTCTTTGGATTCACAGGGTTATTTCCGACTCCAGTGTCAGATGCCACTTACCCGCAGCCTCAGGCATCACTCACCATTCAAAGTTATTTTTCTACTCTCCACAATAAATTAATAAAGCCGCTCGCTCAATTCTAAATCGAGGTCATTTGTCTTTGTGGGGGATTAATTCGTGGCCTGGTTTTCTGCTCCACATATATTTATTTAATGAAAACATCATTACCACAATTGGGGCTCCCAAAGAATCAGGAACGTGTGAAAATATTCATGAATTGTGCAGTATTTTAAATTACATTTTAACAGTAATATATATATATATTTAAAAAACAGCTAACCCATGTGTGTAACTATAACATGATTTCAGCACAGTAAAAGTGTTCTATTTATTGGCTTTGTCTCTGGTTGTGTTAGATGCCAATTATGCCAACATCTGGTCAAATGAATTAATGTCCGTAATATTTATTTAACTAACTTTATAGCTTGTGTTGTACTGAGCTGCCAGGGGTTTCCCTGTGTCGCACGAAGTGCCATATCCTGCTCTGTGGTTATCACGACATTTTCTGTGGTGTCATCACATATAGTTGTAGAGGAGAAAGTAATAAATAAAACTAAAACGAAACAAAACTACTACACCTTTGGAAAACGAGGGGAAAATGCAGTGAAAACCTGTTCATCATTTTTACGTGAGTCATTAGACATGCTATTTACATTTCACTCGGTCAAATCAGTGTGGGTAATTGATACTCTAATTGCATTGGTCACTGATAGTGTAGTGGTACATTCGCCTGACTTGGGTGCAGGCAGCATGGGTTCAATTCCCATTCAGTGCCGGTGTGAATAAGAATGTGTGACTGGTTCTCCGTCTCTGTATGTGCCCTGCGACTGGATGGCGACCAGTCCAATGTGTAGTCTGCCTTTTGTCCAAAGCCAGTTGGGATAGGCTCCAGCATCCATGACCCTAAACAGGATAAGCCATATTGTAAATGGATGGATGGATGGATGGATTGCTCGTGTTAACAGACACTTTCCTATGTTACAGTAAGTTCCATTTGTGGTTCACTGGTTATGGTCACACCTGTCCTTCTGCCTTCACTGGTTCCTGTGGGAGTCACCATATTGGGATTTGTCAGTATCATTAGGGTAAAATACTGACAACAAACATTTTGTGTACTGTAGAGGCGCCTGGTTGGACAAGATAACCACGCAGCGACTAAAGGACCTTAACCAGTTAACACAAGAGGAAGCAGAACGCATTCAGCGACTGAGGTGTGGTTAAAGTCAGCGGGCAGACGTATGCAGATGAAGCAGCTAATGTTCACAACTGGATATGGATGAAACTAATGAAGTGTTTTGGTGCACAGGGCTGAGGTTGTCTCGCCGACTCAGTGGGCCGAGAGGGCTGAGCAGCAGGTGCGAGAGAGAATCAAGCCGCTTCTGGATGAAGCCAAGGTTGGGTGATGACTCACTGTGTATCTTAAGTAGAAATTATTATGCATCTTTTTTCACAATTTCACGCAATCCCAGTAGGGATGTAACGAGAATGGCAATTTAAAAATTGTCACAATATCGTCCGTCGTCATCATGTCACGACAAAGGGGATGTTGTATTCAATTTGTGCAGTTCTAGCGCTCTCTGGTGGTTAGTTTGTTAGTGCAGTTTACTTTTAATTAGGAATGTTTTGGACATTGTGACGGTTATCACTCCCATAAATCAGTCATACAAACAAATATTTTTCAACATCTCCATCTAAAAACATTATTTTTTGCCCATTAACCTGAACATAGCATTGTAGACCACGATTCTTTGCACCGCTGAGTCACCGCTGGCATGACATGTCCATTTCTTTGTCACTACTGTTATTATGTGCAAAAACACAATGTTGTGCTTCCCCCTCCCACAATATTAGTTGATTTTCTTTTCTTTTGTTTGTTTTGTTTTACAATATCACAAGTTTTTTATACAGTATCAGGAGCTTTTTTTCTGCCAACGTCCCCACAATATCCTGCTAATTATCGTACTGTGAGGTTTATAACGTGATATTTATCAGATCGTGATGTTTGGATATTGTTACGTCCCAAGTTCCCAAGTGTCTAATCACCTGTTTGGTTTGGGGCTTGTGTTCATCACAATGCCCTAAGGATTATGAATTATAGACATTTGCCCTGGTGAAATTGGCTCATTTTAGGGGCAGATTGGTCTCATGCGGTAAGCTCGCCCTCGTCCCACTCCACCAACAGTTCGGCCAATGGCGAGACCAGCTTTCGTTTGATTGAAAACCAGTGGGCTGAATTGTTCCTGCCGGCATTTGGCCATCTCAGGTGACAAGTGTTCTCGACGGCCAGCTTCTTGCTGTTAGCTGTAGCAGTCCCCAGAGTGTGGAAAACAAGCAAGGACAATGAAAGCATTTTTCTAGAACATGGACACCTTGCCGAACACATAATACCTCACCCACCCTTGCTGATACGAGGTCAGGTCATCGAATTTGAAACTGTGTGTGGTTATGTAAATTAGCCCCGCTGTTCCATACATAATATGTCCCCTTTTAACTTGTATAAATCTCAAATCGTGCATATCTACATTCAAGGCCTTGGCACCAACATCAATCTTGATTTGCCCAGCTGCCTTTGTTGATTTTTTGTGCATGAATAAATTAGCTGAGTGATTGCTGAGTGAGAGTCTCACAAATGTTCTCCTGCTACAAAAAATATTTGAATGGTTGGTAAGTGCGTCACCATTTCTCTACTAATTCGAATGCAATCAAAAGACAAAATGTCTATCAGGTTCACAACAGATTTACTAATTAATATTACAGTCAATGGACTTGTCCCCTTAATGATCAAATACATGTGCCTGTTGTTTATCTTCTGCTATCATTAGGCCTGCAAAAGCATCTAAAATAGTGGGACTCTATTATTCAGAAACAAAAGCTTGCTTATGTGCGTAACTGAACCAAGCTGTGCTGCTTGGTGAAAACAATGGTAGAATATAGGCTTTTCCCACTTGAACATCAAAGATAAGATCATGTTGATAAATAGCAGCGATGCCACAATGATGTCATGGCACGGCTGGAGGATGTTCAAAAGAATTCAAGACTCCTGGGAGGCTGGTCTGATGTCATTGACCATTTCCGCTCACAGCTCCTCAGGGGGCATATTTTGGTAGTTTCTCCGGCTTGCTATGACGTGTTGTGATGCATTATTCAGCAGTATGGTGTCTCTCGGTGGCTGTTTTGGGCTTTTGTAACTGCGTTTCAAGTGCCGTTTATCTTCATTTGCGTGTTTACCTCAGCATCTCGGAGAGTCCTGGAGAAGGAGCAGCTTGTCGCTGAGGAATAAGCTGTCAGAGCAGACTGCAAAGAGGGTGAACCACAAAGACTATTCTTAGCTTGGCAATTAAATAAGCCTCAGATGCACTTAAATTCAATTCCCTTAATGTGCCTTAATGGTTCTCGTTCCTCAGGTGGCCGAGAGCGTCAAAGAGGTGGGCGAGGCCCTCCCGGAAGATCTCTTGGAGGAGGCAGCGCTGCGGGTTCTGCAAGCCCCCACCCTGGAAGGAATGTTGCAGCGCATGGAGGAAATACAGGTAAAAGTCACCGTGGGAACACCCTGCTGCTTGTGGCAGGGAGGCACAGCGTGTTTACCGAACGTGTTTCCGAGCAGAGGGACCAGGAGCAAGTGAGGAGACGAGTCGCCTCGATCACCTATTCAGACGCTCTTCAGTGGGAGCAGCCAGCAGGTACTCGGCGTCCCGTCACGCGCTGGCATTCTAAACCCTCCATTAATTGAGCAAGTTAGGGTGAGCTCAACTTAGGCCATCTAGGCCATGCTAGGAGTGCTCTTATGCGTGCTCAAGAATGATACACTTCTCCTTTGGCATGCTTGGAAAAGGTGGACCAGAAATAATCCACATCAGTGACGCACAAGCACATGCGCACACACGTGCAACATAGGTGTCATATGATTTTGACTGCTCTTCTCACGAGTTACTGATAGCCACCATTTGCATAGCAAAAAACAGAATGGCTCCAAATCATGCACAGGGTAAAAATCCAAAAAGCCCAAGGCACAGACAGTAACACATTTACTCATGATACTGACCACCTTGCACTAAAGAAATAAACAGAATGACTAGGAATCATTCAATCAGGCTCATTCACAGCCACAAACTGTGCAATTTGCCTGTCATATGATTAACTCATTCACTCCCAGCCATTTTCACTCCCGACTGTTTTACTGGATTCTAATTTTGCAAGGCCCACAGAATGTGTTCTATTGCTATAAAAACATGGAACCTACCAAAAGAAAGATTAGAGTCTCTTCTTGGGGAAAAAAAGTACAATTCTCTTTCCGTTTTGCAGGAATTTGCATTACAATATAGCTAAGTTTCAGTATTGTTTACAAATTTGATTAAAACTGTGGTGAAAACAGCTTTTTTTCAACATGGCCCTGGTTGATCTCTTATCTCTGCTGCCACCTGCTGGCCGTTTTTTGTAATAACTACCATTGCTTCAACCATTCCCTTCAGTTCAGAGGCTGCATCAAAGACTTCTGTATGCTCTAGCATAAAAAAAAAATCTTGGGACACTGGTAATATTTAAAATAGAACGTATTTATACGTTTTTGGGAGCAAAAGAGTTAATCTGATTGGTCCTCCTGTCAGTTACTCATGACCATCTTGCACATTAGAAATAAATCTAACCACTTAAAATAAACCACAGTTTAAAAAAGTCCATGGCAAGATCTGTCACATGCGCAAGTGCAATGTACGTGTCAATGAACAATGTGATCACTACTAATTATTGAGGATTGACATTGCCCAATAGAAATAGAAAAGTTTGGAATCCATCATGGAGTATGGCCTAGTGTGAATACGACCTGGGTTTTCCTCACGTCTCCTCCAGGTGTGAACGTGTTACGGTGGTAACCCAATCCAATTATTTCCTCACATTCACCTCCACACAACCTCTGCCCTCTTTCTGGTGCTTCCCAGGCTCTCAGGTCCAGGTTCTGGGCTCGGGGCCAAGCTCTCCACAACCCATTACACTGACCAGGCCTGTGCTGAGGCAGCCTCCGGCCGCTGATATTGTTGTAGAAGAACCCGTGGAGACAGGGTGGGTTTGTCTGTCTTTTTCTGTGTTCTGCTATCATTTGTGTCTTCTTCTCAATTGTTTCAACTATACGACCATTTTAGAAAGCATGAAGATTTATATGCTTGCTGAGCACAGAAGGTACAAACGGTTGCATTTGAGTACAAAGATAAGCTCTCAAGGGTACATTACTCTGGGGTAGATTGTACCTTGAAGGAAAGATGTGGGATCTGAGTGTGCAAATGACCACGGGAGGCCACTGGCTGTTTTCCATAATTAGGCCTCTAGACTGGATGAAATGTTTTTTTTCTTCAACACTCTGTTTTGTTCCTGGTGAAGTGTCACTGTAAGTGCTTTCCCATGAGGAGGCCTCGCTTCTTTCTTAGAGGATAAAAATGTTGCTTTGTGGCTACCTTTCCTGTCTCCGCAAAGAAAAACCCCACGACTGCCTTGGGCTTTGCCTGCAGCTGCCCAACTGCTGGAATTAATGAAGAACCTGAGAAAGAGATGCGACAAGCCAGTAGGATAGGAAGAAGTTACCGTTTCTGATGACAAAAACATGGACATTTAAATTTAGATTATTCATATCGGGTCAGAGATCCTTAAAAATTAGTAGAGTTCTTGTATTTGCAATGTAAAATAATTTCTCGATGTTTGAAGGAGCTGGATTATTACAAGGGATTTATAAGATGCTTCTGCATAGTATTTATGATATTTAATGTTCGTTTTTTATGTACCATCACTCTAAAGCACTCTTAAGTGCTACTACATTATCATCATCATTAACACCAACCAATTCAGAGGTCTGACCAGAGGGACTGATTGAAATAGATGATACTTGTTTTGACTGGAGAACAGGAGCAGAGGTGCTTTCAAGTCATGCAATGTGCATGAAGCAACTTGGTTCTTACTGAGTGAAGTGCGTGCCAGGCACCCTCGAAGGCAAATAAGTTGAACACGGGGAGTCATTAGGGGTGAGATGGACAGAAAAAGTGTTCAGTTGTTGACTTTTAGAGACTGCAAGTTGCTTTTTAAGATTAGCATATGTACTACAGTTTCATGATTTATAATGCGAAGCCTCGCAAAAATACAAGGAATAAGAAGGACCGTCTGTATTTACCCCAATCGATGGACAGAAACCTGCTTGAGTTGATGCTCGGTCCGTCTATTATTTTTTTACACTCGGCGAAAGGTGGGCATCATCATTGATGGGAATTGAGGATTGACGGAAATGCCCACTTCACCCAACCAAGTTTGAATATCTAACCAACAAAACTCAAACCAACTGTACAGTCACCCAACCAAATGAACAAACAGCAAACCAACATTCGTACCAACCAACCAACATTTTGAACGAGCCAATGTTTGAAAAAATGAAGCACCTCCTTGTTTAGTGTGACAGCACCTGCCTAATTAGTCAGATTCTTGCATTCCGTGTGCCCAGTCTGTACAGTCTATCCTGTTTTTCGCAAGCCTAGTGAACTAGAATGCTGACTCCACACAGGTGCTGTCGTGCTGATACAATAGTGAGAGATTTCATGGTGCAAGATAAGATTTATGTATCCATGGTGAAGAGTCCAGACATAGACGCCAGTCAGGCCGCCACCCTGGTGAACCTTCGGTGTCTTCCATCAGATTTGATAGAAAGATGAAAAACCTACTCAGTAATATTTCAAACCTTTCATGTATTCATTCTTTATTTTATTTGAATCTCCTCACCTCTTGCTTGAGGGGCTGCAGGTCTAGACAATGTGCTCGCCACTTCCAAACAATCACTTCAGGACATCATTGATTGCCATGCATTATAAAGTGTTTGTCAATGTCAAAGACTGTGGGCTGGTGCCAAGCTGAAACAATCACACTTTAGTTTTTAACCTCCACATTGATTTTTCCCACTCTTCAAAGCTCAGCAGGCCTTCAATGAGCTATCCTATCTCGAAGCTATCTTTGTCTTCATGCTGGCTGAATTCTTTTTTGTTTTTTTGGCATATCCTTGAGTCAATTTTGAGACTCCTCTGGTGGAAATACACCCTTTCTATATTGAATGTCTGTCATGAAAAATATGATTCAAAAGATGTGGAAATGAATTTTATATTCCTGTAAAGTGCCAAAAGATGTATTTCTAGTACAAGAAAGGGAAGAAATTGCATCAGGTATGAATCTACTCTGACATAGTGTCAAATCATTGCAGCAGCTGTCACATTTAAAACTAATCATGGACTGTCACATTTAAAACTAATCATGGAGCTGCCTCTTGATCACAAACATGCAATGTTTGCTGGGGAACAACAAGAGTTGTCATTTGAGCGTATTCCTTGCATTAAGGACAATAAAATAGAATAAGAACCACGGAATGCAGAACTCAGTCTTCTGGTTAACATGGCAGTTGCTAGCACATTAATATCAAACATGGAAACACCTTGTGATCATAAATATACAATTGTTTACTGGGAAACAATTCAAAATGTTTTTCATATTCCTTGCAAGAAAGAGGAGAAATTGCAACAAGAGCGTGCAGAATTCAGCACACGTTTTCTGACTTACAAAGCAGCTACTGTCATTAAACGCGGAGCCGTCTCCTGTTCACAATTATAGCACAATTATTTACTAGAATAATCTTGAAACACATGCTGCTTCACCAAGACGTTATCTGTAAGTCGGACCTTGTAGACTACGTTCTGTGTGTTTGCTCGATACAACTTCTTCCCTTTCTTGTAAAGAATAAACTAGGAAGACATTTGCTGTTTCCATGTAACCAATTGTATGCTTAAAGGGGCACGATTCAAGATTCAGAGTTTTTGCACATTTGCGACCCCTCTGGCGAAACGTGGAATGGACCCCGGCGACATGTACACGGCCAGGAGCCCGAGAATTTGCGCACGAGCAAACCTCCAAGTTAATCAAACAAACCTAAACAAGGAGCACAACGCCTTTTTCATAGGCTTAATAATGTCTACAGAGGTAAGAAACGTATTAATCTTCAAGTTACTTTGTATGTGAAAGTCATTTTGAGTGCCAAAAGCTTACATAATTACAACCTTCCAAACGTAAATAGTGCATCCTGTGAATCCGATGACATTGAGGATAGCAATACGTTGCTAATATGCCCAAGTGCGGCGACATTAGTAAGCGACCGTGTGGTAGTTTTATTCTGCACTGCTAATCATAAATAGACCCTATCGTATTTTCGTTACGAAGTCTTACCTTTTTAGCAAAAAGTCAGCAATCAGTGGGTCCCGTTTCCTCCCCAGGATAGCTCTTAGCTCTCTCCACCTGACAAACGCTGCTCCTATATTTATCCGCGTCCTCACGTGACGCTGGTCTGAAAGTTTTTTTTTTTTTTACTTCTCTTTGTCTTCCGTGGAGTCTCCACAAGGGATTGAGAAGTATCGGGTGCAGGTCTCTTCAAGTCCATATTGGGACTGTCCGTGAAGTTGCGTGAACAATCGCGAGAGCTAACAGTAGCGTGCATGCGCATGATGTCATGCTCAGAGCCACAGTTAAAGATTCCGGCCCGAACGCTCCGACATTTTTTCCTTTTACAGAAAAATAGGGGCAACAGTCATTGTGCCACAGTCGTGCCTCCTGTCCATTATACAATTCTTAAAACGTGCATGAAAAATATGGTTATTTTAACACTCAAATTTGAGTCTAATCTTGCATCGTGCACCTTAAATCACAAAGCAACTCGGTGTTTAGTGTGTAAAAGCAGCAGCCATGTCCTTTGGAAGAGCGTGAACTGTATACTGCATTCTGTGGATCTATGCTGTACAACTTCTAATCTTTCTTTCAGGGAATTAACTAAAAACACACGTACTGCATTCCGCGCACATTTGGTGGGCTGAGAATTGATTTAACGAAGTAAGCTCTAGTATGTTTTGGGCCACAAGTCATTTTTTTAGGCGCACAAGTGGTTCTTGAGAAAGGCGTGTGTGGGAACTGCCGCAACACTAAATATAGCTCAGAGAGCACAAGAAGCAGGCCGATCCGTCCAAGTAGGGAGGATTAGAAAGCGCTCAGCTGTGCCCAGCTGAGCCCTCTGCAAACCGTCGCTTTTCAAATGCATCATCCTGACCTCAGACAACACCACGCTTAAGTCAATTGATGTCAGACCCAACTCATTCTGTTTTAATCTGGGGGGGTTGTTAAAGTATGGCCCGCTCCGTTCTTTAATTTAAAATTTCATCATGAGTCCTGTAATATTTGTTACATAAAAAACCTTGTTGAGTAAAATGTAATTTTTTAAATGAATTTATTGAATTAATTTAACTGATTGATTATACCCAAATACATTTTTAAATTAATTTTGCATATAAACATTCATAAGGCTTTAATAATGTTAAATATTGATAATACAGTAGCTAATAGAATGTATTTTTAAAATAATTCTGAATATACACATTCAAAAGACTTTAATGTACAAAATAATTTTTAATTAATTGTAATTAAATTAATCAGTTCATGCAACAAGGCTTGTTTAGGACTGCACCTGCCTTTTAGTTGGTGTGACAAACCCAACATCTATGCTCGATGTTTACTCTATGATGGAGGCACACCCCAACCACAAAATGCCATTTTGCATTCCAATCGAATAATACTATTCGTGTTTGGGATGTTCCTCCAACTTGAAGCATAAATAGTTGAGTTTGGCACTTGAACTTAGGCTGGTGCAGTCCTAACCAAGCCTTGTTGCATGATCTGATGAATTCTACTTGGATGAGAGTAGAAACATCTTCTAAGACTAACTGAGCAGTCCAGATTTGATCCATTCAATCCCCTCAGCATAATAGTCAAATAAAAATGTATTTATTTTATTATGTTTAAAAATATTAATTGGAATACTGTCATCAAATTACTCCAAATGAGCATAAACTATTTATTTTACTTTGTTTTTACCTCAGTCAGTCACAAATGTCCTTGTCCACCTGTCTATTTCAAAATCAAACATGGCCCTTCAGCACAAAAGTTTGCCCACTCCCAGTATAATTATTCAAAGCGAAGAAAAGCCATCATGACACACGAGCATCTTTTTGCTTCCTCTCACTAAAGAGTCCTCTCTGAGAGCAGCCTGAAGGAGGAGGCATCTCGGGAAGACGGCCTTCCGATATTCCCCGGTCCCAAGGAGGATGGCACGGTGAGGACAGTTATCAGCGTGCCAGGCGGCATGCTGAGAAGCATTCGACAGTACCGGGAAGACTACGATTCATACCTGCGCCAGGCGGTTCACGAGGGCGGCAGCGGTGACGTCAACTTCTGGTCCATTGCAGACAGGTAAAAAGACTCCCAAGTGTTATGGATGCCTTTGTAGTAAGATGCTTTTATGTACTGAAGTAAACACCGAGTTATGTTCCAGACCCACTCGCTAATGGTGAAATTATGCTACAGGCAGACCTTTTTTTTATATATAGTTGTACCCTAACCCCTCAGTTAAACGTCCCATCCATCCATTTTCTTGACTGCTTATTCCTCACAAGAGTCGCGGGGGGTGCTGGAGCCTATCTCAGCTGGCTTTGGGCAGTAGGCGGGGTACACCCTGAACTGGTTGCCAGCCAATCGCAGGGCACACAGACACGAACAACCATCCACACTCACAAGCACAATTCGGAGCGCCCAATTAACCTGCCATGCATGTCTTTGGAAAGTGGGAGGAGACCGGAGTGCCCGGAGAAGACCCATGCGGGCACGGGGAGAACATGCAAACTCCACCCAGGAAGGCCGGAGCCTGGACTTGAACCCGAGTCCTCAGAACTGGGAGGTGGACGTGCTAACCACTCGATCACCGTGCCGCCTCAGTTAAACGTAAATTTAATAAAACACACTTTATAAAAAGTTTGGCATGAAATCAGAATGGGACACTTGCCCTCAGTACAACTCTAACCTGTGATACATATTTGCATATTTTCTTTCAGACCTTCCCTCTCAGCACTAAGTGAAAACCCTGTGTGTGGTTATTCTAATTAGACATGCACTAAACTGCACTGCCGGGTGTGTTTGTTGATGACATGGCATTCTCATTCCCAGAGAGGATGAAGTGGATTTTTATGATCCACTCTATTGCTCTCTCTCTTTCTCTCTCCCCCCCATTTTCATACTCAACCGAATTGTTGAGTTGCTGCAGTGCAGAAGACGACTCCCACCCCTGCTCTTATCTTTTCTGATATTCAAATGTCCTCAGAGATTCTTCATCTATTTTATAGCATGTTCGCATTGGAGCACAAACAAACCAATGACTCCTTATTACGAGTCCCTCGCTAATGTTCGGAGAGACACATCTGCGCCGCGTGTCACGCTTTAATATGCAGAAGCACTTCAACAATGCCGGCATGTCACATCTGCCTGCTGCTCTTGTACACAAAACACTCGTTTACTTGCTTATTTCTTCGACTCGATGAATATTCACAAACACCCACCTAGATGCACAGCTCAGGCAAACAAAACTGTTGCAGGAACACATTGGAAGCTCGTTTTAGGCGTGCTATTTTAAACAGACACAGCTTGCAGGTATATACATTACAATTCGTCTTTTGAGAAATATATTATAAAACTAAAATAAAAAAATTATTGTAAAACTTTTTCCACCATTAATGTTACCTAAAAGCTGTAAACCTCAACTGGAAATTATATGAAATCTTTTAGAGAGGTAATGTAACATTAACAACTGAGATAATGGGGTTGCCCAAGTGTGCACATCCTCTTATAAGCAGGGATGTGTTCAGAATTAATCAGTCGCATTCAAATTCATGTTAAATGGGAGTCAGCACACACCTGCCAACATTTAAAGTGCATCTGATTAACCCTAAATAAAGTTCAGCTCTTGTAGGCGACATCTCCTGACATTTTTAGTCACATTTATAGCACAAGCCGTGGTCTGTAAAGAGATTCCATAGCATCATAGGGATTTCATTGCTCAAAGATATCAGTCAAAGGAAAGGGACAAAATAATTAACAAGGCATTAATATGCCATACAACAACAGTTACATTACCAAGAACTGGATGTCCCTCATCACCAAAAGAACGCCATACCTACAGTGAAGCATGGTCGTGGAAGCATAATGCCTTGGGGCTGTTTTTCTTCAGCTGGAAGTGGTGGTAGTAATGCTAAACAGTTCCAAATACCAGTCAGTGGTAGCACAAAAGCTTCAGGCTTCTGTTGGGGGAAAAAAAATCACTGAAAAAGCCTACTAAAACAACTAAAATTTATTGGGTTAATCAAAAACACTTAAATGAGGTATATGCCACGGAAGAGGCGGGACTGTTTTTTGCACAACAGTTTATTTCCGGTTCGGTTTGCGACGTGTGGGCTGCGTCAAAAATACTTGTGCTTCCGACTTTGTGGGTTGCGCGTTCGCAACCCGGACCGGAAATAAACTGATGTGCAAAATCACGTCCCGCCTCTTCCGTGGCATATACCCCATTGTGACAGGTTTGTGCTAACATGAGTTTCAATGTGATTGGTCAATTCCTAACCCAATTATAAGAGGGTGTGCACACTTGTGCAACAACATCATTGCTATTTATTTTTATTTCCCCTCTCAAATGTTTATTTTTCTCAATGAAAGTTGTACAGGTCCCATTAATGGTGGAAAAGGTTTTTCAGTGGCGAGCGGTGACCTATTTGAGTGGGCATGCTGGACTGATAAAAATGCGAGTGGAAAAATTTGGGGGTATTTTTATTGTTAATTTTAATATAAAATATTATTTAATACCACTTTTGGCAGTGGCCGACGCCAAAGAACAGAGTACAACAGCTCTCGATGCTAGCGGGAAAAAAGAACAACAACGCTAACTAAACCGCACGCCTCCTCCCCTTCCTCCCGCGAGACCTGTGTTACGTTCACTAACAGTCAGACATAATAGTGCTCAACATAAATGGTAACCCCACTTAGTTCGTTACACTTCTTTTCCTCAAAAGTTCTCCGGGAAAAGGGAACTCATTGAGATTCGGCGATGAAGTTGAACTAAACCAGTGACTGTTTACTGCAGAAAAAGCCAAGTAAGCCAATTATGCGCATGCGCGTTGTCAGATACGCTGCGTGACTGACAGCTTTTTGCCATTCAAAAGGCGCACATTCAGAAACAACGTTCTCGGAACTAACACTTGATTTCTAATTGTGCATACATGAAACAAACTGTCGACTGTCGAAAACAGGACAATATATATAGGAATTTAAGACCAAAACAGTAGAACTACGATATTGTATTTTAGAGGACACTTTCAATGATTTTATTTTGAAGGTCTTGGGCATGCGCCGCATTAATAGCTTATTAGGACCGCTCGCCACTGCTATATATACTGGTGTGATAGTGGATACTATATGTGTGTCAATTGTCTATATTTAAGCAGTTGAGAATAACATATACACAAGCACACTTCTCTGCATCTCATTTATTCACGACTAACGTTTAAACTGCGTATGTATGCGTGTGTGTGTCGTTGTCTCTTTTGTCACGCTGCAGTCTGGCCGACGAGCTGCTGTGGGACGTGGCGGGTGACGTGGCGGCCGAGTTCCAGGACGTGATGGAGGAGTGCGCCGAGGCCGTCTTCACCGCAGAGTTCCTGCAACTTATCCGCTCGCCTCGCATCGCCTCCTCTTCTTCCTCCTCGCTCAACCAATAGGTGCTCGCAACTCATGCGATTGTCTTTTTAATTTATTTTGTACAGATGGAATGAAATCAATTGGCAGTGTACATTTTTTATTTTATTTTTTTTTTAATAAAACAAAGCTCCAACAGGGAAGATTGCTGCACTGAGGGCTGTTTCTCTTCTTCCACCGTCGGTTATGTGAGATTGTATTCCACCAGGAAAATTAGTTTAGATAAGCTTGGAGAGACCATTACTACATTATGGCGCAGGGATTATAAGATTACTGGATTTCTCGCGCGGATTACTCACACTTTCTATTTCCGGCCGGGAATAACGGGAGTGTGTGATTGCGTCGTGACATCGCATGTTAAATAACTTTTGTCTCTTTGTCCACCTATGCTAGGGATGTGCAACTTAAATGATGGAGGGGCCCACAATTTTTCATCAGCGCTATTGTGGAGGCCACATAAGGACCCGAAGTTCCTTACCAGGCGTATGACAATAATTACATCCCAAATATTGACAAATTGTGTGCATATGTAAATGGAGCAGCATTTACTATCACATACTGTGATTTTATTTGATTTTTTTTTAGCTAAAATTTATGATTGAGTCCCCCTGAGTACTTGAATTGCAACGTAGCGGCTTTCAAAAGATGCTCCAATATTGTGAAAAGTGCTTGAAATTCAAAAGATTTCTTTCATAACAACTCACCCACTGAATCATTGACATTAGATGGAGATAAAATATCTTCAGGTCTTGAATCAAACAAGCAGATATATTTTTTGTCGCCATGCTCTGCCCACATGCAAAGACAAAAATGCCAACTCCCTTTCTTAGCTTCACCCATCTGTCCAGAATAAGTGGTTCAAATGTTCTTGGGGAATACGGACCAATCCCACCCCAAATAAGTGACACCATTCTAAATGCTTATGATGCTACACGATGGCAATAAAGAACAACTTTTATCTAAGTGGAGCTCCTCAACTCAGCAAGATGGAAGCAAGGTAATGCTTTTGGTGTTTTGTTCTTAGCACAAAAATAGTAAATGAATGAGTTTTTCGGTGACTAATGGAGGGTATGTTCCAAAAATAAATCCATCAATATGTGAATTGGCAAATTATGTAGCGGTTCACTGTTGTTTTTGAAGGACCCCTGAAAATGGCATCAAACCAAAAGGACAGATTTCTTGTGTCTTTTCGGGCATGGCTACATGAGACCTTTTTGTACGGCTTCTCTTTAAAAATATGCTTAGCGAGTTTCATTTTGCTAAGTGAAACTAGCTTTCAGGGCTGAATTTTCAAAAATTCATGAGCTCCCATTAGTTATTCGTTGTATGACAAGCCATCAAACTTGACCCAAACGAACATCAAATACACACAATGATGAAAACTCAAGTGCTTCACAATTTATTGTCATTCAACAGTTTAGTAAACAAGGTTGAGATTTGGTGACAACTAAATAATTGTATTAGTTTGGAAACAAGAAAAAACAAATCCCCTGCACAGTAAGACTTCACTTAATGAATTTATTTGAGGGAAACTTTTCTTCATTAATTGTATTACTTTGTTCACTTCAAAGTTAAAAATCTAACTTCTTGTGTGTTTGACATTGTGGATTGTTAACAGCGAGAAGGTTCACAGAATTTGTTAGAATCTGTTACGTAATGGCACCGGTTGTCTGTTGACGGGCACAAATTTCTGGGATGCAGTTCTATGTACTCTCGATGCCCATTTAAAAAGAAAAAAAAATGAGAAAGGATGGAGAGTACATGGCACAAACAGGAAGTCCAAAAATTACAATATAACTGGCACAAGAATGATACTTGTAGACAATAAATTGACAACTGAATTGGTAAATTGTTAGCTTTTTTTGTTCCCTTCATGGAAGAATTACCTGGTTTGAGAGGTGAGCAAACTTCAGCCAATCTTCATTTCTTTCAGCTGAATATCCTCCACGTGTCTGTGCGAGTGTCATTTCGGATTTAACAGTGCTCTTAATGCGGATCAGATGGTAAATAGAATAATCTTTTCACAGGGAGTGTTTCCTCTCTACAGTCATTCCAGTGGAGCATCTAGTGAGTTAATGAGCAAAAAGTCCACCTACTCAACTTTAATAATTAGCTCTGTTGGAATTGGCTGTGTTTATTATTAGTCTGCCGTTCCCTTTTTTGGGACATCATCATGCCCGGAAAACTCAACAGTTATTTTTCAAGTGTGTGGATCTAGTGAAAATGTTTTTTAGGATTCCTGAACAAAAACGCAAAGCCCAAAACTCACTCAGAAGCATTTTGTGTGGAAACCTAACACCAGGTTAATTAATGGACACTGAATTGGGTGGACATTGTGGTTTGAAGCGGCATCTCTCAGGGCTCCAGGAAATTCTATAATGCTTTGCATTTTCACATCATCCGTCTGTCTCGTATGGGTGGTTCAAATTAGCAAGCAATTGGAGAAATGGTCTCAGCGGAGTCCATTAAAGTACCAAGTATAATTTTTTTTCCCCCCACAGACTGAACAGGTCCAGTACACTGCATTTCCATAAAAAAATAAATACCAGCCTCAAACCTGATGAAGTGTGAGTCAAGCAAAGCTGTCTGCAAACCCTTTTTAAAAGGTTCTTAGTGTGCTTTTAATGTTTGAATAAATGATTTGCTAATGAATACTTCATGTGTCTCTCCACATGGAAGGAAAGCGGCGGTGGGCTTCAGAACACCGAGTGAGTGGAGACAATACATCTTATAGAGATTTAATTCAATTAGCCCTCTTCTGCTGGGCTCCATGAACAAGTTATTAGGTGAAATTGTAATTGACTGAACTTACTAGGAGTGTATGTTGGTCACATTTGGACAAATCATATAAGAAGAGTTGGTTTATTGAAGGAGACCTGGCCAACTTTACCTGAGAATGGTCAACCACCCTCCCAGCTCTAGGTCGTAAATATGATTGGTTGTAATAGTGTTCTTTTTTCACACATTTTGGCTTCTCCATCCTGGTGTACTGGTGAGGCTTGACAGGTCATAAAAAAAAGGTGACATAAGCTTACTTTGAGATATGCTGGTGGTGGTATTAAGGGTTGGATTCTTTTATTTTACAACCCATGTGGGCCAAATGCGGCAGCAGCCATAAAGCGTCGTGTCAGATTAGTGCAGATCACTGCTGGATTTCAGGCCAGTCATATGCTCCATTACTCTTTCATCCCTAGAAAGCATCAAAGACAAACAGTGGACTTCATGCTGGTGTTATTTTAAACCTTTCATAATTTCTGATCAAAACAGTGGACTGATAGCCAAAATCTGTTTCGTTCCATATGCATCAGTAACTTCAGTGAACAGATAGTCAAAAGATGTTTTCTTCTAATATTTTCAAGGCAACGTGTGTATTGTTGTGTTTAATTAGAGTTAAAAAGAAGACAATGCCTTAGAAAGAAATGTTAAACTTATAGAGAACAAATAAAAGGATTTTCATGTAATAATCAGTTGTGTTATCATCAAGCCATATGAGTGTGTGGGTGTTCATAGTTTGACAAAAGGGTACACAAGACTAAAAAGGAGGGGGAACCACTGATGTAGAAGAAAACTCTCCAGCAAATTTAAATAACTTATCTACAGTAGTGACCGATATGTTGTTGTTTTGAAAAGCTGTTTACTGTAGTGACAGATGCGCAATGTAAGCATCAAAATTATAGCATATCCATGTAGTGTCAGATGAATATAGCAATTGTAGAAAACAGCTTGTTGAATTGCTATTTACCATATAGTGAATGATGCGCAACTTTGTCATGAATATGACGCCAGAATATAGAGATAAAAAGCGTTTGAATATCTGCAGGCCAATATAGTGACTGACGCACGCACGTGATAGGCAGCACTTGATTGACGATAATTAGAAACGAGCTTGTGCTGCATTCAGGGACTTTTGAAGTCAAACCGCCATTTGAGTTTTTGTTTGTTTCTTTGCGGCAGTGTTGGCGGTGACCGCGGAGGGTACGGACGCCCTTCAGCCAGGCGGCTGGACGTGCGCACCGCTGGAGTGCAGTGGCGCTGCAGACCGGTACTCGGCTATCTCTTCTGGATTAACCAGCACAGGGGGCAAAAGAGGAGGAGGAGAAGGGAGGGAGGAAGAAGAGCTGCCGGGTGGCAATGTGTGCCAAGTCTGCACAGAGACAACAAACCCTCCCCAAAGTATGCGCGGCGGCTGCGGTGTAGCCGGTGCGGGCGGGGGCGGGTGGACATCCGCTCGACACAGGTGGATGTTATAGCGAGGAGCGCGGCAGCTCATCGCCGCGAAGGCAGGCGCACCAGGCGGCTGCGGCGGTCTGTGTGCTCCCGGAGCGTTTTGGAAGCACTACTCATCCCCTCTTCAGTATTTTGCTAATCGACTAGTCGAGTGAGGCAGAGGAGCTGTCTTTGCGGAGGACAGCATGTCTAAGGAGGCGAGAGGAAGAGGTAAGCCAACATCTGCATGCATGCCCGCCCAGTGCGCTGTTAACAGGTACCACAATCTGCTGGAATGTGAACACCTCGCAGTGTGCTCCTATTGCCTCCTGCTCAAAGGCGAGAGAATTTATGGTTAGAAAAGAGAAGTAGCCAAGACATGTTTTTCTTTTGGTCTGGTATGACTGAAATTTATTTATTGTAGTAGTCTTGCAAGTAACAGTCATCCAGAGTGTTAAGGTTTGAAATCAAGCTTTTAACGTAAAGGTTGTGTTATGCTTTGGACGTGGTGTTTTGAAGGCAATTAAATTAAGCTTTAAAGCCTGCATACTTATGGTTTCCATGGTTTCAAGTGAGTATTAATATTTCAAAGTACAGGATTTGAAGGTTAAGGTTAAAGTTAGGTTAAGTTAGGGTTTCAAATTAAGATTTCGAGTCTTGATTAGAGTGTCAAGCCTAAACTGGGGTTTGATGGCAAGGTTGCGACTTCAATCTTCAAGACAGGCTTACTATTAAGAGTTTTAAGGCAAGGTTGGGGCTTCAAGACAGGGTAAAGGTTTCAAATTAGGGTTTACAGGCAAGATTATGATGACCAATGGCTTTGAACTGAAGGCAATCTTTGGAATTCATAGTATGGTTTTAAGGCAAGGTTTGGGTTTCAAATTAAGCTTTCCACAACCATGATTATGGTGTCAAGCCTGGGTTAAGGTTTCCAAATAATGAGGGTTAGAGTTTAAAAAAAAAAGTTTTCGGTTTTCAAACGAAGCTTAGAGTTTTAAATTAGGGTTTCATGCCTGGTTTACAATTTTGGTTTCAAATGATGGTTTTGGCGCATGGTAGGCTTTCAAAGTAGGGCTGCAAATAAGGGTTACACTTTCAAGTTAGTGTAAGCTTTAAAGGCAAAATTTCCACAGGTTTCAAACTGGAGTTGAAGGCAAGGTAAGGGTGTCAAATGAGGCTTTCAAGGGTGTTGAGCAAAGGTTTCAATTAGGGTCTCAAATTAAGATCTGGAGCCTGTGTGAATTTTCTTTTTTAAACTAATGTTAGAGCTTGAAATTATGGTTTCATGTCAGGTTTAGAATTTCATGATGGGGTTTCAAATTGGCAGGGGAGGCTTTCAAAGAAAGTAAAAAAAAAAAAAAGGATTTTAAGATAGCATTAGAATTTCAAGTCTGGTTTTGAAGTTTTCAAAGCAATAATATTAGAGTTTGAAATTACAATTCCAAGTCTGGGTTAGGGTTTTAAATTAGGGTTTCAGGTTGTTCATTTATTTATGCCAGCGCCGTATAGTGACAGACACAACAATTATATGCTCTTCCACTAGATGGCAGAAGGTACATGCAATTTGTGTATCCATTCGTTGCAATTCAACTTAATATCTTTATGTTCAAGTAAACAGGCACAGATTTCACACCAAGGACATTTGTGAGTAAAGTGAGACAATTCCACTTACGTGCCATTTTTGTTTGGTGATTTCTCATGTATATTAATGTTGTGCCTTTTTGCAATATAGGTTAACCACTGGCTGTCTGGTGTTCTTTAAGTGATGCTCATTGTTGTTGCCATGGCATCAAACATATTGTTGTTTGGTGCTTTAGTGTCCTGGGGCAAGGCCTCATCCTCTCAGCGTGTTCGACTCTCCTTTTTCCCCCCGCGTGACATTTGCGCTCTGACCTTTTCCACAAGGTGAGAGCGGAGGAAGGAATCTGCCGCGGGGGGTCCATATAATACTTCCACCTTATTACCCGCTGCTGGGACGGACAGCCTGAACATGCACATGTGCGCATATACATACACACCCGTTTTCTTCAGTGCTTTCCAACCTTTTATTGGGCCAAGGCGCATAAATTACATTAGAAAAATCTCACAAAAACCCACCAAACAAAAAAGTCACAAAAGTTTATGCTGAAATAATACTGATTCCATCTAAATATACTCACAGGGTTTATTTTGTTCTTTTTTTTCTTCTTCCAGGGCTGATATCGGTACCGATTATTAGTAGCCAAGGAAGTCGATAACCGAGATTGGGAGCAGATATTCATTTGCAGTAAAAGTGAAAATATTGGCATCAAAATTGTAAAAATTACAATTTCCACCCAAAACTTTTTAAATATCTTTAAGCATGTGTTTATTAAACAGCTTTTCATATAGTACTTATCATTATCATTTGTTTATACTTGACAGTCTTTTTTGTTTGTTTTAATGCAAACAAAAATAGTAGGAAGCTCCCAGACTCAGTAGCATGTCATTAAATTAATGCCTCAATTAATACTGTAATTATCCATAACGTTTCCTTTCGGAAAGAGATTTTTCAAAAAATGCATTTTTTTTTTTTTTAAACAAGGGGAAAAAAAAGAATTATCCAAAATTTCAATCTCTTATCAGCAATTGGAATGTTAAAAAAGGCTGATGCTATTATGCCAAATATCAGTGACGATAACTGTCCTGGCTGATAATCATCCTGACCGATAATTCGTGTATTGCTAATACTGCTGGCATAGATAGATGATCAAAGTCATAATATTTGTTGTAAATAAATAATAATTTTTAGACCATTTAAGTGAAATTATACAATTTCGCCGTCATAAAGAAACAGCATAAGAAAAAAATAATAAAGGAAAGTGTTAGCATGGGCTGGCTAATGTCGTCAAAGGGTTGCAAGCTTGAAATTTTGTTAGTGATGGTACAGTAAACAGTTTGGCACCTGCGGATTCGCATATTCACAGTTTTATATTTTTCCCCCCAATATTTAAAAATATTTTTATTTACATGTTTTGTTTTGTATTTGGGAGTGAATGTCATTCCCCATTCTTTCCCCAGTTTGTTGCGTGAATTGAACTGAATGTTTATCAGTGGTGTTTTTGGATTTAAAAAAAGAAAAAGAAAAAAGCTTGACCTGAATATGCCCGCAGTGCAAAAATGACCTGTTAGCATGGGCTGTCTAATGTTAGCAATGAATGCTAGCATTAAATAACTGTTTGTTTGCTTCTTCTTTGCCTCTTTCTGATGTGCCAAATTGTCTTGCTACCTAAAGAGAAGTGACCCGCTTTAAATGAGCAAAACACTGAAAGATAATTAGATCATGCCAGTGCAATTTTATGAGGAAAGAGATGATGATGAAGATGCCGCGTGTAATAGCGATCAGCTCATCATTAGCAATTACAGTCTTGCCATGTCTTGTTCAAAGATACTTGTGCACGTCCGTTTCTTCTTCTTCTTCTTCTTCTTCTTCTTCTTCTTCTTCTTCTTCTTCTTTCAGTTTTTAGAATGCTCAAAATCGTTTTGGTTGCTTTAACAACCAACATTTTGAACTTCTGTTTTTGCTTACTGCAACATGCAGAAAGTCTACAAAGTACCTCTTAATTTTTGCTAGTGGTATTTGCTTATGAAGGGGTTAGTGAAGTGGCAAGTGGACAGGACGAACACTGGACCGTGTCTGCAATTGGCATGTTGTCAAACACACATCACAATTATCCAGCAACTATTTTTGCTCATTTTCAACCTTTTTGAGTTTTAACTCACATATTTTTCTAAATGTCTGGAGCAATCAGTGTTACAGATGTAATGAGTAAGCCTTCAGTGATTTCCGAAACACTTTCATTATGTGAAGACAAAGCAGACATTCTTATCCTTTTTAGTGACTGATCAGAACCACGTAGCTTCTCCTCAGGCCATATTTCCTGTTTAGCCGATATGTCTGCCAACAACAAACAATATTACTTTTTCTTTCCAATTTGCTCACTGTCATCGATGCAGCTCATCCTCCCTCTCACTTGCACTTAATAGTGTGAGTTATAGCCCCCCTGAGCATTTTATATTCCTCGTATTAAATGAAAGGCCATCGGTCTGGAAGTTTTCCTTTTTATTCGCCTCCCAATTGAATAAACGGGCATGGACTTGTTGTTCCGTTATGCGGCTGGCTAAAAATAGCAGCGCCTATAAACCGCCCTCTGTGTTCTGAATGCTAACGCGCCACTTTCACAAGACAGTGCTTATTATTATTTAGTCGTATATCCAGGTATGTTGCACCGTATGGTCCTGTTTAACAGGCAGCCGCCAATGAGCTCACACATTCCACCTGTGATCTTTGCTGCATTGTGTTTGAGCATACAAAACGGCCTTAATTGAAACGTAATGGTTGTTTGTCATGGCGAGGCCGCGCTGTCTGCTCTCCCATGTTTCAGGTCAATGCGACGGCAGGGAAGCGGCACACTTGCGGCGCCTGATTTTCTTGATGATGGATGGGTGTGGGATCATGGATGGGTGTATTTATGGGTGGATGGTAGTGGGATGGATGAGTGGGTCGGTGGATACATTTATTAGTCTGATGGATAAATGGATTGCAGGTGAATGGAAGGCTTTAGTTGGGTAAAATGGTGATGGATATCAGGTTGGTGGCTACATAGTTGGATGGCGGGGTTAGGGCTGGATCTATTGATCAGATGTGTGAGAATGGTTGGATAGATGGTTGGTTGGGTAGGTAGATGATAGAATGATCGATGGGTGTGCGTGTGGTTTAGATGGATGTGAGTCACTGGGCAAGGTAGGTTGATGGGTGGGTTGGTCGATTGGTTGGTTGGATGAATGAAGGGTTAATGATGGATTGGTAAGTGGGAAGAAAGATCTATTGGTCGATAGATTAGTGAGTTGTAGTATACGGATGCTAGGATAGATAGTGGAAAGGGTCAAATGGATGATGGGTCTATTGTAGATGGGGTGAAAAGGCGCTGAGAAGCTTTTCATCACCTGGCGGCTCCACTGACGCAAATCCACTCTGCGAGTCTCATGTCGAGAATAAAGTAGCGGGTGCATTGTTTACCATTCCCTATTGATCGGATCAGAGTGCCCACGTTTCTTTTTTCCTTGCGCTTACGAAAGTTGTGTAAACCTTACAAACATGTTGTACATACACTTCATGTAAAACCGAAAAAAAAGAGGGGCATTTTTGCTCTAATTATATTTTTATAAACAAAAATGTAGATTTTAACCCCCCCCCCCCTTTTTGTGTTGTTGCTAAGTACAATGTCCTCATGGTTGTCAAAAGTGAGAGAGCAAAACATATCAATATCCTCCTGACTACCAGGAAAAAAAGTATTGTCCAATCATTTTTATTTTGATATTCCCCAATATTTGTGAAGTAACTGCAATACTGCAAAATAATTTTTTGAAAAAAAAAAAAAAAAGTTTATTTTTAAGCTATGATGTGTCCACTACAGAGGACATTTTTTTAAAAAACTTAAATGCTAGGCTCAAATACAGTTAAAATAATTCAAACAATACTTTAATGTGTTCTTAAGAGTCTTATAGAAAACATGTTAACAACATTTAAAGCCTAAATTTGTTCAATAAAAAAAGTGTTATGCACTTACTTTTCCTCTTCCCTAAAAAGTGCTTGCACTGAGGAAAGCCATTTTCTTTTAAGATGCAATCAAAGGTAGCAAAGCCCCACCCCCTACACATTTGGTATAATTGGAAAGCTCTGAGTGTCCTCTACGGAGCACAAAAGTTAGTTAATTCAATCGTTTGCACTGGGTGGGAGATATTCTGGTTTAAAAAGGTCAACTACAGAGGACACATTTGAATTGCTGGTAGTTGAAAAAGCAGGGGATAAAACGGCTTAAACAAAACAAAAAGCAGCAACTAACACCTGTTGTAACCTGGATCGACAGTGAGAGAAGAACGAGCAAAAATACAACCAGCACCTGCAACAACAAAAAGACACTTGTCGGAATTTGGTTAAGGAAGCTGCGTTGTTGCTGGTTGGAGATGCTTATATAAACAAGGAGGGAAACAAAAGAACGAAAAGCAGCAACAAGTACTGCTGTGACCTTCACAGTGTTATAGTGTGTGAGCGCACATGCGATTGAAAGTGACAGCCGCAGTGGACAAAGACACAACAAACCAAAAACGGCGAAAACACAACCCAACTGTGAGCTGTTTGCAGCGAAGCAAATTCAGTGGATGAACGTGAAGAGCGAGGATGTCCGTCGCTGCAGTAGTGAGGACGGATAGCGTCCGGTGTAATTGAGTGCGTGCGAGTGTGTGTCAGTGTGGGATAATGCGCCCACTCATTTGACATTTTTTGGAGGGCAGATTAATGCGGTGTCCGTCTCTCATCGACTGCAGCCATTGATTGTGCCACGATGTGTTTTGATTGAATAGGAGGGCAAGCTATTAATAGCAAGTTTGGGCGGTTCACCAGTGGGATCATCATCATCATCATCATCATCATCATCCACTCCGTCCAGCCTCTATGGTTGGATTTTCACATTAGGCTCGTAGACTTGAACTCTCGCATGTTTTGTTTGGAGGCCTCTGGTCCTTTCGGCTTGAAAAGGCTCCTGCCGAGGGACTCCTTCGAGAAGAAAATGGGAACAGTCCCATGTGGAATCCTGCTGAGTTCTGTTAAAACCTAGACATGACTATTGTCAAATTTGTTGTTTTATCAGAAAAAAAAAAGTTCTGTTAAAATAAGGTCACACCTGGAATTTTATTTGAAAACAGTTTGAATTTTGAATTATTGAAAGTAAAATACAAAAAACAAAAAAAAAGTTCTGAGAAAGGCAGGCGTACTATTGAATTACAAGGAAAAACATTTTACATGAATGAAGTTACAGTATTTTGAGAAGTTGGAATTGTATGAAAAAAAAGATGGTAATTTTCTCAGGATTTTGTGTAAAATCAGAAAATTCACTTGTTTTCTGAAGCTGAGCTGTGTTTGGTTGTTCGTACCTAACACTGAGCAAATGTGATGCCAATTTCAGTCAACAGTGAGTGACAAAATGGCTGCCCCCTGAGATGAATAAAAACAGGTGGATTTTACTGTTTAACTCATAATCCACAAACACAGTATTAATCAGAATGCCGTGGAGGCAACATATATTTTTGGGTTGTGAAATTAAACTGAACTGTAGTGTACTGGATTAAAAACGAGCTGAAGCCACTGACACATTATTCAGTATTTGAACATTCAATTCCGATTCTTCCACGCACACTTGAGTTACACTTCCCACTTTGTGAATCATTGTGTTAGATGACGCAAAAATTCTGCAACCAGCGGAGTATTGAATGTTCAGTGTATCTTTCTTTTAATTTGAAAGCTGAATGAGTTCCAGGCATCTATTGAAGTGTTTTCATGTATCCAGTGCACTCGCATGCTGCAGGCAATCAATAGAAAACAGTAACACCCACTGCATGTTATATTTGGGCCATTGTGGCCATCATCATAACAAATGATGTCACGTGTTATTCAGCATTTTTTTTTTCTTTCAATCTTTTCCTTTCATGAGAACAGAGACACATGGACAGTCATAAAAAAGAATCATGACAGCAAGTGCGGAATATAGATTTTATTTCATCCATTTCCAACCCAAACACTCTTTATTGATCCCACTTGTAATCTGCACTGAATGTTAACCTCTTCACAGACACCACATTCTGATGATAGACTGTATATTTGAACTATATACAAAATCTCAAACCACTTGTATCTCAAACCATCCTTCCCTATTTGAAATGAATGGAAAAGCCATGAATCCTCTCCAGTGTCGCAAAAAAAAAAAACTGCAGACTTTTGTAAGATGAAAAATAGTGTTCCATAATATGGTACGCTATAAAAACCTGCAATAACCACATTCATAAATGGAATGTTCAGAATTAAATAGTTTGCATCTTTACTTTAAACTTCAAAACCCAGTCACATTGTACCCTTGTGGTGAGTGTGCCTTGTCCTAGGGGGCAGTGTAATATTGACATACATAATACACGAAGAAGAGTTGCACAACTAAATAGGGCTACTCAATTATGAAGAAAATGTTAATCACAATTAATTTGGTAATTGAAATTACTTTTTTTTTATTTATTTTTTTTATTACAAAACAAGAAAATGGTAAAACGTAAAAAAATATTAAGACAAATACATTTCTTTGAAACACTATAATTATGCAAGTTCCTTTTGGTCCAAACAAGATTTATTGCAATATGCGTTAGCATTAAGCTAGCAGACATTCGTAAGTTATAAATTTGAGTTAAGACTTTTTTTCTTTCGTTTAAATATAGAGATGTTCATATTAATTTATTTTAATCATGCCATTTCTTTCCCACTCTTCAGCTTTTTATTTATCCATCCAGTCATCCATTTTCTGAGCTGCTTGTTCCTCTATTTATTTATTTATGTATTTATTTATGAATATTATTTATTTATTTTTATTATTTATTTGCCTTTTTTTGACTATAAATCATGTGACATGTATTACAGTACAATACTCGCCTTCAGTGCAAACTAACAGCGTGTGTGTTTTTGTGAATCCAAAGGTTCGTCACGCAAGCACAGCGCCACCCACTGGTGTCTGCAGAATATCGCGCAAGAATCTGTTGACAGCTCCGATGAAGAGTTTTTCGACGCCCGAGGTTGGTGTTATACTTATTTCCTCACTTTGCTTATTTTATTATGAAGTGTTTGCTAAGAACTATTTAGCAATAAAACCCAAAACAATGCATAACAATGTGCAATCAAACTACCGGTAGGTAGTAGGGGCATAAATAGGGTGGCACCCAGGTGTCCACCTGATTGGGAGTCATCCAAATACGGTCAATTAAGGGGCATAAAGCATCATTCCACCAGAAATAAGTTGTCAGCAAAAGAAATCTTGAGTAATGCAGCACAGAGGAAAACAGACTCCCTGTAGAATTCCAGGACTTTAACTTTGTCTGGCAAGTAAATAAGGGAAAAAAACGGCCCCAGTGTGCGCATTTATCGACGGCTTTGCCAATAAACAAAAACAAAGCTAACAACATCAACGGCACGGACAGTAATTAAGCGCAGCGCGCCGCTAAGAAGGAGGATTTGCTCAGCCAATAATGAAGCGGCGCTCACGCCAGCTGGAAACAAGACGATATCCACGTGGGATATTTACACTGCCCGTGGGACTCGAGTGCACCTCGAGGCTAATTGATGCTGTTAAAGGAAGATGTTTGCACATTATTAAATTAAAGGAGATGTTTGGCGTGATCAGCTAAGGCTGTGTTGTGGTGACAGGGGGTCTTGCACGTGACCCTAGGGAACTTGATTTTTTTCCGCTGTATTAGAATAAAGTGTAATTGCACATCCACTACAGTAGGTGGCAATGGTGTTCTCATTGTCAGAATGTGTGTAGGGAGGACATTATAAACACTAATAAAGTTTTTCAGCAGTTTTTATATATTTTTTTGTTTCCTTTCATATTAATAAGGATACAGTATAGTGTTATGGGGAGTGTACTTATACGGTGGTCACGGTGGAGAGTTTAGCATGTGTGAAATCTTTTTCTTTGTCCTAACAGAAAATAATTGAGGAGCACTGATCTAAATGAAGACTTTATTCTTATGACTTTTTCTTGAAGAAGACTTTTTTTTTTTTTTTTATTTTATTTTTATTTTTTTATTATTATTATTTTTTTTTACACTCCCCAAATTTTTACTTGCCTTTGTCATGCCACGACCGGTTAAAATAAATAAAGAAAATAAATAAATACATAAATATTGCTATTTTTAACTTGAAAAAATAGGGCATTTTCTCATATTGTCCCCCTCATAACTGCAACTTTTTTTGTGTAAAAAAAAAAATCAGATCTGCATGATTACACTTTTTCCCCCCCCCTCAAAAGAACACTTGTAGTAGTACTAGTACAACCTTCATTCATGTAAATAATATGACTTTATTCTTATAACTTGACCACAATAACTATTACTCTCATAGTATAATTATTTTATTTTCAGTCTGACTTATTTCTAGATTTGATTGAAATATGATGTTGCAAATTAAACTCTGTTTAAGATATATCGACTGACGGCAAATGTTAAATGTCCTGAATGTACACGAAGCCGGAGAGGAATTTTTCTATTGTGAAACATGAAATCGTGTTTTCAGGGCAAAGACGCTGCATGTCAATGAGGCCGTTTAAATGCCCGATGCTTTTCATGTTTCGAGACACTTTAATGCAGTAAGCCCGCAGCTACAAAAGTGATCAAAGCCGAGCTCAACGTTCTGTGAAAACCTTTGTGCTCCCGAGATAACGAATGCGCTCATGCATCGTTTCCTCAAGTGAAAATTGGCATCATAAAATCTTAACTATACAATGTTTTAAGTCATATTAATATTTCCAAGCTGTCCAACAAGTGTTTGCAGATGCTCAACTTTCTAACATGAATATTTTCATAACAATTAGGCGCTCTTTAAACTAGTAGGCTTTTTGTATAAGGCAAAAAACAAAACAGCTTTCATCATTTTTTTTTTTTTTTATTATTTTTTTTTTGGGAGTTTAAAAGTAAAAGAATCTTAATCTTACAACGCAATCACTGACAAAAAATAATCTTTACACAAAGTGTTTAATTCAATCGCGTGACAATAAGGTTGTGTATTTTTGGGGAAAAAAAAAAGACGTCATCAGTAATTCTTATTTGTTTATTAATTGAGGTGAAAAGTCATAATTGTACTAGGCTTGTCTTATTTTGTTTTTTCTTACAAAGGTAGTTATATTTATCAAGGTTTAAAAATCTGTAATATTATGTAATTGTTTTACAACAAAATGGTTATCATGTGACAGTTATGTTAAAAAACAGAATCTTAGTCATTTTTAACAAATAATTATTTCATTAAAAAGTAGTTTTAAAAGTAGTCTTATCAAAAATAGACTAAAGCCAGAATTTTTTTTAAAAAGGAAATTTAAAATGTTATGAAATAAGTCATGTTTATCAAAATTTTCAACAGCCTACTTCAGTCATTTATGCGTATTTATTCACAATAAATGTGTAATTTTTGCATTTATCCGTAACAAGATTGGAGATGGCAATACGACTCGTGTTTTTAGCAAAAGCTGCACTTGTCAGCACCTAATCAGTCACAGATCTACACTGACATCCCCCAGTGGCTCCTGCACATACACGCACACGCACACCCCTACACAGGCCCACACACTGAAACACTTATACCAACACTCTCCCCTCTATCTCACCCTTAGGAATAATGAAAAAAGGGGCTCTAGCGTATGTGAGAACTCAATGAAAAGCACCTAACAATAGCGTATCAAGAAAGGAATCCAAATAATATTCAATTTTTGTAATCTTCTTTTGTATGGTGAGACCGCCATCACAGACAAGACATATGAGCTAGCTTTGACCATGTGGAGTCCACCTAGTATTAGTATTGTGTGTTTTGTGGAGAGCCATCCAGCTTGGCTGCTATTAGCCATGACAAATACTAAAATATTTTACAATTTCGCGTTGTCAGTCTGCTCAGTATATGTGGATTGAATTTGGTAGCAATTGGACAAACTCTAATTTGTCTTTGATGACTCGTGGAAATGGCCAAAAGGACTCTAGTATGTCCATTAGGTCTGCTTGTGATTGACATATCTACCAAACCTTACATATTAATAAGTGAAACTGGCTGGAATTGTTTTCAGTAACTTATTTTGAAATGGCTTGGTCAGAACCATCAAAAGGCCCAAAACGGGTCACAATACTGCCTACGGCCAACAGGGAACCTGAAAACTGACATCTGACTCTAAAATGGCTGCTTCAAACCAAAATGGCAGATGTCCTATGTGGTTCCAGCTGTGGCTTTTTGAGACTTTTTCGTGGGTCTACTCATGATAGACATGCCTACCACATTTCATGTTGCTATTGTGAAATGAGCTTTGGGGGCTGAATTTAATTTGTTCAAAAAGACCCATTGCAATTGGCAGCATGACGCCTCAAAACAAAATGGCAGACTTCCCTGTTTATTTCCAAGCTCTACTTCTCAAGACTTTTTTTTGTAGGTCTACATTTAATTGACATTCCTACCAAACTCAACCTTGCTAAGTGAAACTGACTCCAGCGGCTACATTTAATAGTTTTTAAAGGAACCCTTCAAATTGACATCATGACTAAAATGGCTGCTTCGAAGCAAATTGGCAAATGTGCTTTGTGTTTTTGGCATGGATTCTCAAAACGTTTTTTGGTTGGTTGACTCATGATGATAGGCATCCCTCTCAAATTTTATGTTGCTCAGTCAAACTGACTTTAATTTGTTTTTAAAGGACACCAGGAAATTGCCAACATGACTTAAAATGGATGCTTCAAACCAGTGTCTTAAAGAACATGGGCCACATGGTACATGTAACACTGCACAATGTTTACACTACATTGTACATTTATTTTGCTACGGCAAACACATACACGCAAACATCATTTCCATGCGGCGGATTCCCTTTCACGCTCTGTCTGTCAATTCGCCTCATTATGCAAATGGATGCCATCAAATTCGGATTAACAACGCGGTGAATTTGTCAAGGACTCGCGCCGACAGACAATGCGGCGATTGAATTGGCAGCCGCGGGGGCCCTGCGGTGGCAGCCCGTCAAGATCAAATATTAGCACGACTCAACAGTATAAATAGTATACGTAGCGACAGACGGGATGTCTTGTTATACGCAAATGAAACTGATTCTATACTGCACAGGCACCAGAACGCATAAGACTGCACCGCAAAATCCATTTGCGCACACCACAGGAATGAGCTGACGTCTCACCGTGTTAGGACAAATATTGAAAATTGTGTCTCACTGAGCAGCTGATGAAGATAAGATGCAGCTGGTGGCTGCGTGAAGCTGTGAAAGAAGAATACAATACACAGCAGAGCCAGACAAATGAATGCATGTAACCAATCTGAAATTGCATCATGTCTTAGCCAATCTTGTTCTGAGGCCAAATAAATCACACTCTCACCTACTACTTTATTAGAAAATTCAGCCCCCAAAGCCAGTTTCATCAAACAACATGAACTTTGGTAGGCATGTCAGTTGCTAGCAGACTCACAAAAAAAAGTCTCAAGAAAGTAAAACTGTATATGCACAGGAAATTCTGCCATTTTGGATCCAAGTGGCCTTTTTAGCGTCCTAGATATTTTGTTTGATTGATACCAAATTTGAAGCACAGCACACAAATTTGAGCTTTCGTCCTTGCTCTTGGCTCCAACGTAACAGCAATGTTGGATGACTCACCATAAAATACAGAAGTAGTAATAATTCAGTTCAGTTTTTTGGGGGGAAAATGTATCCCCAAAAGCCAGGTTCACTTCACAATATGAATTTTGGTAGCCTAGGTATGCCTACCATGAATAGATGATTGTCTATATATTTATTTGTATATATTGAATAAATAAATGTATAACATTCTTTTTCTGTTTTAATTCGTTTTAGTAAGTCACAGTGTGTCCCATCACTGGTGAGCTATTTTTCTTAGAACAGACCCATGGGCTCATGTTTGTCCTTGGGGCTAACTAGTACCTGCTGGCAACATTTAGGACAGAGCCAAAAGGTATCTGTGCAGTATCTGTTTTGTCTCGGTCTCTTCCTCCTTCTCCTCCCTGCATAAAGTTAATTAGAAGCAGTAAACTACATAAAGAGGTCAGTCTTTAGTCAACTTTGCAAGCAGCCAATCATATTTAACCACTTAAGGTCAATTTAGCCATTTACAGATTGTTAAAAACACACAATCTTAGAGATTTTGACCGATTGTAACTGAATTTGAACCGCATAATAAGCCAGTTTCAGTTAAAAACATAAAATTTGTTTGTCATATCTATTATGAGTAGACCTACAAAGAAGTCTCAAGAAGCTGTGCCTTGAAAACACTCCGAGGATACTGTATGCCATTTTGGTTTGAATTGGCCATTTTAACATCATGCGGGATATTCGCAGGGTCCTTCAAAAACAAATGACTCTCATTTTGTCTGATTGCTACCAAATGTGAACCAGGTGTGCTTGACTGTTGGGGATGCAAAATTGCGAGGGTTTTCTTTTTTTTGTTTGTTTGTTTGTTTGTGAACAGTGTGGCAGGGAAGTTTGATTTAATGCCATAAAAACAGCTCAGCTTCACAAGGACAGATCTTGACTGAACATCCTGTGTGTGATGAAGGTCTTGCCCTCAAAAGATTCATTGGTGCGCCTATTCTACCTCCCAACTTTAAATTTGCTCAAGTGAGAATACAAACTGCTGTCTGTCTTAAGGCCACATACTGTAGCTCAAATATAACACATCTTTCTTTAAAATTCACATTTTACGCAGTATGCCTTAACATACACGACTACTAAAGCCCAAAAGGATGACAGATAGCAGAATGCTGTGTTTCCATGTCCTACTATTCTGTTTTTCGTTTTGTTCTTATGTTTGATTGGCGCATCCGAGGTAGACAATCAGTCACAGACTTGTGTGTTTGTTTCCTTGCACGTAACACTTCAGACTCATAGTGGTTAGCCGAGAGCCTTTTCCTGCAGGCTTTTGCAAACAACACGTTTGTACGTCCTGTACCTTCTCCAATCCAAACACTGAAAGGGAGTTCGAGGGAGTGTCATCAAGGAAAAAAAAATAGTGTTTGTCAAGAGACCTTCAAGCACATCCAAGCTCTTGTCACTCTTCTTCTGCGTCACCAAAGACATTCTTTTCTCACTCTCGTCTGTTCTTCTTCATGTCTGCCTTGTCAAGCTGTGAATAGATATGGAGGAGTTATCGTGAGCTGGTTTCTAAGCTGCTGCAAACTGCAACTCCTTTGGGATTTATTTACACCTGAAGGTGTCTTTGTTTTGCTGGGAGTGGGGTTGAATGACAGGGCTTTTTTTTTTTTTTTTTTCCTGATTTGGTTTAATTGAGGAAGTTCACACCTAAAGTTGTCAGAGCGGCAACTTCATCATGCACACCAAGTTGAAGAAGATATGACCTTGTAGAGGTGTGTTCGTCCTTTCTGTGGTCTAGGCAAAAAGGCTTTGCAATTTAAGATTGGCCATCTGTGTAGGATAAGTGGTATCCATCCACCCATCCATCCACCCATTTTCTTGACCGCTTATTCTTCACAAGGGTCGCGGGGGGTGCTGGAGCCTATCTCAGCTGGCTTTGGGCAGTAGGCGGGGTACACCCTGGACTGGGTTCCAGCCAATCGCAGTGGTTCCAATCCATCCATCCATCCATTTTCTTGACCGCTTATTCCTCACAAGGGTCGCAGGGGGTGGTTCCAATCCATTTTTGTAAATTACTTAGTCGGTGTTCTTCAAAGTATGAGCCAGAAAAAAACACTGTAAAAAAAAAAAAAAAAAAAGGGCCTGACTTCCTTTGCATCCAGTAACCTGTTTAGACTTTTTTTTTTTTTTTTTTTTTTTTTGTGCCTCCTGATCTTATAGTCCACCAATTTAGTGTCAATCTGTGAAACTGGCATTCTTTAGGGTCAGACATTGTTGAGCTGAATTCTGAGTCATCTAACTTTGCTGTCATGCTGTGCCCACATGCAGTGAAGAAAACTGAGTTTTTCGCAATTTAGTATCATCCATCTGTCCGTTATACAATGTGTAAATTTGATCGCAATTGATGAAAATCTCTAGGACATGTTCATTTTTGAAGGACCACTAAAATGTCCGCTTTGAATCAAAATAGTGACCTTCCTTTGTCTTTTCAGGCATGGCCTCTTGGGACGTTTTTTGTGTCTAACTCAGGACATATGTGCCTATCAAATTTCATGTTGCTAAGTAAAACTGGCTTTAGGGATTAAAATATTTTTCAAATTTAATATCATCCGTCTAGTATACAACATATGAATTTTGTTGCAATGAAATTACAATTTCTACAGTAGAACATCTGAAAATGGACAAAATGAGAATAAAAATTGCCGCTTCAAACCAAAATGGTGCTTGTCTAGTGTATTTTCATGCACAACTTCTTGAGACATTTTAGGCCGCTTTTCATGACATGTACCCACCAACCTTCATGTTGAAACTGGCTGTGGGAGCTGAATTTTCAAATAATACATAGACACTATCAGCTCAGCCCATATATTAGCATCATCCACATTTTCTAGTATACATGATTTAAATGTGGTTGCAATCGAATGAAGTCTGTAATATGAGTTTGTCTTTGATGGACCCTTGGAAATGGCTGAAAATTTCCACTTTGAAGCAAAATGGAGGCCTTCCCCTGTCACTTCAATCATGACTTTTGGAGACGTTTTTGTGAATCTACTTGTCAAAGACATAACAAATAATGCAAAATGTAGCACCTTAAATTATGACTATAAGGTAAAGGTAATTACATCTCCCAGAGAATCACTGAGGCAAAGCATTTTCTTTTATTTTGTTATTTTTTGAGGACACACAAGCTTCTGTTGTGCTGGGAGTTAAGCAAAGCCATTGGAATACTGTTTTTATGGCCGCCATAAGCGTAAGAGAGAGACTCCAAGCACCCCTTTATCTGCGGAATCTGCAGCGTAATGACAGTTAGACTACATCATGGGTATCACGGCTCCATCAGCGAGGATGTTACATCATTGAAATGACCCTACCCAGGGGGCTCGCTAAAGAGGATGTAGACGCAAGTGTACTGTGAAATCACCAAGAAATAACATAGCAATGAACAGACGCTATTGTGTACAGGATTGGATCAGATTTGGATACTGTAATGAAAATGTGTCTTTAGTCACATATTCATCTACTCAGTTTTTTTTTAAACAATACTCTGTAATTTGCGGAAATACTTATTAGTTTGGAACATTAATCCCTAACATTAATCGTGTGTAAATGCCAAAAGAGGAATTTAATTACCAAATAGCATTTTTCTAAAATTCGAGTGCTTTTTATTTTTTGTATTTTTTATTATTTATTTATTTTATTTTATTTTTGCCTGTGTGATGTCATGTCAGTTTATGCTAATGTGAAGGTGGTTTGTGTCAATTTTGAGTGAATTTAAAGTTTCTTGAACACCACTAATTTTTTTTTTTTTTTAAATGTGTGATTAATGATCGCCCCTTACATGGAAAGCCTTTACTGGGGGAATTCCAGTCGCTACGCAGCAGACACTCCCACATCAAAATTTAGCAGTAATACATTTAATAGTGCATATATTTGTAGAGACTGGGGTCAAGTTGTATTTTACAATTTTGTGCAGAATTTCACAAGTTACTTCATGTTAAAAATTAGATACTGTAGGTCTTAATATGAAAAAGAAATGCACTCAGCTGTAATGGTCTTACAAATGCAATCATGCCATCTAGTGGCAGAAAATCACCTCAAGTCAAATCAATATCACACTTTTTTTTTTTTTTTACAGTACAGTGCATCTTTTTAATTAATTTTAACTCTATTTTATAATTTATTATGAAATTACTGTATCAATTACTAAAAGATGTAGTCATGTTTCTATGAGTTTAACATTTGTGCCACTTTTGTGTTAACGAGAGTATGAAACTTAGAAAAATAATTGAATGTGCATTTTTTTGTGCATTTAGAACAGATATAAAATTTGCGATTAATCGTGAGAACTATTGAAGACATGGGATTAATTAGGATTAAAAAAAATTAATCACCTGAGACCCCTAATTGTAACTATTGAGTATGGCTGTTCATGTATGGATCATGTTTGTGTATTTGTTAAATGCACGACATACCCTATCTGTTTTTTTTTTTTTTTTTACAGGCCACAGTAAATAAATAATCATTCAACCCCCATTTTCTATGATCATCTCAATCTTAAGTGCCTTTCTGCCATTTTATGGCATCTATAAATCCTGTTTTGTGGGGTTTGGGAATGTGGTGGCTAGAAAATTAATCACACTTTTATACGGTTTTCGACATCACAGTACATTTTTATTTGGTGAATGTTGAATATTTTTGGAGGAATTAAAAAAGGAAGTTACAAAAAAGAAGAGTTGCAGTAGAGATATGATAATTAAAAAAAGAGGTATTGATGCTATTACAGTGATAAAGAAAATATGGCTGTGTAGATAAAGTAAATAAATAGTGAATATTTTTGCACTCCATTTACCATTTTCAAAGTAATATCTCAACACAGTGACTGTCAAAAGCTCATTAAAGCACTATAGCTAATACTGTATTTGTTCCCAGTAATGTGCAATGCATTGAGGCGATGGGGCAGTTCTGCTGTCTCATTGTCATTTCACTGTAACCTTCACACATTACAGGAAAATCCTCCCATCTCATCTGATTGTGCGTCATCAGATGACAAGGCTAAAAACAAAAGCTGGCACATAATTGCAACTCGCGCCCACTAGATGAGATTAAGGAATTCACGGAATTTTTCCTGGTCATTTAACAATCAAGCTTTCGCCTCCGTGCCCGCTCACACTGTGAGCTGACAGTTTGAAGGATGTCTTGAAATCTTTTTTTTTTTTTTCTCTCTCTCCAATCCCTGGAGGCAGTATGCTACTAACATGCAGGGCAGTCCCTCAGCTTTCTCGCTCCTTACCGCCAC
The DNA here is from genome assembly GCF_051991245.1 of Festucalex cinctus. Classification (NCBI taxonomy): domain Eukaryota; kingdom Metazoa; phylum Chordata; class Actinopteri; order Syngnathiformes; family Syngnathidae; genus Festucalex; species Festucalex cinctus. The sequence continues at coordinate 12,873,922 of NC_135423.1, read as the reverse complement.
TTCAAAGCACTTTCCCATATTGCCTTTCAGCCTTACTGGAATGTAGACAATGAAAACAAAATAGGCACTACCACCAGGTACATTGATCAATGCTAAATTTGGTGCGGTTGTCTTTCATGACAGGAAGATTAAACAGTATCAAGGCGCCATTCTCTGAAATGAACAGGCAGTCTGCCATGATGGTAAAAGTGGCAATTTCAGACCAGTTCCAAGAAGTGGTACTTCCAACAACTCCCCATACTCCAATAGGATTGGTAGTAGGATGTGTGAAAAAGCCTCAAAGACAAAAAGAAAAGGAACTGAGGTTCTGAAATGGAAGGTCATCCATTTTAGTTAAGAGCAGACATGTTTTATTTATTTTTTATGTTTTATTATTGTTATTTTTTTAAGTTCAGTATTATTCATTTGGCAGTCTTCCCGGGTCAACATGTCATCATCTTCGTGCGCTTACAAAAAAAAAAGTAGAGATTACCGAGTAGTCACCGATATGATGCAAAGTACCAGATACCACTAGTGATTTCGTACAGAAAATTCCCTTCCAAACAATGACAGATAATTGAAAGAAAACCTTTATATCCCAATATAGCATTTTTCATTAAAATTGTATAAATTAATGGCAATTTTCAATTCTCGGAATTTCTAATTTGCACTTCCTGATTGTAATACAGCCAAAAGATTATACAGGTGAGTACCGATACCTACTCATCCATCCCATTCAAGGGTGTCCATTTTTATTTAATCAATTTCCGAGGAATGGTACTTTAACTCCTCCAACTTGATTCAGTCAAATGAAGGAAAGAATGAAAAGTTAGAATTGGGGATAGTGGACCAATAGGCCATGATGACTTTGGCGGAGCGTTTGATGATTCGCAGTGGAGTTCAAATTACATTAAGTTACATAAACTGAAGCGCTATTGCCCTGACTGTGTTTTTGCATTGAGTGGGCTTTTAAGGCGCGTGTCCTCGTGATTGATGTAGTTGGAGTCTTTCAGTCTGCAAAAGAGCAACTGTACGTGAGTTGGCAGCCTACATCGTCATTCGCCTCCTTGCGAGTCTTCTCCTTGTGCACTTGTGTGTTTGGCTTTTTGTTCATCAGCTTTTTGTGCGTCAATGACCTTGGCTGTCCTTGCCCACATGCAAAGGCGCGGTGCCTTCATTTTCATAAAAAAGAAACTTGTAAATTGGAACACTCGTAAATCAAGGTAGCATTGTACTGCGAGCCAAGTGTTATTATTTGTTTAAAACTTGGCTTGCTTTCTCTCTCTGCATTTACGCAGTCTTGGCGGAAAACTCATCGGGTCTGAATTAATTGCAGTGACTGCCGAGTCGTCCATCTATCAGTCCTCCAGAGACTACACAAACAAGTTTATATCGATCAAAGTCCACACAATGGACAGAAATCCATCATTTAATCCATCAAGTGGATCCCAAAGTCTGTTGGCAGCCAGATGAGGCAAAATGCTACTGAAACTTTGCCCCCCATCAGAAGATTGAGTGAAGTGCATTCACTTTGCATTCCCCCACTGACCAAACACTGATCTGATAGCAAGTGACAAACGATGACCATTTGTGCCATCCAAGCGGGCAGCATGTCGGCATATGTGGGAGGATGAGTGAGAGATGAAAGAATCTGTCATTTTCCTCCCTCCCCCTCCTCCTCCCCACCACCATTTCATGACTCATCCAGAGCGAGCCAACAAAAACACTCTGAGCACTCGAACCGGCCCCGCTCGTCCTTGCGTTGTTAGCTTCACAAGTGTCCAATAGACTCTGGGCTATCGTTGACCGTGACAACCTGACACCTTGCAGCGCAGCTGTTTGTTTTTAGCCGCCGCCGCAGGGGGTGCTTCTCCATTTTGGCTGCACTGCCAACACAATGGGACTAGCTGAAAAGAACTAGAATAGCGTACACATGGTTCAAAAATCAGAAGCTGTTCATAAAAAAAAAAAAAAAAAAAAAAAGCACTTGCCACCATCTTATTTAATCACCACAAAATTTAGTCGGATTGTTTATTTTGGCAGGACACATGAAAAAGTTTCACAAATGATGTCGGCCATTTTGTTCAAAATATGGTTCCTGTGGATACAACATGACAAGATGCCTTTAAAATCTCGAACTGTAAAATGTACAGCAAGTCAGATTTTTTTTTTTTTTGGGGGGGGGGCAATTCCAAATGATTCTACAGATTGTAAAGATTATAATCCACAATGACTCTGTTTTCAGTCAGTGACCCTTTTAAAACCCAAATATTGGCAATATTCGGGTTTTGAAAACCATGCAAACCCCAAATCGGCTGGTACCCCTGAGTTACCACTTTTCCAACCTGAATACTTGGTCTTATAAATGCGTATCAGGGTAAAAGCATTGAACAGAACATTTTTTTTCTGCCCATGCGCTAGCCATAAAGAATCCAGGTCGACAGTACAGGTGGCCAGCTTACGTTACCACTTGCTAAGCGAGCCTAACTTGAATACATTGATTTCTCTGTGGCATTTTTCCATTATTTTCTGTCTCTACGGCGATAGATGGATGGATGGATAGATAGATAGATAGATACATACTATGCGTGTATGTAAGTCAGTATAGGATGTGGGCTGAGCCATGACACATGAATTTCAAATATTTAATATTTACTACAACATAGAGTAAATTGGTATATGAACTTAAAACAATTTTTGCTTTCCTGTGACTCACTGAGCCCATTTAGAGTTATAAACAGTTTCTGGGAAACATTTCCCATTTGTGTTTCACGGAATCCAAAAAGCCAACGGTCTTGAGCTATATAGTACATTGGCCCAATTTTGATGTGCTACCTGCGTTTTCTAAAAAACAGGTATTATTCTCAACAAAACTGCACAGAGAGTAAATATGACTAAAAGAGGCAGACAAAGTATCGACATCACAATGTATCATATCACTACGCTGCAAATCCACAACCAACATCAAATAATACATACCGAAAGGTACAGTTAGCAAATGAAGTCTATCTGTCTGCCTTCGTATTTAATTCTTGAATGTGTGCCCCAGCAGATGTGATGGAGGGCAAAAGTGCCATGCTGCTGGGCATGAGTCAGTGGAACTCCAACGACCTCGTGGAGCAGATTGAGACACTGGGACACATGGACCCGTCTCATGGTATACACACACACGCACACCCCTACACACAAGTATGAGGTGGACTATGTCTTGCAAAACTTGATCACCAAGAGTTCTCTTTCTAGTTTATTCCTTGCCTGAAGAGGAAACGTTGTACAGGGCAAACACAGAATGCAGTATAGAAAGTGGCCTCCCGATCACAAAATTGTTTGCAATTAATTATAACAGCGTGTACGAGAGTAACCGTGGAGTGAGCCACATTCTGCTTCACCACATTACTGATCACGTCGCAGCTCAAATCTTTTCTCAATAATAGTAAACAATTGTATGTTTGTAATCACGAGGTAGCTCCGTGTTGTGAAGTAGTTTGTGTACGCAGCTGCTGAGTTAGTCAGAAAACCTTGTGCATGTTTGCATTGCTCTTCTCTGAGCATATGGCTAATTAAATCATTTGCAATCTTTGTTCCAAGTAGCTTACCAATTTTATACTTGTAATCAAAGCAGTTTGTTGTTTTTTATATGTGTGATATAACAGCTGTCATGTGAATCCGAAGATGTGGTATACTGCATTCCATGCATCTCTGCTATGTACAATCTCTCCTCTTTATGGCACGGAATTAACTGGAAAGACAACTTCTATGGTGTTTCACAGTTAAGAATTGTATATTTGTGATGATCAAGTGGCTCCATGTATAATGAATCAGAAGACCTTGTATAGTTTACTGCATTCCATGCATTTGCTCAGGGGGGAAAAAATCTCTTTCTTTCAAGGAATAAACTAGAGCATCTTGATGTTATCCAAGGTTTATCACAGTTATATAGAACGTAATGCCACAATAAAAAATATGACTTAGTGTTTTCCACCCTTAATATGCTTGAAATGTTTTTACTTTTTTCCGCCTGACGTTTGTTGTTCGCTGCTGAAAATGCCAAAATGCCACGACCCCCCCCCCCCCCCTCATTTGAATACCACAAGCAATATTCCAAATGTCACTGGCCTCATATCAACAAGCAGCACAGTGGTGGGGAGGAAAAAAAAATGATAAAAAAAAACAATGAGGAGCTTTCAATGTGATGCTGTGAGCTGATTCTTTGGCGCTTTTGGCATAAAAGGAGCTCGATGGCGGTGAGCCCAAGATGAACATAAAAGGGAGGGAGGGGATTGCCAGGCAGATGATGACATGTAAAATATGCAATCTGTTTGAACCTTACAGCGCTTTCTATCTTGCTCTCGCCGTCCGTGGGCTTCAATCGCTGCTCCTAGTGGAATAACATTTGTAGCGAACTGAAAATGATAGAAACTACAGCAGTATTCTGAATAGCACGGCAGCTATTGTCACATTTAAAGTGAACCTGTAGTCGCCTCATGATCACACAGTTTTTCACAGGGCATTGCGTTGTTATCGTTTAAGTGGATTCCTTGCACAGAATAATTTAGAAGGACGACTCTTGGTGTATTAATCCCTAACATAGCATCCAAATGAAGAATCCTAGTCGAATCTATTCAGTCAAATCTTGGCCATCTTGAGTGACGCACACAATGTGCTGCTGACACAATGGGTGGGAAACTTTCATTTGTACTCTCTGTGCTCATAAATCAGCTCAAGGTTTTATGTAGATTTATGCAGAGTGTTTTGGATTTTTAATAGAATACTTGAACTCGCTCCGCAGCCGACGAGGGATTTGATCCATTGCTGTGAAGGATGCATTGTTATTAATAATAATCATAATCATGTTCATACTTAATCCTTTTGTCTGCTTCTATTAATGTCTGTCAAGTTTTGCTTCCAGTAACACAGCGTGGTAGATGTAAATACATTGTGCGGCTCTAATCAATGCACCTTCAGCTCAGTGAGCATCAAAGGGAGTAATTCCTCTTTGGATTTGTTTGTGCGTGCGTGCATGCATTAATGCACCACAGAAGGGTTAAACTAGTGATGGTGTAAAACGAGTGTCAAACTCATTTTGAAAATATTCCCATGTATTATCTTATTGCAGAGTAAACTGAAATTTCTTCACAAAAATGCACACAATTGTTCGCATCAAATCCTGAGTAACCGCCAAATTTCAGAGCCCTTCCATCCTGCGGCTGACAAAATTGGCCACAACAGGTAATTTTAATGACACAATTTTGTCAAAACATTTGTCTTCTGTCCACACGGGCCAGATTGACGGACTGGTTCTGGCCCACAGGCCATATGTTTGACACCCCTCGTGTAAAATTTCATATAGGATTAGGATTTCAAACAAGGGTGAGGGTTTCAAATCATATTTTTCAAGTTTCAAGGTAGGGTTAAGGTTTCAAATGATGCAGGGTAAAATGTGATGAATTACATGCTTTGTAATGATTTAATCACAATTAATCGTCTTACAATTATACTTGCAGTCGTACGTTACATAAATTATATATTAATTTTGATGGTAACAGCTTGACCCTAGAGCTTTTCCATTATTTGCATTGGGAAAATAATGCCAAAATATACTAAATGTACAGGTTAGCTGTGAAGCTTCCCGGAAGAAAAAAAAAAGAAAAAAGATAAGCGGAAGCTTTCGATGACTGAACTTCAGTGCGAACCGTCAGTGTGCTCCCGTGGAGATCAAAGAAATATCTCCTGTGGAGGTGCTCCACAAAGTGCCTTTTACGCACACACGCTCATACGCACACACACACCAGTAGGAGGCCACTCACTAAGCATCAAGGACCTGTGAAGTGCTCGACTGTCACACAAGTACTGGACTCTTTTGAGAATTTGATGTGCACATGTCCCCAAGCGTGACCGAATGTGCGGTGGATTTATTATTATTATTTTTGACTCTGTGGATGATTTTGAGTTGTTTTTTATTTCTGTTGTGCAAGATGCACCAATCACGTTTGAGTTAATTGTGTGATGCCCTTTTTTTTAAATTTTTTTTTTATTTTCTATCATGAATGACTTGCAAGGAACAGTTGCTTTACTGTAACAGGATGTTGACATTTTATAGTCTCTGTGGATTATTCAGTTGTTGTTTTTTTTCGATTTTACAAGGTGCCGTTTATCGTGAATAACGGGCAAGAAGAGTGATCACATTAATAGCTCCCAGCTGTCCATATTTTAGTCCATCATCATTTGTGCGTGGGTAATAAGCGCCGACATTAGTGCGGGTCACATCAGGGTGCAGTGCGGGTCGGCGTCGTATGGCTTTAAGGGAAATCTACCCGCAATTAACTCCAGAAAAGTGCAGCGGGCTCGTCTCAGACAGCGCCGCCCATTAAATCTCCGTCTATTTGTCACTTCCTCTGAAGCCGTTTATGGCTCCCTAGCCTCGCCAATTATTCCTTCATCTCCATTTTTTTCCAATTGTCCTCAGCCTGGGTGCTCCCATTTATTCCCCCACTCTGCCCTTTTGCGTCTCGCCTCTATTTCCATTATGTCGCTCACTGACGTCTGTCTGCACACATTTGTCACTCCGCTAATCTAAACGCTTTTACTCAAAGCAGAGTAGCAAGTGATGGAAGACCTCACAGTAAAACAGGATAATTCTGATGTTTAAAGTAGTTGTAGTGTGTTTTAAGTAACGAGTACTGATGCCAGGTATCACTATTGGGTATTGTGAAGGCTGCCATATCAGCCACCGATACTAATTGTAAAAAAATCTGGCATTGAGTATTTCTTGGCTGGTATCAGTCTGAAAAAAATATTGTGGTATTGAACTTCCTTAGTTTTAATAATAAGGGTATCAATTTAGGGTTTCATGACAGGATAGAGTTTATGGTTAGGATTTCAAATTAGGGTTTGTTGTTGTTTCGCTATATTGAGTCACTCGTAGGAATTGTTTGGCGCAGGTTTTATGCTGGATGCCCATTTTTTCATTTATTTATCCAGGCAAGGCAATCGAGAACAGATTCTTCAGTAGCAGTTCAAACCTGGATTAGGATTTCAAGTTTCAGGTTTTTAGCCAAGCTAAAAAGTATTGCAAGAATGATGGTTCAAATTAGGGTTTCTACATAGTTTAAAGAGATTTTAAACATGGGTTAGGGTTTCTAATGAGGGTATAAGCCAAAGTTTGTGTATTAAATTAGGGTTTCTATTTTAAACCTGGGGTAAGGGGCAAGTCAGCGTTTTAAATTCATGTTTATGGCCAGGCTGTGAGTATCAAATTAAGGTGTCAAGCCAAAATTGGGGTTTAATAATGGTTTCCAGTTAGGGTTTCAAGTGATGATGTAAAATCTGGTTTATGGTTAGGGTTTGAAACTCAGGTTTCAAGGTGTTGTGGTTTCAAATTTAGGGTTTAAAGTTATGATTTAAAACTTGGGGTAGGCTTTCAAGTTAGGGTTTCAAGGTCAGTTATGTTAGGATATTTCAGGACAAAGACAAATTTCAGGGTTTCAAAGTTGTCTTCTATCAGTTTAAGGGATTCAAATTATGGTTTTGAATTACAGGTTGGATTTCTAATTGGGGTGCCAAGCCAGAGTTAGGTTTGGAAATTAGGATTTCAAACCAAATTTTACACTTTCAAAGTTGGGTTTCCTGTTATGGTTTCAAGTTAAAGTTTTGAGTTAAAGTTAGGGTTTTAAAAATATTTTGTCTTATTTCTGGTGGTGGCACTGAAAATTAAGTGCATGCATTATTGTGGGAATGCTGAAGCTCCACACTTTTGCCGCGTAACTCCCACATAATACTTCCAATTTACAGTGTTCAAATTTCAACTAACTTCAAAAATTGACGCCTCCTGGGGTATATATCGTCTGATTCCACATTACTTACAGTAATTGCACAATTTAATGTTTGATATCAACTTTTCCCCATTCATCTTCAATGGGACAGACATTGAACTTTTTCTAAGTATCACTTTCCACACCCACTTCCATACCTATAACTTATCATTACCAGGTGTCTGATACTGCTTAGTGGCACAGTTGGTAGAGCGCATTGTCCAGTAACCAGGAGTTAATAATTTCATAATTTATCTCTCAATTGACGTCATGAGCATTCCACATGGATTCAAAACTTAGCATTCAGCTTTCAGCATTCCCACGCAATTTCTCCAGAAATTGCACTTAGACTAGGTCCATGTTGCAATTGCGGAGCAGGTCGCACCAGGCAACGTTTGAGATGAAGAAGAGCGCTCTCTCGATCCCTCGCTGGCTGGCTGGCTTTCCTCACGTCTCCGTCCTCCTGCGGCATTTGTTCCCAACCATCTGCTCGGCTACACAAGATAAATGTGACACCACGACGGCGCGAGAGACCTGAGGGGAAACTATAGCGAATGGGAAAGAAGCACGCTAGAAACATCACGTTTTACAAGGCCGTTGTGAACGCGTTAGTCATGCCGTTTGTACCGAGAGGGCTCCAAACGGAGGATCAATATTTCACACGCTAAAGCTGTTCTTTCCTCTCGGATCACGGAAGTCCTCCAGAGTCTACTCTAGAAACTTGAACCATCCTGTTTGTGTCATTGACTAGCTAAAAAAGGAGAAGAATTCGGGGCATTTTGCCATCACTGTGTGTGCTTTGTTGTTAGCGTTAGCATTCCTAGTGCACACACTTTTTTTTTTTTTTTTTTTTTTTTTTAAACAGTACTTAAGTCTCTATAGAATAGTTTTATGAGCCGGTTTTCACCTAATGACACAATCACAGTGATTTTAGTGCCAATTTTAAAGGACAAGTCAGGAGCTGTGAGCAAGACGGCGACTGGCATGAGCCAGTGGCACATTGTCACCACAGCAGCAATTATCAGGAATGGAACATTATCTGTACACTTGAGACTGTCAATTTGGCTTCAAGGCGACTTATCTGTGTATTTTTCCCGTGACACAGATTATGGATTACAATCATCTTTACAACAAGCCCTTTCTTTATCACTTTAATAGATGCCTCTAATAATGTCTAGTGGTGTTCAGTTGTAATCTCACTGTTCACATTGTCCAATGAGGTAAAACAAGAAGGCAAAAATGAAAGTCTTGCAGTATCTGATGAAAATTTGATGCATCCACCATGATTAGGATGTCTCGTATCTATGTCAACAATACTTAAGTTACCCTATATTTACTTGGTTTCCAGCTAGATATCAAATACTGAAACATCAGATCAATTTGATTATGCACCAACCCTAATTGTATTAGCATTGGTGAAACTGGCCCTGTATTTACGTATTACACACTGGGTATCATTACCAAATATTACAGTGTTGGATCCATTTGATGACACGCCATTAGTGTGAAAGTATGCGTGTGAGTACCTGCATCGGGAATACTAGCATTGGATATCGATACCAACTCTTGCCATATCACACACCACAACCTCTCGAGAATAAATGCTGAAATCCGTTTATCACGCTTATGTGAACAGATGGCTGCGTTATTAGTTGTAGCCATTAAACTCGGCCTATTCCTCCAAGCATGTAAAGACCTCTCATCTTGAAATAGTCCTTTTGTGGGACCTGACAAGGTTTTCCCTCCTGGGAATGCCGGAACTTTCCGCTTTCCTCCTTCCTTCTTTCCCTCTACTTTTTTTGCAACAAAGAAAGCCTCCCTTCATTGATTTTTCTGTTGCCTTGTGACCAAAAATAGTGTTGCCGTGCAGAAAGCTCCCTTGTGTGTGCCAGTCTGTGACCAATAGAATAAAGCCAAATAAACATCCAATTAGAGAGGAAACGGAATGAGATGACACAGTGTACAGAGGCTTCCGGAGCTTGGCTGGTTTTCTATAGCGGAAGGGAAAAAAACGCTTATCAACTGCCCAAATAGGAGTAGCAACATCCAGTCTGCAGTCTACAATGAAGATAAATCAAGAGGCATTAGTGTAATATCGACCATGTTCAAAGATCAATAACCATTTGCAGAGGGGGGAGTAACTCATGTCAAGTCCTAACTAAATGTCAAGTCTTAACCTTCAAGTTTCAAGCAAATTTGAGGTTACGGTGGAAAAATCAAGCAAATCAAGTTCCGTCCCTCCACTAAATTTCAAGCAATTTGAATCATGTCCTTTTGAATAAGCAAGTCGAATGCCAAGTCATAATCCTGCTAAGGAATAACAACATGCGCTACTCAAAAAAAGTTAGGGATTGTCAGCTTTTCGAGTGAAATTCATGTAGCATTTACATCTCAGCACCTTTTTCACAAATTGCTGTTCGCAAATAAGGAGCTAAACGTCAGATTTCATATTATGACCATTTGACCATTAATTTAAATTTCTTAGTTCATGTAGAATTGGTATTGGAACAGTCCTCTTCACCATATGGTGACATTTTCACATGAAATTAACACGCCATGTAACAATTGGTCAACGGTACATTGCTGTTGTGAAATTTCACACAAAAGCCATTTACATTTCTAACTTTCTGAGTAGCATATGTTGACACGTTAGCTACTTGGCAAGTATCTGTATCATTTTCACAATCACATTTTTTTTCTAAGTTTCACAATTACTATTGTGTATTACTTTTGTGTTTTCTCAAATAAAAGCACAACTGACATGAAGTGTTCCTAATATTTCACCAGCTATCGGTTAGCTTAACTGTGACATTAGCGTAGCTAATTATTAGCTGTGTGTTTTATTGTGAAAGATGAGATTAGCTGTCATAGTTGTATCTATTTTGTTTGAGTTGTAAATATTGCATGTTGCCATTCTCTTTTTCACAATTTTGTCAAAAACACAATTTTAGAATCCAAATGTAACAATTTTTGGACCTCCATCCACACAAAGAACCCAGTAAAGGTTTTTCACTCAGAAATTCAAGGAGAGTTTTTAGCACATTTGACAGTTCCTTAAAAAAAAAGTTATTCAAGCATTGAGTCACAAACTCGTGACCTTCAGCTTGGGAGACAATCACTCTACCACCTGAGCCATGCCACTCTTGCTGTTTACCACTATACTGCATTGCTGGTGTGTCCAAAATGAGACGAAAATTGGGTCTCTTGGCGGTACAAGGATTCTGCCTGACACCATCCATATACTAACACAGCAGGAGTGGCATGGCTCAGGTGGTAGAGTGGCTGTCTCCCCACAGGTTGTGGATTTTTTTTTTCCTCAACTCTTGAGTAGCTTTTTTTTTCCCCCCTTTAAATAAACTGGTAAAATGTACTTAGAATTTCTGCGTGAAAAAGCTTTACTGTTTTTTTCTGGGCCTCTACACTCTTGAGTAACAGCATAATGGTGGTTTGCCAAGTTTGCGCATGCTATACAAAAAAAAATACTTTTCTTATCAAATGTAAACAGGCCTGAATTGTCAAGGCAGGTAGTTCAAGTCAAAGTCAAGACTTTTGTAAGTTTTACCAAGCAAATCCTAGATTGTTGATGTGTGTGACTTGACTCTCACCTCTCTCTCTATGGTTGACCCTTGACCTACCATGTTTATCATCTCCTTACAGAGGGTCTATATCAACTGGGTGATCCACGCTGTGCCCCACAAAGCAGCATAGAAGGACTGGAGGACGGCGAGGTACGTACTTAGAACTCGCATCCGAAACATTGAACCTCACCGTGATTACAAAACATAGAGTAGCGTAACACACCACATTATGCAGTAGACAAGTTTGAAGCAGAACCGCCTTGTGATCACAAACACATGATTATTTTACTTGGAAGAGGGAGTACAAAAAAATCTTGGGTAACGAGCCACATGCTGATTGACCGAGACATCGGTCCCGTCTTGTGTAGAACTCCAAATGTCGGACGCACGTGCTGCTGCTGGTGGTACACGGGGGCAACATCTTGGACACGGTGGGCGGCGACCCCAGCGCTAAGGCGGGCGACGTGGCCACCCTGGCATCCGTGCTGGACAAGGTGACGCGGGCGCACTTCCAGGCCGCCGCCGAGCACGTGATGATCAAATTGGTGCCGTGCCCTGCGGTGTGCGCCGAAGCCTTCTCGCTGGTGTCCAAGTAAGTGTTTCATTCTGCTTACGTTTGCAATGATTTGGTCCTGCTCCAATAGACTAGGATATTTAAAATTTCATATTGGTGCCGTGTTTTCAGTGATTAAGTTCACCTTTGGGCGTTTTTAAGAGGAGGATGTGAATTAATGTTCCCCGGCAGAAATATCACCGTAGATTCAATGCTAATTGATGTTTGATTTGCTTCATCTTTCATTTGTGGCATTCTTTTCTTAATGGATGTGGACGGTTGATGTCAGCTCGCCCCTCGTTATGAATTATACAGTCTCGCATCCAATAAAACATTTTTTGCAGCGCAATTTGTTGAATATATGAGGACGAATGAAGCCTTTTACGACTGTGTGTGTTTTGTTTTTTAAGGAGCTAATGATGTCATTCCACATTTGGACTGCGTCGTTTGCTTTTAAGGCTCAGTGTGTTTTGGCTGAATGGTTGCAGACAGAAAGTGTTCGGCGGTGCAGAAAGAACAGAGCAGTCCTTTGGGTGCCGTACTGCCGCGTAGGCTTGACGTGCACGTCACGGCGTTCAGTCGTCCACGCGTGAAATATTTCAAACATGTTCCTGTCAGAGTTGAGACGGAATTTTGTATTTTCACGTGACTGCTTGGCATGCAGGAAATTATCATCACTCCTGTTTGTTTCAAGCATGGATTTGGATTGTCAAATTAGTGTTTCAGTCCAAGGTTGAGGTTTCAAGTCTGTAATCAGGACTGGACTGGCACAAATAATCGGCATTTTGACTTAGGCCCACCGGCCCAGCCTGATTCCTGACCACACTTGGCTACCACATAGCTCTTACTACTGATGATTATTGGTTCAGTTTGATCTCTATATTGTAAATAGATGAATGGGCTGGTCCTTCTAAATTGTGGGTCGGTCTCTCCGGGTAAAAAGGAGGCAAATAATAATTGAATAGCATCACACCGGCCCACCGGGCAACTGCCCTGTATGCCAGATGGCCAGTCCAACCCCGTCTGTAATAGATTTCCAAGAAAGGAGTGTCACATCATTTGAAACCCTAACCCTTGTACATTAAGCAAACGACCCTTGCATTCTAATGCTGCAGTTAAACCTGAGGTTTTGATAACGTTTCGAAACAGGATTTCAAACAACGGTGAGGGTTTCAAGCCATTCTTAGAGATTCAAAGCCAGGTTTTCAATCCCTGGTTGGGGTTTAAATTTGGTTTCAAATCAGTGTTTGGCTTTCAAAGTATGGTATCAAGCCTAGATTAGGGTTTCAACCCAAGGTTTGGTTTTATAGGGGGTCAAGCCAGGATTAGGGTTTAAGACAAGGGTTAGGTTTTTAAAATAGAGTTTCAAGCCATGGTTAGAATTTCAAAGAGTTTCAAGCCACTGTGGGCATTTTAAATTTAGCTTTCAAACCAACATTTGGGTTTCAAAATAGGGCTTCAAACCATAGTTACGGTTTCAATCCAGTTTTCAAAACGGTTACAGTTTCAAGCAGTGAATAGTTTCGAAGTAGTGTGGTTGAAAGTTGAGGTTTTAAGCCATTCTCGGGTTTAAATTGGGCTTTCAAACCAATGTTAAGGTTTCAAAGTAGGTTTTCGTTTTCAGCGTTAGAGTTTTAGGCAAGGGCTACATTTTCTGAGTAGGGTTTTAAGTGATTGTGAAGTTTTGAGCCAATTTAACTTTTTTTTTTCTTTTTATCCAACATAAAATGTAAGACAATTGAAAATCTAAAAATATAATTTAAAAGCAATGAAACAGTAACAAAGTTAAAAACAAGACACTTAAGCAAGGTTTCAATTTCAAAGTGTGACACTTTGTGGACCCCAAGTTACGTCTTGCAGAAACCTGCTGGCCTGGGGTGGGAACCTCACATTCAGAACCACTGTTATCAGCAGTACGAGCGGCCATTACAGTTAACATCATTAGAGTGTTAGAAATGGCATTATCTGATAAGACAGTGTTGCTCAGGTGGGCGTTCTGAGCCTCATTTGGCTGGTGCGACACAAACACAAACATAGGATGAACAGGTGGGAAGCCGTCGCTGGCTAATATCCATTCGCTGCAGCCAGCAGCTTGGCTGAACAAGAAATGGCGCGGAGGTGGCGCAAGCAAAAAAAAAAGTATCACATAAACACGCTGCTTTGGACGTGATTGGAATAGTGTACTGTCGGGCATCCCTGTGGAGAATCTTCTTAGTGTGTTCTGTTGTTGGAGACCCCTGAGATGCCTGCCGTTATTATCTTATTAACTACAGGAGCTGCAGAAGGGAACCTGTCAAAACCACACAAACTCGGCTATCTATAAACAAACATGCAGACTTGGGGAGGTAGCTTAAAATATTACCGTAATTGCTATGCTCTTCAAATTAGGCTTAGACAAGGTTAAGATTGAAAGTTGGTGTTTTAAACCTTCAACCTTTTAACTCCTTCATTTTGTGGGATATTGTGTTACAAATTCAGGTTTTTAGGCCTAGGTTTGGGTTTCAAACCAGGTTTAGGGTTTCAAGTTAGTGTTAGGGGTTCAGGCCAGGAGTTTGGGTTTTAAATTAGGGAGTCAACACATACTTGGGTTTCCAAATCAGGGTTTCATTCAACATTAGTTTTTCAAGTGACAATAAGTGTTCCAAATTGGGGTTAGGGGTTCAAGTCCGGATAATTGGTGTTTCAAGGCAGTTGTGTTTTCAAATTAGGATTTAAAGAAGGAATGAGGTTTCAAATTAGAGTTTAAAAGCCAAGGTTATGGTTTCAAATTCTCAGGCAAGCATCACTGATGCTGGTGTCTGAACCAGAACATAATCTGACAAAAGGCTGAACAGTCGAAAATGTTGGACGGCCAATTAACGGCAAAAGGTTTCCACATTGATTTCCTTTCACGCCCAGCAGCGTATGGCGCCTGCCCGCCGCCTCCATGCCACCTTGATGGAAAAGAAACAGTCGGACTATTAAAAAGCTGACGTGAGCGTGAGGATGGAGAGAAGGCCCGAAGGACGGATTAAAAGGGAACAGCAGGAAGAGGAGTTCTAGCTCGGACTCTCATTATTCTAGCAGGTAGCGAATAACAACTGTGACTATTTACAGTCTCACGCTGTTAATGAAGAGACGCCGAGGAGCACATTACCTTGTATTTCTGCTTCTAGAGTGCAATTAAGCCAGAAGCTGACACTCAGCGCTACCCCCCCCCCCCCCCACCCCCCACCCCCGTGTAGGATGTTTTATCTTTTAACATCAGTGAGAGTATCCAGGTTGATTGGTAGGGTTATCTTCTGCTGTTAAAAGATCCCCGTGTTCAGAACCCCTCATCAGACCTGCAAGAGCATCTCGAAAGCCTCTCTATAATGAGAATTAAGAGAACTTAATAGAAAATAAGATTGAGATCAAGAAGTCACTCGAACGCCTTGGCCAATGGGGGCAGTATAAGACAAAAAAAAAAAAGAATTTCACGACGCTTTGACGAGCTGTAGTAGTTATAGTCGATTTTCTCTGAGGATAAAGAATATAATGATATATTTCTATTTATATTATATATAATATATTGTTTTTGTTTGTTTTTTTTCTTTTTGTATTGTCTGACTAGGTGTTCAAGTAGCCAAGCTTAAAGGCTTATAACTACCACAAAATTTATGCTAGCTTGTTAGCCGTCTATGGTATTTTCTATTTTGCATAGTGTGTTAGCATTAAGCTAGCACACTTTTGTAAGTTTTGTGCTTTACTTAAATGTACAATTTGTAATCCTCTTTGTTTTATGTTTAAACTTGGAGTGGTAGTAAACAGCTTGAAGCAGACACTGTATGTTGTCACCCTCTTTAAAGGATACTTGACTCATTCAGACATTTTCAGCAGTCAAAACAATATTTTGTCCAGAATTAATTTGATAACTTCAATATTTCTCATGTACAATTAATACCTTTAAAAACACATTTTCCCACTTGCGGTCGACTGAATATGACATCACATGTGCTGAGGAAATGGGTAATGACCAATCACAGTTCACCCGTTTTCTAGGTTTGGTCAGCAAACTGAGCCATGATTGGTCGCTACCTGTTTACTGAGCACAGGTGATGTCATCTTCAGTCGACAGCAAGTGGCAAAATTTGTTTTTAAGTGTTAATTGTTCATGAAGCTATCACAATAATTATAACAAAAGCACACAAACATGACCTACTGAATTCTTACCTAAAACAAATGAGTGACGTTTCACCCCCCACTGATATTGACAAGCCCTTTTAACAGCTAGTGAGGATCAGTAAGAAACTTTAATAGCACTTACTGAGTATTGCTGTGTCGTACTTCACTTCATTCACAACACATTTTCTAAAGTATGTACATGTTCCCCATTATCTTACAAGCATGCCTGAGCTATGCTTCAAGAAAAAAAGAAAAAAAGCACAATCTCTCTCACAAAGGAGGCCTCAGAGAGTGCCAGTCAAACGGCATCTCCAGAGGTTTCGGATGCGTCCTGCATGCCAGACAGCTGCACATCACACAGTCCACGCATCGTGAGGCATCCTGCCCCGCTCCACAGCTGCGCGGTCTTCCCGAGAACTGCTCCGCTGGGACACCAGCCAGGGTTTTAAAATTCAAATAAATTTGCTCACCAATTATTAACAAGCGGAAGTGATAGGAGACGGAGAGCAACTGAGAACTGCTCTTTTCTTGCGCATTTATTAGGCGGCACACCGTTAATTGTTTCTCGAGTGTCTGTGTTCGTTATGAAAAATGTGTTATAGCTACATGGATTTATGCAGTATGTCCAAAAGAACACGGAACATCTAATGATGTCATTATAAAGTGGATTGAGTAGACCTTGATCTAATTTGAGAAGATAATCTAGACTTGTGTTTGCTCTCGTCAGGTGTGCTGTGAGAAATTATTAAATATCAATTAAATGCGCTGAAAAATGTTATCTTTCGACTGTATGTTGGCAACATATAGTGGCAGACAACTCAGTTGCTGAAAATGCTACGAGATGGCTGAAGATTCAATTACAATGATTTGTGAATTCACATTATGTATCAATGCTTGAACATGCTCTCACATAGCCAGCGCCCCTCAGCCAGTGACGCGTTGCAGCCTTGGCCGAGCTTCGCTGCCACTTCCTGTAATCCCAATGACTGATGGATGGCGTTGACAGTCAGTCGGTGCAAGGGGAGCGTGTCGGGCGATGCCATCTTTCCCCCCCGCGCTATCACACCGGCGCACACATCCATTAAAGTCAACTTGGCTGACACACACATGCAGGCGCTCACTGGTGCAAGGAGGTTTTATTCTTTGTGACACAACAAAGCTTTTTCTTCTGATCTGAACCACCGAGATAAAAGTATTGGGACGCCTAAAAGGAAGCTAGTATTTTGCTTTAATTGATTCCATTTTAACAGACTATTTTCATGATGCTCATTTAAAATTGGGTTGAAGTACCAGTATTTATTTATTTATTGTACTGAATTAAGTTAATGGACTTATGTCATCATTCTGAT
The DNA here is from genome assembly GCF_051991245.1 of Festucalex cinctus. Lineage (NCBI taxonomy): Eukaryota > Metazoa > Chordata > Actinopteri > Syngnathiformes > Syngnathidae > Festucalex > Festucalex cinctus. The sequence goes on along the minus strand of NC_135423.1, from coordinate 12,856,509 downwards.
AGAACGGCAGCGCTCTGTGTGTATTTAAAAAAAAAAAAAAAATTTAATCCCAAATTTGTTCTTTCCAAAGATTTACGATCCTGTTGATGATTTGTGCGTCCCCTCCTTGCTCCTCCAGCCTTAATCCATACAGCTACGACGAGAGCTGCGTGTCGAGCAGTGTGGACCATCTGCCGCTGGCCGCCCTGCCGCTGCTCGCCATCGTCTCGCCGCGCTACCAGGACGCCGTCGCCACAGTCATCGCCCGCGCCAACCAGGTCTACCACAGCTTCCTGCAGTCCGACGACGGGCAGGGCTTCTCTGGACAGGTGAGTGGATTTGCTCTGGCTTTATGTTTTTGGTTTTTGTGCTTTTTTTGCTGCCAAATATTCATGTGTGATGTCACTTGTTGTCAAAGCTTAAGTTTGTTGAGGGATTTTGTTTTTGAATGGCCATCCAAAGTTTTTTTCTAGCAGCAATTGTTCACAAAAGCCTTTTGTGGGGGTCGATACAGTCTCGATTAGCCAATCAACCAAAATACAGAATCAAGAGCTGCAGGTTAAAAGAGGCTAAGGTGATTACAATAAAGGTATAATTACAATCTCACCAGTGGCTGTTACCCTTGATTAGTTTGACTCTTGTGACAGCGCAGAGGTGGTACATATATTTTACCATTTGTTCGTTTTTACACACTACTGCAGAGTGTTGGGTTGTATTGAAGAGAATTGATTATTATATTTGTCTTTGCTAATTGTTGTAATTGTAATGGATCACCCTCGGTACAAGCAATGGGAACACCAGGCGAATACACGAATGATTAACCAGAGGAGCTCATTTTAAACTATTAAGTTGGAACCCAGTCACTGGTTAAAGTCAATGATACAGTACACTGCCAAGGGAACTTACTATGTATAGGTCCTGTGCCATCAAAATGCAAATGTTTCCACTGCTTTATGCATAACGTAGGTTAAAATTAATCTGTGACATTAAAGGGCCTGTCAGTAGGTTTGACAGTTTCTGTTAGTAAACGAACCGTTTCTGTTTGTAAACAAACAATTCAAAATGGGCGCCTCCCATGGCTCAACCCACACGAGCTCAACGGTCACACCCCCTGCCTCTGCCCACCGCCCCCCTGCCTCTGATCACTCTAATCACTCTACTCGTAAACAAACAACCCGTCTGCCTCCACGCCCCCCGCCGCTCCAGCCACGCCCACTCCAACCCCCGCTCTGCGATTGGGTGGAGGGGGAAACAACCGTCTGTCCACAGACACCACCCAGAAACGTCCCGTTGTTGACAAAACAAACACAAAATGGTAAAATATAGGCTGCAGGTTGGAGGTAAATTAAAAAAATCACAACCATACATTAACTTAAACCTAGAGGAGTAGACCGAAAAGGAGTTAAAGTGTGTGCATCCTGTATTTAAAAAGTGCCTTTTCCAGAGTGAAACTGGCAGACAGCGCCTTTAAGTTTGACATAATTTGCATATATTTAACTGTAGATTTAAGTGGTATAATCTTTTTTTCTTCAATTTTGGATTGTCACCAATATTATGAAGTGATGAAAGAAATAGCATGACACTTACTTTTCCAGTTTCATTAGTTAGACAACAAACATTTACACCCCTGGAGTCTGTTAAAATCCTTCCTTTAAAAATGTGGCGGGGGTTCATTAAAGCATATGTTTGCCTGTTGTATGCAGGTGTGCCTAATGGGCGACTGCGTGGGTGGCGTGTTGTGTTTTGATGCGTTGTGCTTCAGCAACCAGCAGAGATCTGGCAGCCCAAACAACAACAACAACAACACCAGTGGCAGCAGGAACAACAGCACTGAGAGCCTCAAGGTGATTATAAAACCAGCCCGAGTCCAAAAAGCGCTAAGGCAGATCAGGTTATTATCATGTCTTGTGGTCAGATGCTTAAAAAACTGATACGATGCTAAAATGCTAACAGTTGGTATGCTAACAAACGGAACGATAACAACCGAATTGCGAAAAATGCCAAAGCCGATTTATAATGGATTTGATGCCATCTCCTTTGGTCAGATAGCAATTTTAATGAGAATCCATAGAATGCTAACATGCTAACAGTTGGCATAATAGTAAACCTCCGTACAAAATGTGCTAAGACAAATTGAGAAGGATTCTACATCATATATTGTGTGGTCTGTGACTGATGATAATTCATTTAATGCTAAAATGCAAAAAGTCCAAAAGATATTTAAGATATTGCCCTGTAGTCAGCTACTATTACAATACAAACGTGAATTGATAAAATGCTAACATGCTAAGTGTGCGTTTTCATGTTCTCTCAGGAAAACTCAGGCCTACTAGGAGAATCCAGTCCTGGTCTAAGCTCCAGCAAAAGGCTTAGTAAGAGCAACATCGACATCTCAGCCCCCAATGAAGGACGTTGCCAGGGGGCGCCGCCCCTCAGCCGCAAGCAGAGCGACTCGTACGACGGCGACACGTCGTCTACCGGACAGCACGTCTTCTTTTCCAGGTGAGCCTGGAGAATGACTTGTGGAATTTTTCCAACACACCTGGTATCTGCCGTCCGGTATTGCCAGCGTTTTCTACGTCACTCTCCAGCTGTCTGTATGTGACGAGTGTGTTTGGTATTCACATTCCAACCTTGGCGTTCCGCTCTCAACCCAGTCTACCTGGACCGTCTGGCTCCTGCTTTTCATCAATATTTGCAGCCTGACTGGCTGCATCTCGTCCCCCACCGTCACTCACTCACTCACTCAACCGCCTGTCTGCGCTATAAATAGTCACTTTGTGTCGTACACCCTCGGTCAAGCAACATATCGGCTGCAGATGGCATCCCATTAATTCACACGGAATGTCGCAGCTCTCACCTTTGGCTTGTGATTACGTATGAAAGAGGTTAACCTCTGCTCTTTTTTTTCCCTGCTGGACACGACCGGTGGCACATTACCCGCTCGTATTAGATGCCTCCCTCTGTTGCTAACAGCCTGTCACAATCTTTTTTTAAAGGAGACTTATTATGGAAAAATGACTACAAAGAACCACTACCATGTCAAGGAAAAATCATAAGGCAGAGCTGTGTTTGATGCACAGATTAGCGTTGCTGGTACCTACATGCAGTTTCTGATAAGAGGCGCATACAGTAATAGTGATAAAATGTGACATGATATCAGTCACTATAGCATAGTCACCATAGCTAGAAAAATATGTATGAAGGTTACCTATATGCTGAGTTGGTAGTAAATCACATATGTTCATATATGCAACTTGGTCATAACCTTCAAGTTTCATTCAAGTCCAAAGTGACTATATTGACACCTATAAAAGTTAAATGAACAACAACTGATCATATCATAAAATGTGTATACAGTATATGTTACTAAATGTCTTCTTTCAATTGAAAAATCTATTCATAACAGAAACAAACTTTTTTTTTTCTTTTTTTTTTTCCTGTTGGCCTAATATTCTGATGTGTAACTAACCTATCTAAATGGTGAATTAATTTTAACTGAGCAATTTCCATGACCTAAAAGTGTAGCTCACTTAAAAACTAAGAGTTATGGTGAAAAACAATGTGAGCAAAATCTGCATTCCTCCTTTGTCCTCGTTAATTTAATTCACTTATTCAGGTCATTTGGAAGCACTGACACTGTATAGTGGAACAAATAACAATTGTCATTGTTATTAGAGTAAAAGTAATGATGTGGTGGTTATGTTGAAAATATTTACTTAATATTACATTACAAAAATAAAATGCAGACAGCTGTTTTAGTAAGTTATGTTAGAGTAACTATAACTGTTTATCCCACAAGTTGTGAAGAATGTCTTTAACATTGACAAAATAAAGATGTTTTTTTAGCAGCTGATAAAGAATAGATGCCTCGCAGTGTTGTTGTATTGTCCTTTTACTGTAAAATGTGTTGCTGCTTCTTGTGTTCAAATATCTACAAATAAATTAGCGGAGATCTAGCAAGGCAAAACAAATAAAAGAAAAATAATGGCATGGGTGACTGAACGGGTTTGATCAAATCTTAACCGCGGTTGACTTTCATGCTCTCTATTTACATCTTTTTTCGTCATGTCATCTGAGTAGGTTGAAATAGTAACAAGCTGATTTTGATAAAGTCACAAGTAAAAAGTACAGATATCATCATGGAGTGAAAGTAAAAAGTTGTCAGAAAAACAAATGAAAAAGTAAAGCACCGACATTTGAACAAATCTGCTCCAAGTATTTTCACTTCATTTCTTGCCACTACTGCACCTTAGTGTGACACATTTTGCATACCATTTGTAACACAGACTTTTTAACTCATTCACTGGCATTGACGGAAAAAGACGTCAATGTCAATATTTTCTTCCTGGATTGGCAGTGAATGTGTTAATTAGGCACATTGTCATAATGACTGTAATAAAAGCTTTTCTGATGGGTACCTCAAGTACAAAACTGGGCCACTAGGAAGCCTCTCGATACCAACAAGAAAGTATTTTACATGCGTGACTTCACATCTAATTAGCTTGCACAGACGTATTTTTTTGCACATTGCTCACGAACGCTCATAAATCCCATTTTAGATGTCTAGTCTTTTAACCTCATTTAACTTGGGCACTGTCATAGTGTTTTTAAAATGTATTCATTTGTGTCCTGAATGTAAAATGGCTCATTTGGAAGTTGATTCAAATTTAAACTAGCATTTGCTTTTATACACTTGCCATTTATCGGTTTGTTAGCTACTGTATGAACATACTGTTGAATTAGTGTTGACCAATTTTTTTGATGAGTTGCATTATAGCCCATTTTTCTTCTGTAAAATGGGTGCTTTGGATTAATAAAGGTTGTGAAAACACAACATTAGACATTCACATCATCACACCAGGTAGTTTGGCATTCACATCGAGAATAAAGTTTAACAATATTGACTTGAAGATGTTAGCAGAAAGTTGGCTCATCCATTTTTCTTGTACGTGAGTCAATATGGAAACATTGGCTTGGCTAGAAACTCTGTCAGTCAGCACGGGGTCGTTGCGGAGGATGAACACAGGCCCTCAAGCTGGATGTGGTGTGGTGTGCGTTTGTGTGAGCGCCTGTGTGTTTTTTGTGGCTGAGTCATGAATGCGAGACGCTGACAACTGCCACAGAATGTTAAAACAAGTGCGAGCCCCAGATGCTAATTTTTACGACTACAGTGTGATCATTAGACACGTTTTTACACGATGATGCAATTTACAATACAAACAAACTCAGTTACATTCGGTCGTTGAAGACCTTTAGTTTTAAAAAGTAAAATAAAAGAATTTATGCTTTTGAGCCTGATTTCAAACAGGGTTACGGTTTCAATTTAGGATTCCAAGCGTGGGTTAAGGTTTCAAACTAGTTAGAAGATTAAATTGGGGTTTCAAGTCTGGGTTAGGGTTTCAAACGAGGGTTATGGTGTCAATTTGGGGTATTAAACTAGGTTTAGTCTTTATAATTGGGGTTTCAAACAAGGATTAGGGTTTAGTAGGGCTGGGTATCAATTCAGATTACCAAAATCGATTAGATTCAGAATGGCCTGATTTGATTTGTTATTTGAAGGAAAAACATTCCTGAAGTCGATGCTAACTTCCCGTTAGCATTTGCTAACTTCCTGTTAGCGCTAGGCTAGCGATGTTTTAAAACGAAGCATGTTTTGTATTTAAATATACAATGGTTGTAATTCTTAACTTTGTGTATTTAGTTTTACAGTTAACTCCAACTGCGTGTCATTAAACAGCTTTAGAGGACACTTTGGGACAACAGAATAACATGCGCTACACTCTTGCTAGTTGCTAATGCTACGCAAGCAAAATGGTGCATTCAGGGTACTTTCACAGCGTCGGAAACTTCGGCTTTCTTCGGTTATTGTGTTGAGGGGAAAATAATCGGCCATTTAGCTCAACTGGCTGATTGTTTTGGCGGATGTTTGAAGGCCGGTAATCGTCTGACTAGCCCTATTTGGCACATTAATTTACGGAGGCGGGGGAACTGTATTAAAAGTAGCGATTTGTGGTTTTATGAAATGATATTAGGCTATGAAAAGGAATATCGTGTCGATATCGATACATTGATATTTTAGACCCAGCCCTAGGGTTTAGTCTAGGTTAGGGTATCAAATTGTGGATTTAAACCAGTGTTACAGGTTCAAATAAAGATCCAAGCCTGGGTTAAGGTTTCAAATCAGAGTTCGGGTTTCAAGCCATGGTTAGACTTCTCAAACAAGGCCCAAGGTTTCAAATTAAGTTTCCAAGTCTGTTTCCCCGTTTTCCCTGTAGTAAAATGTAGTCAGCTGTGGTGGGCGCCATCTTGCAGCGTATCCTTGAAGCGTACAAGACGGTTGTCATGATATTCCTTGCGTGTTTTCTTTGTTTTCCAGCCTGATGAAGGAGAGCGGCGAGGTTCGCGCCAGCAGTAGCAGCAGCCCCAGTTTGCTGCTCAACCCCGGACGCTTTGACTTTGACGTGACGGACTGCTTCTTGCTGGGTTGTCCGCTGGGTCTGGTGCTGGCCATGCGTCGCACAGTGCTGCCCGCCGTCCAGGGTGAGTATTAGTTGTGCTTGGACACTGTATCAGGCTTGGAATTGTCTGTATTATTTAGTATTATTTAAGTTGTTAAAAAAAAAAAAAAAAAGAAGCAAAATCTGCTCCCGTGTGTCCTAACGAGCGTGTGCCTGTGTATCAGTGCATCAGCTGCATCCGGCCTGCTGTCAGATCTTCAACCTGTTCTTCCCGTCGGACCCTTCGGCCTCCCGGCTGGAACCTCTGCTGCAGCCACTTTTTCACAAGCTGCCCCCCTTCGCCGTGCCACGCTACCAACGCCACCCTCTGGGCGACGGGCGCTCCTTGGTCATAGGTGAGGATTGATTACATTAATCTTAACACATGTACATTGCACAATCATGAGTGTCCTTTGGACTTTTTGGATTATTCTCAGTCATATTGTGTGTTTCTGTGGGAAGTATGTAGGATTGAGCATGGTGTGGTCTTTTTTAATTGTATAATTTCTACATGTTGTGGTTATTTCTATTGTGCATGGTGATGGCTATCCTGAGTCACTGGCAAAAAGCGTGATCACATTGACTGTATGATGAGTATGTTGCTCAATTCCATCTGTTCAAAAGTGTAATGGACATTGTTTTTAACTCTCTGGATTATTTCAAAATGTGTTTTATATCTTTTTATTTCTATTGTGCAAGGTGATGGTTATGAATCACTGGTGACATGAGCCATAGACACATTTTGCTTGACCGAACATTATTGTTTACTCTGTGGATTATTTCTAATCATTTTTTTTTTATTACACTATGATGCATAATGCATAATTGGCAGGAGGAGTGATTGCGTAAATTGTGTGTGGATTATTCCTATTCTTTGTTTATTTCTACTATATGCACAATGGTGTTTATCGTGAATAACTGGCATGTTGAGCAATCGCAGTAATCATAGCAAGCATATATATCATGCCCATGTAATGTGTCCTTGTTTAGACCTATTTTTTGACAATGTGGATTTTTGCAAGTCATTTTGCTTTTTCCTAATGTGAAAGCGGCGTTCATTAATACTTGGTGGAAGATCAATCACATTGGTTGAATGAGATGTCAACTGCGTGACGGTGTGTGCTGCGGACTTCTTTGATTGTGGATTATTTCTAGTAGTCCTATTGTGCAAGGTGGTGGTGTTTGTGAATAGCTGCCAGGGAGAAATCAGATTACAGTAGTGAAATTTCCGCGTGTGACTGCAAGTGACCGAGTGTGCCGTGGACTTTTTTGACTCTGTGGATTATTTCTTGTCCTTTTCATTTCAATTGTACATGATGGCAGTTAGCAATTTGTGCGTGAAAACTCTTGACAGACAGGACTCAAGGCCCTAAATGACGTTGCGCTCTCCTCCCCACTTAGGTGGTCGTACAAAGGATGAAAAGCCGGCAAAGCATCAACAGCTCGCCACTAAAGTATAATTACAGTTTAATAAGTGATGAGCACATTCAAGTGGAAAATGAATTAGAGGATTAATTTTACAGCACCGCTCAAAGTAGTTTGAAGGTCTTCCACGCCCACAAACTTTAGAGTGTCCTATTCTTTGCCTTCTTCAGCATCTAGCACACAGGCAAAGTCGCATACACGCACACGCCTGCAGCTGAATTTAGAAACATGCTGAGAAAAATGATTTATTCAGAAATGTTATGGAACGTTGATTTTGCATCCGGGTGGCCATGGGGTAAGTTGATGTTCTGTAAAAGCCAATAGTACCCATGAAACATGGACTTTGAATTACGATGTGATTTTATAACATTACACATAGAAGTACAACAAAGAGACCGTATGTTATTTCTATTTTTACTTTTTAATGAAATTACTATCTTATACTGTACAAAATGATTATTATTTTAAACAAAATTTTGCCCTGGTTTTCCGAGAAAATATGTGACTCGACTCTTCATTTACTGGAGTCAACTTATCCGAAGCATTTTGTAATTTGTATAGACCTATAAAGGGTTCAGCAGACGGCAAGACATATTCCAAAATGTAAGTTCTTCTTAACTCAAATCGTTAACCCTCTCATTCTGCAACGTCTGCGTAACACATCCTGTCAAAAGACAGATCTTCAAAATAAAAGCATGCAGTATAATAATCGCCTCAGCTATTCACTTTATTGGGGAAGACGATGGCTTATTTAACCGTCACACTTATTAAACAAGCAGAAAATAGTTTGAATGCAAAATATGCCAAATAAAGCATGGTGAAACTGTTATTATATTGGCGTGCTTTTATTTCCAAAGCCTGATTTTCGACAGGATGTTACGCCAATGTAACTAACTTAGTCTGAGTGTTGCCAATGCTGAGCAGACCAGGAGGCTTGTTATTGCCTTGAGTTGCATTTTGAAAAATACTTGTAAGTGGATTAATGTAATTTAAAATAAATAAATGTCGGTGTTTCTCCTAAATCATTTTTTGCTACTGAAACAAAGATGAGTAATGCTAATTGTGGGTACCTGATGGCCTCCTGGGCATACAACACTGAACCAATTAAATGTGAAAATGTTTTAAAGGTTTTTACGCTGGAGACGGTTTGACCCTTTTGGGCCAGCTGTCAAATCAGATGAATGTGCAATATGCAAATAAGCTGTCTCAGAATAGCCAATCATGCGAGGGCTCTGACCCGCTTTGACACTCTCATCCATCCTCAGTGGAGCTTTGATGAAGATGAATGCATGTAATAAGAAACAGAGTGAGAACCTTCTCTTGTTGATTCCATCTTTAAGGGTAAAAAAAAAAAAGAGAGAGCGAGAGAGGAGCATCTCATGAAAGGATTAGCATCATTTTATGATTAGGGTTAATCACATAGCCAATGAGGTTTTATTGTGAAGATTATAAAATGGATACCATGCAATTCCTTTCTAATGGGAGAAGGAGAGCTGAGATTATTTTTAATACATTTTAAATCATATATTTTGTTGGTATTTATGTTATTATTTTAAAAGCTTATCATTTACGTGAGTTATTCATGTATAGGGATGGGCGAGTACCGATGCCAGGTATTTGTTTTTGTTCTGCAAATTTTATGTATCAAAAGTATTTGAGGTATCGGTGGCAACTCAAGAATTGAGTACTCATACTGGTATCTGTCTTTATATAAAAAAAAAAAAAAAAAAAGTGGTATTGAATATTTATTTCCTTGTTTGTCAACGTATATTTAAAGACCAAGCTAATGATTCAAATGGTTAATTAATCTTTTATTTATGTATTTTTTATGGTTATGTGTTTTATTATGGAGTTAATGCATTTAATATTTTAAAAGGATAGTAATGGTTTTAACAACTCAACCTCATTTTACTGATTATTTTTCATGAATTTATTTAGTCAATGTATTTTCTTAAGGCCCAAGGTAATGTTTGAAATGACTCTCAATTTTATTTTTTATTGACCAAGTGAATGGGTTGAATAATTAATTTTATCTATTTTTATTAAAATTTATGTTGTATTTTGTGTACGATATTTAATTTTTTTTTTTAAAGATCTGGCTAATATCTAAATTATTTTATTTCATATGTTTATTTATTCTTTTTTTTTTTCTTTATTTACTCAAGTTTCAAGACAGAGATTATTTAAATTGCATGTAGGCAAAATAGTTATGTATTTACTTGTATTTTTAATAAGCAAATGAATGATTTGCATGATTTATTTTCATTCGTTCTTTCATTTCTTTACCTCATTTACTATTTTCTTTAAGAAAAAAGTAACGATTTAAACAACTTATGTATTTATTTGGTTATTCATATAAATTAAATGGTTGAAATGTTTTTTAATCAATTTGTCTGTAGTCTATTCTTTCCAATGGCTGTTTGGAGGCCGCGGTGCACACAATTCAGCAAGTGTAGGCTCGGCTTCGTCCTTCCATTTTTACAACCGGTGCCACAGCCTCTGCGTCACCCTCCAATAAAAAATGAATCGCCGACCTCATTATTTCTCCCTCTGCCACTATGTTTTTTTTAACACTCGTCTTCCTGCCTTTTTTGTTTACGTGCATGCTTGGGGACGGCGGCGGCGTGTAAGAAATGGCGCTCCGGAAGGAGAGTAACGCTCCTCTCTTGACGGGTGTCCTCATTAGCCGGCGTGATGCATTCACAGTCACATGCGAGGGTATAAGGGGGGGAAAAAAAGCAAAACTCAAAAGAATCTGAGCGAGGTGTTAATCCGCCTCGCGCTCTTTCCGTCTTCATTACTGGAACAAATCCACTTTGAATGGGGCCTGGACTGAGAGGATTTATTAATCACACCTGAGACTGGGGATCGTCTGTATTCACGGGGTCGTAAGAACGAGCGCATCTGCTGCTTTATTTAGAGAAGCTCCAGCTGCCAACTTGTGTTGTTCCCAGCTTGTTATTGTGCTCCAGCACGGACGTTAGTCAGCATTCATGTGTGAGCCACAGCTGTCTTCTCAGTTTATTCCAAACTAGACAAAAGGAGAATGGCAGGGGTAGGGTTTTGAATTATTGCTTCGAGCTGACTTAGGGTTCAGGTCAATGTTCTTCTTATAGACTAAGTAAATTGTTTCAAAGTAGGGATTTTAATTGGGCTTTTAATTCATGGTTTCAAGTGGTTGTGAGGGTTTCAAAACTGGAGTTAAAACTAATAATAGAGTTTCAAAATTGTGTTTCAAGGATGGCTTACCAATCATGAGGCGTTCCGAGCATGACTTAGTGTTTCAAATTTGGATGTAATGTAAAATTTAGAAATTAAACCTTTCAAGTCTGGCTTATGCCTTGGTCAGACTACACGAAAACAGCCCGATTTTAGCCCGACCGACGTGTCGCGGACAAACGGGGCATGTCGTAAACGATTTTGGGTTGTCTTGACGTAGCGTCGCCCGTGTAGTGTGACACGTTCAACGATTGGTCGCCTATTGTCCGGGACGGTTCACGACCATCACGACGAAAGTCTATCATGTTAGAATTTTTGCTCGTCTTGACGCATAATGTGACATACCTACGTCGGCGTCCATTTGGTTCCACAGCATTGACCAATAGCGAGAGGGAGCGAAACGTCAATCACACACTGAACAGCACTTTATATCTCTTTGTCTATCTGTCTGTCTGTCTATCTGTCTGTCTGTCTGTCTGTGTCTGTCTATCTATCTATCTATTAATCTAATCTAATCTATCTCCTAGATATCTCATGGCATGGGGTCAGACAGGTGCAACTTGGAGAGAAAAAAAAAAAAAAAAAAAAGCGCCCCGCTGCGGCTGCATGGAGCGCGCACGCCTCCATGCAACCCATCGTCAGGCAATGGCGACGTGACTAGAGGACCAAAAAATAGATATATATTGTGACTGTTGTTTTAATAATGTCAGAGATTTGGGCATATGAGTAGGGATGGGCACATATTTAGTGAGGATCGATCCCATTTTCATATAGTCGGGCCAGGCCTGGCCGCCTTAATTGTCACCCGCTCTCACTTTTTTTTTGTTCCACCTCCCTGACAAACAGTGGCCGACGCGTCTCTCTTGGCAAGACAACACGCGATGATCGGCTGGTGTCTTGTCGCGTTCAGACTTGTAGTGTGACAACACGCCCCATCCACGACACGGAGCGAATTTATCGGGTAATGTGACAGTAATGGGGGTTTCCAATGTAATGTTTCCAATGGGGGTTTTAGGACAAGATTAGGGGTTCAAATTACAAATCCAAGACTGGATAAGAGTTCCATATGTGTGGTAGACTGTTAGGGTGTCACATTTGACCGAGAGTGTTTACTTTGTTGGTCTGTTTTTTATTCTGCTGTTGTTTTTTTCCAATTGATATTTTCACAGCCGGGTTTTAAGCCAGGGTTAAGGTTTCAAATTTGCGTTTGAGGCCAAGATTGGGGGTTTCAAGTAATGGTTTCAATGCGTGGTTAGGGTTTTAAAAGATGGTTGGGGTTTCAAGATAGGGCTTAAAGCCAGGTTTAGGGTTTTACTTTTCCAAATTAAGGTGTCACAATGTTAAGGTTTTTTTGTTTGTTTGTTTGTTTGTTTTTTAATTATTGCTTCAAATTAAGCTTTGAAGCCAAGGTCACAATTTCAGACAAGGTTTTAAAATGAAGGTGTAAAATTGACATTCTCTGTGTGAAAGAGGAAGTACATTCAACAAAATCCTTTTCAAAATCATAACAATCCACTAAGGGATGTCTTTTCTTCACTTTGAATTTTCTCAATAAAACACCAATTGATGCTCTCGTCCACCAGAATGATCAATACCTGAGTGATCAATTCATTTTTTCTTGTGTGAAGGCGAGAGTATCCAGGGCCACCCCGACGTGTTTCTGGAGGGCGAGCAGACGTCCACAGTCCCTCAGTCGTCCTCCGAGGAAGGAGGTCGGCGGGCCAGCGTGACAAGCGTGGAGAGCCAAATGTCCATCGGCTCCGTTGGCCATCACCTTGGTGATGCCATCGCCAATAGTGAGTGGGGTCGGGGGGCAATCAGAGAGCTTGTCATCTTGTCCGATTAGTCACATCTGCTTTGGTGTTTGAAGTTTCTAGTAGCTGGTGGGGCTCCAAGAGGTTGGACTATTCCCTCTACTGCCCCGACGTGTTAACCGCCTTCCCCACCGTGGCGCTGCCGCATCTGTTCCACGCCTCCTACTGGGAATCCACCGACGTCGCCGCTTTTGTCCTTCGCCAGGTAGGCCAGTGACCATCTGAATGGATTCGCTGAGGAATCAAATGCACCAGTGATTTGACTTGCTGCTGGTGAGGCTGCTTAAAGCACTCCCGTTCAGGGTCCTGATCGCGTTTAGGATTACAAGACAGGCTTAAGGTTTCAAATTAGTGTTTCAAATTGGGTTTTAAGTCAAGGTTAGGGTTTCAACTCTAGGTTTTGATTTTAAATAAGGAGTTCAAGTTAGGTTTTCTCATTCCGAAATGAAGCCAAGATTAGGGTTTGTCAAATTAGGGTTTCCAGATAGGGTTCGGGTTTGACGTCAGCGCTAGAGTTTCAAGACATGGTTTGGGTTTCAAATTAAAGCTTCCAGATCAAGCCTGGTTTAGAGTTTCAGACAAGGGTTAGGGTTTCAATAAGGGTTTCAAGCCAGGGTTAGGATGAAATAAAAAATGAGGGTTCCATGGTTTCAAGTTTGCATTTCAAGCCTCGGTTAAACTTTAACATATTTTTTTCAAATTGGGTTTTTCCTCATTGCCTTCATTCTTTCTATTATTAAATGATAAGAGTTAATCGACTAACAGCTTCTTCCATGCCACAAAATGCAGCCGACTTCATGTTCCAGCACTGTAATAGATGTTGGTGTGTGTCAGCCATCTTCATGAATTTATTCAACTTTCCTCCTGAAATGCATTCATTCATCTGTGAGGAGTTTTCACATCCATCAAGTGTGAAGGCTAATCGACGGCATTAACTACATGAAAGCTGCCAAAAGCTTACAAATTTACCGCCGCCTATCGATCTATCACAGCCGACGTGCACGAAATCAATTGTGTGCTTTTATTTGCTTTCCTTGGGGCAAGTAATGTGCAAAAAGCTTTCTGTGTTTACAGGCTTTAACACGGAGGGACAGATTTAGATGATATACGAGAGAAGGTCCACTCTGACGAGAGTAGGTGTAAGAAAGTGAGCGGAACAAGGGAACAATCACAAGTAAACAAACAGGGGAAAATTCAGGACAAGGGCACTACAAAATAAGACGTGGAAAAAGACAGCACAGCACAATGGGGAAATCACAGTGGAACAAAAAGGAGACACAAGGGAACAAACAGGAAAACAGACAAAAGAAGGCCAGGGCACACATTGAAACGAACCAGGGAGCAAAAAGTGCTACACAAGGGAACAAACGAGAAAATGCCACCAACACGGTAATGCAAGGGGAAAAAAATAGGGTCACAAAATGAAGCAAATAGTGCCATGCAAGGAAACACAGGACAATGAGGGAACAAACACAGCAAAAGTAACAAATAGAGGAATACAAAAGGGGAACAAATATGTTGGGTGTTGGGGTGGGGGGGAATATAGAAACAACCGGAAAATGAGTCAACAAATATGAGGACACACAGGGAATACATTGGGTATCACGAGAGCAAATAAAAGAACACAAGGTAATAAAGAGGAGAATGCACAGGGACAAAAAGTGCAACACAAGGTATAATACAACACCAGAGAGCAATCCAAGGGAACAAGTGCATTCACAGTGGAACAAACAAAATCACAAGGGACATGGGGAAAAGATGGAGAGCACAAGTGAATACAAATGCAGGAATGCAAGGTATTAAAGAGGGATCATTGATGGAAAAAAACAGGGATCCACAGGTTAATAAAGAAGAGACTAAAAAGGGAAGAAGACGCTCAAAGGGCAACAGGTTTCTGTCTCTGAAAACATCAAGAACATTCTCTGAAGCGTAAAAGGCAAAACAAGCCATTGACAGCGAGCGAGTCCATGGCGTGTATGTTTTCCTGCAAACCGTGAGCGGAATAGGGAATCAGACCGTGACACGACGATGCTATCTGCACTATTAGCGCGCTAATTCAGCTGAATTCTAAATTCAAAAGGCTTGACGCACGACTCAAGGACCGCTCGTCAGATGAGCTCATTTGTGGATATCAAGCAGAATCGAGCCTTTTTTATATTTTTCCCCCTATTTCTCGCTCGCCCTCAAAGAAAGCATCAAGGTTCAAGCCAGTCACGGCCTGTGTTTCAAGTAGAGAGCCGCAATTTTCATCAAGTATATTCAAATTGTTGCTTTCACTTATGAATATGGCTTTGCTTACGGATAAAAAGTCGCTTCAAGGTTGCTCCAACTGCAAAACTCTCAACCACGGATCAATTACATGTGTATTGAGGGATTTACTTGCTTTTTTTTTTTTAGTGATGCACGATAATATCGGTGGCTGATAATTATCGGCAATTATCGACCAATTTGATGTCAAACAGATGAACCAGATAATAGAGGAATCTGCCGATAATTATCAGCAATTTGATTTCATACAGATAAACCAGGTAATAATGAAATCCAGCAATAATTATAGACATGCCAAGTTGATCCATCTGTTGTGGCTCATATCAATAAAATTCAGCCTCATGGTGCTTTACATACATTGAAACATTGTTCAAAGTTTCTGCAATGTTTCAATGTGTTTGTTAGACTTATAGTAGGACTCGAAAAGCGTATTTGTATTCAAGTTAATTTTGCAAACAATTATCAGCTTACTTATCGGCTATCGACATCGGCATCTCTAAATTATTGGTTTATCGGTATCGGTTGAAAATAGCATTATCGTGCATCCTTTTTTTTTTTTCTTTTTTTTTTTTTTTTTTGTTATTTTTTTCGGGCAGGTGGGGAAAGTTGATAGGGGTAACACATGGGATACAAACGATGTAACATAAAGGAAAAAAAGGGGTAATTTGAAGGAACAATTGAGCCAATACAAGTGAACAAATGAAGGATTAAGTAAAGAGGAAAATGAGGGAACAGAAACTGTGACAGTCATAAAGGGTTATGCAAGCATGCAAATTGTCTATACTGTATATATTTGACCGTCTTTGTCATACGGAAAGACACTCCACCCCACCGTTAGACTTTTATTCCAGTGCACCCAAGTTTAGGAATCCCTTTTTTAAAACACTGGCCTGAAGGATTTGTCAGTGTTTGCATTGTGTCACCTCTGATCATTGTTTCACAGCTCATGCGATGTGACTTCGTGAAGACGCAGGAAACCGACAATCTGGACTCGGCCCCCTTCTCGCCCTCCAGCCCGCGAGAAAAGTGGCTGCGGCGGAGGACGCACGTCAAGTTGAGGGTACGCAACACTGTGATTGTGTTGCATAAAAGTGTCCTACCTTGTTTCCTTCCCTGTGTGTTTACATGTTGAATAGACTGCATACAGACTAAAAAAATGCACATAATGTTGACGGCTGCGCTCTGCTGACTGCGGGTCTTAAAATAATTCGGCACTTTGGCTTTGACGCCTTCAAGCTGGGAGGCGCTCACGATTGTTCGCCACCACTGGGGCTCCGGGACTAGCATAATCAAGATAACGGTGCCCTTCACTCTCAAACCTCTTTTCTGTCTGCCCATTACAAAAGACAGGAATGTGTTTCGCCGCACTTTTTCATCTTCACTCGTCTATAAATAGAATTCTGTCAGTAGAAAACCATGGCAACACATTTTTTCACATTTCCCATTGGAAATCAGTAAAAACTTTAGATATTCTTGTTTTTCATTTGCTTTCAATAATCAAACAGAAAACAACACTGTGTAACGATATCTAAATGTCACAATATTATTATCACGATATGAAGCTCACAATACGATAATTATCACGATATTTTGGGGAGGTTGGTGATATTTTAAAAAAGGTCACAATATTGTAAATAAAAGAGAGCTCATCCTAAAAAAAAAAAAAAAAAAGCACAATATTGTGCTTTTGTACATAACATCGTTATGTTATGTTTTATTATTATTATGTTATGTTGTTAATGCACGTACACATTGAGTTCCTCCACATATTGACTTGCTTCACAAGCATATTATGTTCCCCGTCATCTGACAATTAGTGTAGATAATAAAAACATAGAAGGGCCAAAACATCCCTAATGAAATTAAATTGCACTAAAAAAAATAGCCACGAGAGGGTGCTAGAACTGCACAAATGGAACTCAACCTGACTATTTTTTTAACAGATGTGTTCATTTAAATACTGAATATCACGATATCATGCTTTAATTTAAATTAAATTAAATTATTATTATTATTATTATTATTATTATTATTATTTTAAATTTGAAACAATAATTACAAATATTAGATGAAAAACATACACATATTAGAAGCAGAATTACACAAAAAAATACAAATCAGTCAAAAATAAAAATGTTAGACAAAAAAACAGACAAATATATGAGACACAAAAATATGCAATATTACATACTGCAAAAAAATGGGAAAAATATAACACAAAATATTCACTGAAAATACACACAGTAGAACAAAAACTAAATTATAATAAATTAAGAAAAGAATACATTATTTCAGAAAAACCTAAAAATTGCTTTAACAATTGATTGGATGTTTTCTTTGTCATCAGAAAAGTTCCTGCTTCTTTTTTTTTTTTTTTTTTTTTTTAGGAGAGTGTCAGAGGTCGTTTGGATAGTATCCACTTCTTTCGCCGACCCAGAAGTAAATGAAAAGAGGAATTATGGAATATATCGGTGCTAACCAGTGACGTAAATGGCATGGTTAACTTTGACGGTCCTGTTAATTAACACAGTGACGAACCATGTTTTGAACAACGCATATTTAACGGTCTGTTAGTTAACAGCGGGTTGAGAATTTAACCAGTGGATAACAGTGGTTAAAATAACCGAGAATTGGGCAACCGGGCCCAGAAAGACATCTTTTCCCAAAGGACAATTGTGACCCGGAGGCAGCTTGATGTTGAGTGCAAGTGCGACAGCAGCTTTCCAGAAGACCTTGGCCTCGTGCTTGTGGACAATTGTTCCCCAGCTCGAGTGTGAGGGTTTATAGTGGCATGTATCTGATTCAATTTGGCCGCTGCCAGCTCATCCGCCGCAGAGCGACACTATTTTCAGACTTTTCTGTTCCTGACTCCCCCTGCGCTTGTTAAAAGGGGTCCTCGTCACAGCTGGAGCCTCCCGTGTGCTTGTTGGCTCCTGCTCTTGCGCAGTCAGGGGTCAGACTCACCCACTTATGCCTCCAAGAGGAGTGGCGGACGCCGGCTGCCATGTTTGACTCGAGTGGACCTAATGAAGGAGAACATCTGGGAATGTTGGACTTCCTGGTTCCGTGTCACATCCTTTAAATCAATTATTATTAGCTGTGACGGTGAAAGGCGACCCAGTAATTCACAATTTTATGGCCCATTAAGGTTGAGGATTATGAAATCTGGGGGGGGGGATGGCTTTCAGTAAACCCAACTTAAAAAAAAAAAAAAAGTCTCAAGAAGCCATGCTTGACAAGAAGTCTACCACTTGGTTTCAAACATCCATTTTCGAGTCATATGGGGCATTTTCAGGGGTCCTTCAAAGATGTTTATATTTTAATCGGAGGCTGAATAAACCACCATTTTGATGGCCTTCCCATACTAAAAAAAAAAAGTACAATATTTGCATTATTCTGATTAATATTGCATGGAACATGAATTAAGCAAAAAAACAAAACAAAAAATAAACACCCATTTTTCATCCATCTGAGGCGGAGGCCATTTTGCAAGTTACCTACTGTCAACTAAAAATGACGTGAGGTGCCTATTAGGACTCCTGTTTTCTAGGTTTGATCAAGTGATGTTCATTGTTTGTATTTGAATGATTAATTCATGAGTTAGACCCACGAAATGTCTCATGAAGCCAAGCCCAAAAACGCATGGGTTGTCAGCCATTTTGGTTTGCAGCATGCATGGGATTACATTTTAATTGAATGAATGGAGGGAATTTTGTTAAAATGTCGCCCTCTAGCCAGTTTCCCTTTGGAACATGACATATCCTAGACATACTTGCAAAAAGTGTCAAGTTTGTGTCCAAAAAGACACAGGAAGTCTGCCATTTTGTTTAAGGCAGTCAGTTAATAAGGTCAGTATTGACATTCAATCCGTTGCAAAGGTTTTGTCCGATTGCTACCAAATTTTACTCACACTTAATAGACAGACATCCATCCATCCATTTTCTTGACCGCTTATTCCTCACAAGGGTTGCGGGAGTGCTGGAGCCTATCTCAGCTGGCTGTGGGCAGTAGGCGGGGGACACCCTGGACTGGTTGCCAACCAATTATAGAGAGACATGTGACACAAAATTGTTGGCAATTTGAGTGTTTGTCTTCGCGTGTTGCTGGAGCATGAAGTTTAATGGCTCACCATAAAATATGAAACAAACAGTAACTCGTGATTTCTTTGGCTCCCAGATCTAGTTTCCCTTAGCAACATGAAATTTGGTATGCGTGTCTATCATGAGTGGGTATACAAAAAAGGTCTCAAGGAGCCATACCTGAAAAGACACAGGAAGTCTGCGATTTTGGTTAGAAGAGGCAATTTTAGGGTCATTTCCAGGTGCCGTTCAAAGGCAAACTGCTCCTTGTGATTTTTGTCCAATTGCCACTAAATCTGACCCACTCTTTGTAGACAGATGGGCAATTCAAAACTGACACACGTTTGGGTGTTTGGAAGTAAAGTTGCCATACAAAAAATAAGAACTCTTGACCTCACATCAGCTTTTTAATACATTAACATCCTGATGTCATTATGGTCTCATTAGAATGTCACCGCCAACCACCGGGTGAATGACGTCATTGCCACCGAAGATGGACCGCAGACGCTAGTAGGCCGCTTTATGTACGGCCCGCTAGACATGGTGACGTTAACTGGAGAAAAGGTAACAACGCAGCCTCTCATCAGCCTCTCATCTTATTCGCTCACAAGTGCACACTGTCGATAGGTGGACATACTACTGATGACGCAGCCCCAGTCGGGACGCTGGGTGCACTTTGACACAGAGGTTACTAACAGCAACGGTCGGGTGACGTACACCATACCCAACGACAAGAAGCTCAGCCTGGGAGTCTATCCTGTTAAGATGGTGGTCAAGTAAGAGTGGCTTTCCTTCATTTAATGAAGCTATCTCGGCACCAACATGGCAATTTTTTCAGAGAATATACATTTTTGATATTTTAATCAGAAGTGGGCATTCCATCAGTATTGGCGGATGGTCCGTCAATCCTTCAATGACGGATGCCCATTTTGTTGACGATTGACGGGAAAGCATTGACAGAAGTGGATTTTCATCTGTCAATGTATTCATCAATCCGTCAATGACGGCCGTCCCATGTTGGTGACGAATGATAATTGTCGGAACGTTGACGGATGCCCATCTCGAATGACGTTAACATTGACGGATGCTCATTTTGCTGCGCAATCGTCGAATGACGATTAATTAATTAACAGTTCGGCATGAAATATTGATGGATTAACGATGACGGAAGGGGGTCTCGACTGTTGACGGTTGCCGAATGACGGACACCCAAAATTCATTGACGCTCCCAACTCTGATTTTAATAATGCAATTTAGCCTTTCACCTATCGCTACACATGAAGTTTTGATGTTCAAAAGAGAACATTTTAAACTATTTCTTTTTAGTCTAGACATATAATCCATTTTCTTTCCCTTGTAAAAGATCTCATGTTGGTATGTTACGTTTATTTTTTAAATTTATTTGTCCGTTTTTTCATCGGGGTAGGGTCATGCTCTGTATTTTCTTTTTTTTTATTTATTTTTTTTATTAATTTTGATAGGTATTTGTTTTGTGTTGACATTACCTCAGCATTTTATGTATTTATTTGTTTGTTTGCTTGTTTGTTTTTAATATTTGATTTTGTGCAGCGGCATTTTTCTGCATTTTTTATTTATTTGTTAGTATTTACTGACGTATTTTGTTTGCTATATATTTTTTGTCTCTATTTTTGGCATTAGTTAAACATTTTAAAAACAATACATTATTTTTTTTTAGATTGTTTTAGCCTGTTTTTGTATCCATATTATTGACATTTAATGAAGTTTTTATGGGTATTTGTTATTTTCCCATTTGGGGTGTGGGGAGTCAATTTTCTTTTAAAAAAAAAAAAAAAAAAAAAAAAAAAAGTATTATTTTTTTCCCCTATATTTTTAAATATTTTAAAAAATTTTTTTTTTTTTTTTTTTTTTTTTAAACTAGCATTTTTTGAAGAATTTTTGAGGTTTAGAAAAAATATCCCCCAAATCCATTTCAATGGTCTATGCAGATTTTTATATGTGGGGCCACTATTTTTTTTTCCTTGAGTCATTTATTTATTTTTATTAATATTCAGGACTAGTATCACGCCACTTATCAATTAAATGACCATTCTCACGTATACTACAAAATAATGAGAAAAGTCTGCAGCCATATTTTTCCCTCTCTCAAGGGGTGATCAAACGTCCGCCGAGGCCTATCTGACGGTGTTGCCCCGCGGCATGGAGTGTGTGGTCTTCAGCATTGATGGCTCCTTTGCCGCCAGCGTATCCATCATGGGCAGCGACCCCAAGGTCCGCCCCGGAGCCGTGGATGTCGTCAGGTTCGTCGCCTCATCCGCTCACCCGACACTTCATTAGCATCTTACTGAGACTTGTGTGTTTACAGGCACTGGCAGGACCTTGGTTACCTGATCATCTACATCACGGGTCGTCCCGACATGCAGAAACAGCGCGTGGTGTCCTGGCTGTCGCAGCATAACTTTCCTCACGGCATGATCTTTTTCTCTGAAGGTCTGGTTCATGACCCTTTGCGACAGAAGACCATCTTCCTCAGGAACCTTATACATGAGGTTGACATGAGTTGCAAAGTCATGCATCGGTCTTGTGACAAAGTTGCTCATGTCATATTGCTGATTTTCCTCTAGTGTCACATCAAGATCAATTCTGCTTACGGATCCATGAAGGACATCTCTGTTTACAACATGCTTGGTCTTGGGCCCCCTCAGATCCACATAGTAGGAAGGCCATCAAAGAAGTACCAGAACCAGTGCCAGGTAGGATGGTTGAGCCCTCATCAAATAAAATGCTGCTTATCACATTTACATTAGAGGTGTTAAAATTAGTGCGTTAATTTTGAGTTAATTTAAAGTTCCTTTAACGCCACTAATTTGATTTAATGATCGCTCCTTACTTGGGTAGCCTGTACTGGGGGAAGTCCAGTTGCAACGCAGACGCGTCCACAGCAAAATTTAGCAGCAATAAATTTAATAATAATGCATCTATTTGTGGAGACTGGGGTCAAGTTGTATTTTAGAATTTGTAAAATGTGCAGAATTTCACAAGTTACTTCATGGTAAAGATTAGTTAGCTCTTAATATGAAAAGAAAATTACACTGGGCTGTCACCAACGTCTTACAAATGCAATTACGCCATCTAGTGGCAGAAAAATTACCTCAACACAAATCAATATCTCATTTCTTTTTTACAGTACACTACATCTTTTTAGTTTTAACTCAATGTTATGAATTATTGTGAAATTACTGTATCAATGACTAAAAGATGCAGCCATATTCATATGAACATTTTTTCCACTTTTATGTTAACAGGAAAACTGAATTTTTTTTTTTATTATAGATTTCATTGTACAGTAAGAACAAAAAAAGATACAATTTTCAATTAATCGTGAGTTAACCATTAAAGTCATGTGATTAATTACAATTAAAAATGTAACTTCCCTGGTAACCCTAATTTACATACAATATTTTTTTTCTATTCCTTTTCTGTCCTTCTCTGCTTGATGTAGTTCTTGAGTGAGGGCTATGCGGCGCACCTGTCCTCCCTGCAATTTGGCCACCGAGCCCGACCCAAGAAGTCGCCCTCGGTCCGCATGGTCCTCAGGAAAGGCTCCTTCGGGCTCACCGCCAAACCGGACTTCCTGTGCAAGCGCACCCACCTGCGCAGGACCATGTCCGTCCAGCAGCCCGACCCGCCCTGCACCCCCAACCCCAAGCCCGAGCGGGCCCAGAGCCAGCCGGAGTCGGACAAGGACCACGGAGGGGGAGGCGGGCCAGGCGTGTGGGGGCGGGGCGTCATGCACCGTGGCGACACCACTCCCTGACGCTGGGCCGGGAAACGGATGGATTGCTGGAGGATGGCGGAAGAGTCAAGGCTGAGGTTAGAAAATAAAAATACACCTACGCAATATAATGAGATCCAATTTGGCCTTTTTCAGGGCTTTCTCATATTGATTTTTTTTTTTTTCTAAATTCAGTCCTCGATGGCTGTTTCCCTTAGCAGCATATAATTTGGTGGGCATGTGTATCACAAGTGGATAAAACAATCAATTAACCAGTACACTGTCAGAAAAAAGGTGCTAAATTTGTAACTTTGAGGGTCCATTGGCTTGCCATTGGGATAATACGCTCAAAGACACAAAAACAATTGTACTGGATACATTTTTGGACCCTTTTAATTCATTGGCAAATATGTACCACATGAAAATACGACTGCCTCTACCACACTTAATCAATTTGAAGTTGTCATAACACTGTTCACCACTAGATGGCAGTCATCACTCAGTAGCATTTTCATCCTTCCATCCATTCAGAACATTGATTTTGTCAGTCATGATTAATTTTGTGGCCATTTTGAGTCACTCAAGTTAATGGAGAATGGTTGTTACTGTTTTGCATACAAATCACGTTAACAACTTTCTACTTAAATTTAACTTGACAGTTCATTATGAAGGAAATGGTTAAGAATTGTATGAAACATTGCATTCTGGGAACCAAAGAGCACACAAATGACAGCAGATTTTTTTTCTTCACAAGAACTGTTGACAGTTCATTTAAAGTGCATTTAGTTGCCCATCCTTGGTCTAGATTACCACAACTATTTTTTATTTCTTGAAACTGCATTCTGTACTGCTTCAGGCTCTTTGAAAAGGCAATTCACATTGCATTAGTATTAGATGTAAACAAAAAGGTACAGCCCTCCCTGTGGCATTTTGGACCGTATACCGCGGTTATAACTTTTCTAACCATCAACAATACTTATTGTACCCTTAATTGTGAACCACCCATGCCCTAAAACATGCCATTTTGCTTTAAAGTGGCCATTTTAGGGTTGTTTGGACATTTCTAAGGTATCTTTAAAAAATGAACCATGTCTTGAAAATGTGGTTCAACAGCTACAAAAGTTGAACCACAAAATACTAGCGAGACGGACAATACTAAATTGAGAAGCTTTTGTCATTATGTGTGTGGGTGCTGCATGATAGCAAACTTTCAGTACTTGTCATAAAAAAGGAAAACAACAACTCCACAAGGTCAGATCTTGACTCACTATGTTACTTAGCAGCATGAAATTGGATTCCTTTATTTACATTTTGGCCATGTTCAAGGGTCCATCAAAAACAAACCTCCAAGAGATTTTGCCCCTGAAAGAATTCCTGGGGAAAATGAAGATCAGGTTGGAATTACCCGTCAGTTTGTGTGATCGAGCCAACTAAGTCAAAGGAAAAAAGTCCTGTAGCAACCTGAGCGAGAAATGCTATTATTAGCAGCGGCGGCTCCGGAGGCCGCCAGAATGCAAATGCGTTCATGATTATGTAAGAGCTGATCCACTTGTTTCCAGATCCGAGGACGACGACTGCGACGGCAGCGACGCAATCACGGGCAATGGTGGCGAGAGCCTGCGGGAGCAAATAGCGCTGACGCGGCCATGCACATTAATCACAACTTTGCCGCCGACGTGACAGACTTCATTAACTCTGGCTCATATTCGCAGCTTGGTGTCACACATCCCCCCCCCCCCCCCCCTCCCTTTTTCTGCGGATGAAGCCTCACTTTTGTCTTGACTTTTGTCTTTTTGCCTAAACTCGGCAGGCAATTAGCGCCCATGAGGTGTCAGTCACAAACTTGGCCAACAAGCCCGTTTGGACCGATGGACACAGAAGCACTTTTTTGGCGCACACTTCTGCTGAACGTTGTGCTTGGCTCCGCCCTCAAAAGTTGCACTACCAAAGTCGAATGCAGTCATTGATGATTCAGCTATACTAGACAAGCAGGTTGTGTTTGTATTTATTCATTTCAAAGCAGCATAGTGCACAAGTGGCTAGCGCATTTGCCTCAAAGTTCTGGGGTTCGTGGTTTGAGTCTTGGTGAGTCGTGCGTGTGTTTTGTCCCTCCCACATTCCTAAAACATGCATGTTAGGTCCAGTGAAGACTAAATTGCCCATTAAATGGTAGTTTGTTTATATGTGCCGTGCACTAATGAGGACATGCACAACAGAACATGGATGGATTGTTTGGTGTTGTTTTATTTATTTTTTATGAATGCCTGGATGTAGCAATATGAGATTATTATATTACGTAGACCTATGTTGATGTAATGTATTGTTTTCTGTTTCTGTTTTTCTTCTGGGTACTCTGGCTTCCTCCCACATTCCAAAAACATGCATATTATTTATTGCATTTGTTCACTGAAGATTCTAAATTGTCCTTTGATGTGAATGCGAATGCTTGTTTCTATATGATTCTGGCAATCCGCCCCTCGTCCAACGTAAGCTGGGACAGGCCCTATCTCACCCATGACCCGAATGAGAATAAGCTGCATATATGATTAACTTCATGCAAAACCTCCTGTGGCAAGCACAGATATGAGAGCTAACGTTAGCATAGCACGCAAGCAAAGCTGCTTTGCCTCGGTAAGTGGCTGAAAGAGAAGAAATATGTTCAGTAGTATGTTTCGAGCACATTACTTGATAGCCTTGTTTTTAGCTTTAGCATTCCTTGTCCAACGATGGCAGATATGCCTTCTTCTTCACCGACAAGACTTAAGTGGAGCAGCAACTACTGCCCATGCAAACAAGCCAACAAATATTTGATCAAGTCCGTTTGAAGTATAACTGACTTGGATTGTTGTGTGAATGCTGAGAGATGAGATGAATAGAAGAAAAAGCTCTAAATCTGTAAAGCGGATTACCCAAGAATTTAACCAATATTTTTTTTTTTCCCTGTGTGATAAACTACAATGTTTCCTATGAGTGAAATATTGTGAAAACACAATAATGGATTGGATTCAAGCTGATTGGTCCTTATGTTTTCGTTAATGTTAGCAAATTTCAGATGTTGGGGCGGATATTACCTTCATCTTCAATGGAAGATCAAAATGGATCCAATCCGGTTGCTTCAATGTCGTCCGATGCTGCTTATATCCACTAGGGGGCATATTTGACCCTGAAATGGATTACAGTACTGGATTGTTTTGAAACCCAAATACATAATAATAAAATGATAATTGTCTCACTTTAACAGCAACCATATTCCAAATAAGCCATTCTGAGGGTTTTCCACTACTCAAAAACTCACCAAAAAAGTGTTTATCATGGCTGAAATTTCCATTTAGAAGCAGTTTGTGTGCGACTAAAAATTTGGCTGATGTGCCAGATAGATTTTTTTCTTTTTTAAATTCAGCCCTGAAAAACTATTTCCCTTAAGCTATTGCAATTTGGACATTTGGATATCAGGACAACACCCTCAAAATTCTATCAAAAAGTGATGCATGTCACTCCTTCGATATTCCTCCATAACCGATCCTACATTGATGTTGCTGCACTTACATTTTTTTTTCATTTATATTATTGTTTTCCTTATTGCACATACAAAAAGCATAGCAATTTTTTGTTTGTTTTTTCTATTAAAAAATATGAAAGTTCATCCAAAAGGGGGCATCAGCTTTACACAGGTAACTATTAACCTGTGCACATAAAAAAAAAAAGTCTCTCAGCATTTACGTGCAATTTGTGCTGCATTTTTTCTTGTTGTCATAGTTTAGTAGCTATTCACACACGTGAGGATTCAGTCAATCAAATTGAGTCTGCCTATGATCGTGTGTGACCGCTCTGTGCAAACCTATTTTTCTATGAGCAAGTATTGTAAATAGAAAAACAATATTTTCATCGTCTTTTAGGGACTTGGAACAGGTCTCAACTTGTCGGCTTTTTTGTTTGTTTGTTGTTGTTGTTGTTGTTGTTGTTGTTGTTTTTTACGTAAATCGTATGTTTTCATTTTTTGACCAAAGTACACACGCTGCTTGTGAGTGAGTGAGTTTTTATAGTATTGAAGGATGTTTGTGATGTTGTTCATGTGAAAAAGGGGGAAAAAAGAATACAACATGAGGCAACAATCTGTATCTTGTTGCCCACCTGTACATGCTGTTAGTGTTAGTAATGAGCTCTTTAATTAGTGAGTGTGTGAGGCCTCCTAGAGTCTAATTGCATCAATTAGTGTCGTGTGTACTATAATGTATAAATGATTGTAATTGAGTGTACAAAACGTTGCAAAAATCAACTGAAAAAAAATCAAAAGATGGCAAAATATAACAGTCATAACATTAAATGGTGCGTTTAATTTGCTAGTGTCAAGTTTACTGCCAGTGTTATACTGTTTTGATGAGAAATTCAAATGTGTACTTGAAAGCTTGTGTGCTTTCAGTAATGTGAAACAAAAAGGAAAAAAAATGCAAGTTCTTGACAGTGTCAGTTTGAAGACATTGTTATGCTCGCAGGACACTTTATTAGGTACACTTGCACAATCTAATGATATCGTTTTGAAAAAGCAGCTTTTACAAAGATACCAGTCCAATTTTATTTGTGTGTTAAGCTAGGCTATAAATTGTGCAGTGTATTATTTTATTGTGCTTGTCGTTCATTCGATACAGTGTTCAAGTGTACCTAATGTTGTGGCCTTTAAGTGTACACTGTACTGTATTATGCAATGTTAAGTTGCCCCACCCCTTTCTATGTCCAAAAATGGATTAATTGTTTTGTACAGACATTTGGTGTGGTGGTGAACGTCACTGTGTATTTGCTGGACTTATTTAATGATTATTGCAGAAATAAATGAAAGAAAAAAAAATAGTGACATTTTTTAAGCCACTTCTAGTTATTAATGGCACTTTTTTTTTTCAATGCACTTCAAGTTCCTGCAGTGTCATTCAAAACCTTGAAGCACAATCATTGTAATACAGTAACTCCACAATGCGCAACAATTTTAAAGGTCATATAAAAAAGCAGAGTATCACATACCAACAGGAACTAAATGGGTGAATTATGCGCAAAAAAAAAAAAAAAAAATGTGCATAGTGTGCACAGAAAGTACCAGGATGTTTTTTTTCCTTTAGGTGTCTCAGTACTTTTATTCAATCATGCTCAGATGATTCAGTCAATAATTAATTACAACAAAACACTTGATGTAATATGTTGCTCTAGTTACTAGAGATCTAAATCACTGAAGATTCTAAATTGTCTAGTAGATGATTGTTCTCTGCTGCACTCATGATGAACAACTGTAGGCAAACGCAAGTACTGTATGTTTGATGACATTATGAAAAAGTCTACTCAAACATCTAAACTTGTTTAATTCAATGTGTGGTGGAAAAAAAAAAACAGTCCAACTTTGATAGTTACACACTTATATTACTATATTAACATGAAATATTATTGATTTTTATTGTTGTTGATATATTTATTTATTATTGATTTTATCGATGAGTTGCGGCCATTCCTAGTCACGGCTGCAAAAAAATAAAAAATAAAAAATTCCTATCCAAACGCCATTGGACTTGCAGTCAGATGACATCACAATCTATCAACCTCACTTTGCTATATTTTTTTTCTTTTGTAATAATGCTCATTTAAATATTTACCCTAAGCATTGTGAACTACATCTGCAACTTACAATACGTGAAAAGTTGAATCTTTATGGATATATCTGTATGAGTTGCACAGGTGTTCCATTTATGCTGGGATTTTTTATTTTTTTTTGATTGATTTTTGATATCACGAATATGCGGCAATTGAAAAGAGGTGCGTAGCCTTTTTTTTTTTTTTATATATATCCAGAGTTCTATCTGCCTATGGCAGTGTAAAGTGCAGTAATGCTTCAACATTGCCAGTAATGAGATGAATAATCCGTCATGTAAGAAAAAAGTATTAATATTTAACTGCGCGTCATGTAAATTTTTTTTTTTTTTCCTCCTTGTTCTTCGGCATCAAGATCTTTCACGTGTGCATTTTTGTGCACTGTCTTCACTTTTGTGGATTAATTGTGTATTTTCCCCGCTGCCAAATGTGCCATTCTGTTGTCAAGATAGGCTAACAAGCTCAGTAGCTTGATATCACACCATTTGGTCTTGTAAATTATGAGACCACATAAAAAAATTATATATATATATATATATATATATATATAAAACCTTCCTTGAACATATCCAAAGTCGAATGGAAGAATTTGATTGAGGAATGCTCCACAGATAAGAAGCTGAGTAGGTTACAACATGCTGTAAGTGCTGGAGAAGCAAAAGTTTCCACACTGGACTTTGTGCAGGTGTACCTAATAAACTGTCTATCCCCTGCATGCGTTTTGTCCTCGCTTCACCTTTTCTTTGACCAATGTTTGATGGAGGTTACTGTATGCTTTTTATTTATACATTTATACATTTGTTTGCAGTTCTTGGATGTTCTTGAAGTTTGGTAGGTAGCCTAAACAATTTTTGCTTATTAGCTTGTTAGGCAGATTGGTCAGATTTAAAATTGCCATCAGGAAAAACAAAAACTGAAATTTCAAAATAGAATGCAGAGATTGTATTTTTTTTTTTTTTTTTTTTTTTGGGTGAAATTGTCTATTTTTGCATCGTTTTTGCAAGAGAAAGAAAGAGAGTGCTGCCAATTACAGGCACTTACTTTTTTTTTTTTTTTTTTTTTTTTTTTTTTTCCCGTTGTTGGCCTCAGCCCAGTTCTCAACATATTTGACTTTGGCCCCATTTCCTTTTGGATTGGTTTCCTGAAATTATCTTTATGATACATATGAAATTATATTAGAACTCGTAAATGTTCACCATGGACCTTGCACTAGCATTATACCAAGATCATAAAACACAATTTGGTCGTGCCAAAAACATTCAACCGAGAGAAACGATGATAAAAATGGGAGGAAATGTCAAAAATAGTATTTTAGTTTAAAGAAAACCAAAGTCACGTTATTTAGTAAATAGGGTAAAGTAAATTAGGGCCACCTATACATGATTACGCCATAAAATACATGATAAAAATGAAATCCATCCATCCATCCATCCATTTTCTTGACCGCTTATTCTTGACAAGGGTCGCGGGGGCTGCTGGCGCCTATCTCAGCTGGCTCTGGGCAGTAGGCAGGGGACACCCTGGGCTGGTTGCCAGCCAATCGCAGAAAAATGAAATCAAGATAATAAATAATACAACATGCAAGACTTACACTTCGTGCGGTGGTTTTCTGCATGCTTTGAATGGGGAAAAGTAGCGCCCTCTGGTGGACACATGACATTTGAAAGCCAATTTAAAATGTTAACGTAAATAGAATTCATTGATGTTACTGTAAATCTGGCCATTGTTTTTGTATGTAATGTAGGCAGAATGGTGCGAATTGCCTTTTATGGGTTAAAGGGATACTTCTCATTTAGCTATTTTCAGCAGTAAAAAGACAATAGTTTGTTTATAATTAATGTGATAAGTTCATTTTGTTTCATGTAAAATATGTAAGGTTAAAAAGTAAAAACACATTTGGTCACTTGCTGTCGCCTGAAGACGACATAACGCATGCTCAGGAAACAGGTAACGACCAATCATGGCACAGTTCGCAAATGTCACATGACCAAACCCAGAAAAGAGGTGAGCCGTAATTGGTTGTTACCTGTTTCCTGAGCATCTAGGATGTTATTTTCAGTCAGATGCAAGTGGAAAAATGTGTTTTTAAAATATCAATTGTACATGAAAAATTATGTTATCAAATTCATTCTCAACAAAATATTACCTTTTTACTGCTGAAAATAGTTAAACGTCAGTCAAGTATCCCTTTAAACGATCCACCTTTCTGCCTGATAAAGACGAGACACGGCGCATGCTAGCAAATGACAAGTGACAGTTCCAAATGGGCGGAGCTGCTCAGTGCACATGACAGCCGTGTGGCATTTATTAATTGATTTAAAGCCAGGAGCTCTTGGGGCTTGTCACACTCTGCCTTGTCAAAGACAAAATGCCGCCAGTGGACGTGTCGTCATTTTGTGCTGAGCAAAGGTGTCACTTCCACTCAGCATCACTCACTTTACTCTGATTGTGTGTCACAGTTCTTGTTTTTGTTATTACTATTGCTATTTTAAGGGCTCTCAGCATTGTGCTTGTTACCTAAGATGTGAATGGCATTTAATATTACAGTTAATTATTGTATTTTCTCAATTAGTGGTCCTTGCTCATTTACTTGTGGATACCATGCCCTAACTGAATTAAG
Source organism: Festucalex cinctus (assembly GCF_051991245.1). Lineage (NCBI taxonomy): Eukaryota > Metazoa > Chordata > Actinopteri > Syngnathiformes > Syngnathidae > Festucalex > Festucalex cinctus. The sequence continues at coordinate 12,825,223 of NC_135423.1, read as the reverse complement.
TACCACACCTTTACATAGCCACCTTATGGTGTCACTAGCTGCTAGCTAGCTATGACCATGTGTCTGACTCGTGTCACCTTAATAATAATAATAATAATAATAACAATAATAGCTGGTAGTCAAGTAAATAAATGTAAACATAAATGAGTGTCATTCCCTGATTTGTTGTCCGAAGTGTTGCCACTTAAATTAAGTGCCACGCCTCCCACAGGTGCCTCTTAAAGAGATAGTTAATGTATTTGTTTGTAAGTGGTTGTTAAAGCTTCTATTGTGACATCAAATACCACCATGTGTTACCCCTAATAACATTTTTGTTTCCCCCTCTGTAGTTAGCTAGCTAGCTAACAAGCTAGCTAGCATAGTTAATCAAACGCTATGGCATTTGTTACCCATAGTGTTGCCCAGTCCAAATAAGTGATGTACGTTCCATAAATCCCTTTTAGTTAGTTAGCTAGTTAGCTAGCAAAGTAACTGACTAGTTAGCTAGCATAATTATTCAATGCTATGCCTACTTCCTCAAATAGTCGCTCCCACTCAAATGGATGTCTGTTCTAATAATGTAATTAAGTTATCCCATATAAGCTCTTATAGAAGTGCACAGCATTTATGTAAAGCATTTATTCAGCGGTATGACCTTGTTTTGAATCATGTAAGATGGAGTTGTCTGTGACGAGAGCAAAGCTTCACGGGATGCTCCTGTAGCTGCAGGACAGGAATTGTGCCTTATCTCAAGATAGCAGCTAAAACACTTTGCGAATAAACTGTTGATACTTGGAGGTTGCTGCTGCTGTTTTTTGCTGCACTCCTCTTTAGAGCAAGCAACCAAATTATGTAACTAGTATATTCCCAATAAAAAGAAGAGACCCATAGTCACATAGTGATGCCATCAAGTTTTGGTCTTTAGACGTTAATTGATCACATTACTTCCTTGCATCATCTATGGACAATTACAAACTGGTGCAGCTCATGTGTGAACCTGAACCATCATCTTGATGTAAAACTTTTTTTTTTTTTTTTTTTTTAGGGTGTTTCCATCACACATTACAGTCTCCTCCCTTACAGTGTTTCTGTTGCCATGGAGACAGCGAAGCTCCATTTTTGGACCCTTTACTTGTTATTTACCTGATTTTGTGCTGACGGCTGAAATGACGTCCTCCATCACGCAACGCTACACATTTGTGCCCATCCAGTGAAAATGAGATTTCTCTGGAGGAGGGCTTCAAGGCCCTTTGGAGCGCATCTCAACAAGAACCAATCAGACGAGACAGGAGACGGCACTCGGTCACGCATGGAAATCATTTTGTGCATTTCACAGCCACCTGTGAGGGAAATAATACTCCCCAAAGCCGTAGTCGCCGTGAGATTGCATATGCGGCGGCAAATCCAGCTAGACGCCAATCGACGGGAAGTGGAGTGCATCATCATCAATACACCAGACGTGGAAATGATGTTTCACTATCTGAGAGCAGGCGGGCGATGATGGGTCGCTGTCACTCGGTGGTGACTGCTTCACTTTTGCCGCTGTGCATTTATTTATCCCTCTGCAAACAGGATTCACTTTAGAGTGCAAGAAAAAGGGAAGCCACAACATGATTAGTAAAGGATGTGTATGAGCTGAATAGAGCCAAGCTGTTTATATCTGTTTAACATGTTTCCTCCAAACTATAAACGCCAGGCTCCAAATACTCACCGAATCGACTTTAGATAAAAATGTTCTCCCTCAAGTCATTTTCACTCTTGGAGAGAGAGAAAAAAAAATACAGGTTATTCATAAAATGCTATCGGCATTAATAAACCGAGTCCATTTGAGCTCTGTTGCTAACAAAAACAACAGCACCCAAGTTTATATGATTTAACTGTATGGCATCGTAGTATTAGGTTAGTTAGGTTCTTAGTTTATTATTGGTTAGTGTATTTCCTTAAATGGCGTTCTCTGCTTGAATGGATGATTTTTTTTCTCTCTTTTAAGTACAGTACTGTGCTTCTACTCAAATAGATGTCGGGCTAACATCCACTTCTCAAATACTGTAAACATTTGCGTTAGATAAAGGCCTAATTTTTGCTATTAGAAAAAAATGGCAGCAATTCATAGACAATTTTGACACTAAAACGCTAAATTTTGAACCATTTGAGTTCTGTTGCTAAACAAAACAGCAGCACTGGAGCACATATGATTAATTAAAGTGTGGGGTCATGTAAAGCATTCCGTGTGCAGTATTAAAAATCTTGAATTAGGCGCAGATGCCGTCTTTCGTGACATTTACTGCTCTATGTTAATCCCATGAATTTTGTTGGTAACCAAAACAGCAGCACCTCGCACATACAGTATACAGTCCCTCAGATGAATTGAAGTGTGCCGTTTTGCCGTAGGTTGAAATTGAGTTGCCTATAGAACTATTTCATAATATTCAATTAGAATTTTAAATGGTATTGCCAACAGCAGCGGAATACAATGACCACTGAAGTGTGTCAAGATCAAGATTGTCTGACCGTTTGCCTGCGGGGGATTAATTAGTAACCTTTAAGGTTTGCATAACAAGAGCTGATCAAGGTGACAGAGTGACAAACGGGTGACACTTAAGAGAGTGACACGCGCTCTCTACACAAACATGGAGAAGGCCACCAGCGACAAGATTTTCTGCTGCAGCTGGATGCGCCGCAAGCTCCCCTGGGCCCTCAGGGAGGAGGTCTACCACCTCTTGAGGATGATGGGGCCCCTGGTAAGTACGCCTGCTTTACTTCGCAAAGTATCGGGATCGCTCATCCGCACCCCTTCCCAGTTGCTGGCTCGGATTCTCGGCTATCTGCTTCCGTTCGTGGTGACGATGTTCTGCGGACGCCTGACCAACGAGGTGATGGCCGGCTACGGATTAGCGTCCGCTGTAAGTAGTCGTCCCCAGTGACTGTGCATGACGGTTACATCCATGGCGTCTTTTCCCGCTGGGTTGCTTTCACTGTTTTTTTTTTTTCCCCAATGGGGATTATTCTATTGGTATTTTTCAATTACGATACAAAGATAACTTGGATTTGCATGCTTTTCAATGGAGATTGTTCTTTCTTTTTATCCCAAAAATAACTTGGACATGCGGACTGTTGGCATATTTTTTACTCCTTTTTATCTCAAATCAAACCAACAAAAATTACTCGGGTGTATAGTAAATGCTTTTCATTTGGAGATACATGCTTTTCATTGGACAACACTTTCTTTATCAAAAATATATACATATATATATATTTGAGATATACTGCATATATTTGGAGAGGCATGGATTTAGTTGGGGATGCAAGCTTTCCATTGGACAACATTGCTTTTTCCAGGGATGGGCGAGTACCGATACCAGATATCCTGTCGGGCTGATGCCAAGCCTTAATTAAAGGTATCGGCACTCGTGACGACGTCGTTCAATACCAGTATCAGCTGCCATCTTGTGGCAGAAATTAGAAGAATAGAAAATTGCCGTATAATTTCATGAAATTGTAAGTAAAAATGCTATACAAGAATATTATAGGTCTTTCTTTAAAATTAACGGTCATTGTTTTTTGGGGGGAATTTGTTATGCATAAAATTACTAGAGATATCAGTACTTGGTATCGGTATCAGTGACTACTCAAGAGTTCAGTACTCGTATCAGTCTGGAAAAAATTAACATCCCTATTTTCTTTCTTTGTATAAATACAACAACAACAAATATTTTTGTGGCTATATTTCAAGATACATGCTTACATGCTTTTTGTTGCTTTACAGCAACAAAAATTTTCTTATGTTTTTTAAATCAATGGTAATTATTGGAAGTATCCAAAAGCGTATTACTTAAAAAAAAAGAAGAAAAGTTAAAATAACTTGGCCATACATCCTTTTTATTCTGAGATAGTGAACAAGCACTTTCCACCCATACTCAAAAAAAAAAAAATAGACAAAAGAAAAAAAATTAAAAAAATTTAAAAATGTTTTCTGTTTTGTGGTCATATTTGGAGATGCTTCCTTTTGTTTTAACAATAACAATATAGACAACTGTTTTTGGACAGATTTCATCAAATAGAAGCTTTTCTTTGGGAGAAAGAAACATGTTTTCCTTTTTTTTCTTTTAAAACTGAAAAAAAAATGCTTTTCATCGGCGACGCATGCTTTCTTTTGGATACAATTGTGATGTAATCAATATGTGATTGCCGTGACCATCATGAAACAAGTTTGCAGTGTGACTCATCACACTTAATCAACTCATTTGTTATCTTTCTTCTTTAGACCATCAATGTGACCACTGCATCAACAGGCCTGGGTTTGGGGTTCGCGCTTGATACTTTGGTTGCTCAGGTCTGGGAAAACTCGCGCATTGTCACCTCTCGTACTCGACTTGAACACTAAATAAAGCCAACGTGTGGCAGACTTTCGGCGGCAAGAACCTGCTGCGCGTGGGCGTGATCCTGCAGCGAGGCGTCGTCATCCTGCTGCTGTTCTGTCTGCCCTGCTGGGGTCTGCTCCTCAACGCACAGAGCCTCCTGCTGCTCATGGGCCAGGAGCCCGGGGTCACCCGGTAACTAACGTGACCACATCGCCGTCACGATCATCCAAGTGTGTTTATATGTTGTTCTTTGTGATTTCAGAATTGCGCAGTTGTACATTACGGCATACCTGCCGGCAATACCTGTAAGTTGTTTTCAGTGGTGGGCCGGTTTCTATGATTGTGGACGTGGTGGAGAGCAAGGTAGCAAATGCACGGCCTACCACTGGTTGTTTTGGATGCAAATTTGTCCGTTTCAGTCTTTTGCTGTATTCTGATGTGACTCATCAATGTCTGTCTGGCCTTTAGGCAATGTTTCTGCATCATCTGCAGGTGTCCTACCTTCAGAATCAGGTGCAGAAACACACATGCACATACATATTAGTTCCTTCATTGTTGTTACTTCAAGTCAGATGACATTTTGAGGGCTTGTTCAAACGCTGTGCATTTTGAAAATCCAGCCCCCGAAGCTTGTTTGACTTTGATGAAATTTAGTGGGCGTGTCTGTCATGAGTAGACCTACAAAAAAAAAAAGTCTCATGAAGCCATCCCTGAAAAGGCACAAGAGGTCTGCCAGTTTGGTTTGATGACACCATTTTAGGTTCATCTTATCCATTTCTAGTGTTCCTTCAGATATTGAAGTCTTTGGCTGATGCCAAATTTGAAGCCCATCTACTAACTAGACTTATGAACAAATTGCGAGGACTTTGATGAGTCTTGGCAGTTTTGAAAATTCTGCCACCAAAGCCAGTTTCCCCAAGCAACATGAAATTTTGTAGGGGGTCAAATCACAAGTAGAGCCACAAAAAAAAGCCTATAGATGCAATGCTTGAACAGACACAGGAAGTTATCCATTTTCCATGGGTGCGCACAAGTGTACTCCTTATCTGATTGCTGCCAACATATGCTACCACATATTGAATCATATACAATATATACTAACGAGACAGATGGATGACGCTAAATTGTGGAACATTGTTTTTTGTCAGTGAAAGTGGGTTGAGTGTGGTGCAAAGTTTCATGACTTGCTATCAAACATAAAACTGTCATAACACAAGTCTCCAAGGCCAAAGATTGCCTTGTTGGGTTACATATTTGTATAACTTTTGTTTGCTAGGCAGTGTTCATGGGAGCACAAACCTAACTTTATTGATAGTTTATTGATAGTGTACATAAATTAACTTGCTGCTCTGTGGTATATATACTGTAAAATGTATACAGTGGTGCCTTGGGATATGAGTTGCAGTTTAATTTGTTCCGTGACCTTGGACGTAACTCAAAACAATTGTATAAATCATCCTGCCTCATTGAAATGAAGCATTACAAAACAAAATCAACAACAGCACTTATTTGCCCAGTACTTTAAAACAAAATGACTACATTAAATACAGTGAAAAGAATGAAACATTTTTTTTTGATTTAATTCAGTGGACATTCTTCTGCTCCTTCTGGTGTGCACACCTTGGCCACCAGGGGTCAGTATAATAAAGATATACTGAAATACATAGAGCTAATGGATGGATGGATGTTTACAAAAAAAACAACTCAGCAATATTTGTTGAAAAAAAAAATTCTTCCTGTGAGTCTTGTTATATTATTTTACATCCTTCCTCAGTTATCCAAAGCAAAAATAATGTGGCCATTTTAAGCACACGTGTAATTTTTGTTTTATGTTTAGTGTGACAGTAAACATCAACTGGGAATCACAATAAAGAGCTCGAAGCGTCTTTTTTGAAGAATTGTTCACTATCTGCCAAACTGCTGCTTGATGTGAAGTAAGTTGTATTCACTCCCATCACACAGCATTCGGAGGCTATCTGAAAGTTTTGCATGCCAGTCAAAGAGAAGAAAAAAATTGTCCCAACAAGGTCTCATATCGTGAAAAACTCTGAAGTCGGGTTGCTGATATCTCAAGGCACCAGTGCATTAGAAAGCATCCATTCTCATTCATTGTACTGTCTTGTCGTCGTTTAAGGGGATAATACTACCACAGATGTACGCTGCCGCCCTGGCAAACGTGGCAAACTTGCTCACAAACTATATCTTCATTATTGTGCTCGATCTCGGAGTGTAGTAAGTCCAACACACACACACGCGCACACACACGCACGTACTGTATGCAAGGCTCACATCATAATTTCAGAGTCAAAATTGGCATTTTACACTTCATCAAAATACATTGAAGAGCAAAACTGAGATCACAGATTTTTGCTTCCCAATAATTGGACTGCCAAAACGGTCCCAAAAAGCTTCACTTACGTGTGACTATAGTCGAGGTCGATGCAAGTTTGGTGCTACTTACGCTACGTCAGCTAGCTAGCAACGAGCTTTCGCTGGCTAGCAAGTGTGACTAAACACGTGTGGAATCGCTATTAAGTCAGTCGGTGACAAATAAGCTACACTTTTAAAAAAGAATGTCACTCAGGGATGACGAGGAAAGACTGAGCCAAGTCGAGTCATCTTTATTTACTGAGAAGCAATTCTACTTGCTAAGCTGACCTAAGATTCACGTCGTGTAAACGTGTAAGTGCCTACGTGAGTACACGTTTCACAGAAATATGGCTGGATTTACATTAAAGCGGCAAGTGTCCAACATTGAACAGCAACATAGAAAACTTTTTTTTTTTAACTACACTCCGCAGTAAAATAGTATCAGTAATGTTATGTGTCTGATTTAACACATTCGGATTTGACGTATTTTTCCGTCAATGGCAGTGAATGAGTTAATAGAGCAGTGCTTCACAAACTTTTTTGCAATGCTCCCCAAAATAAGAAGAAAATATTTGTCAGTAAAGTTGTTGTAAGTACACTTTGATGAGCTAATACTCCTTCCGCACTCTTTGACAATGAGAGTGCCACTGCCACCTACTGTAGTGGATGTGCAATGACACTTGATTCTACAGCAAAAAAAAAAAAAAAGTTAGTTCCCTGCGGTCACAACTGGCGTCTCAAAAAAAAGTTACTTTGAGCCTTGATGTGTGGTGTGTTGTGTTATACACATTTCTGATATTTTCTTGCCCCAGTGGATCTGCAGCAGCGAGCACCCTATCAGAAATCTACATCTGTGCCTTCCTGTTTGCTTATATCTGGTGGAAGAAGCTGCATAAAACGACATGGGGAGGTGACATACATCATTTGTATCCTCCATATACAAAAGTCCAGTCCAGATATTTGCAATGGCAAATAAAGCTCATTTAAATATTCCTTCAGGAAACGCATGTGAATGCCATAAACAAAGCTTGATAAGACAAGACAATAATATAACTGATGTTTCAGCGAGTGGGCCTCGCTTTTGTTGTGTCTGGCATGTCTTCAATAAGTTTTTGTCTCGCGCCCCCTGCAGGCTGGTCTGTGGAGTCGCTGCAGGAGTGGGGCTCCTTCATGAAACTGGCCATCCCCAGCACACTCATGACGTGTTTTGAATGGTGGATTTATGACTTTGGAGGCTTCTTTGCAGGTAAATATGTCATTCATAAATGTATTTGTATTTTTTTTTTTATACTTTGTTTTCCTTTTTTTCTTTTCCTTTTCTTTTTTTTATTTTCTGCTCTCCAATTTATTTTACGATTTCCAATTTAACTTCTAAATATTGCTGATTTTGTGTCTCGTGTGTGGCAGGGATGCTGGGTAAAAATGAACTGGCAGTCCAACATGCCTTGATAACAGTGGGAAACTTAAATTACATGGTATAGTGAGCAAATCTTGTACTGGTGGCCGTTTTGTGTCCTCATACAGTCAACGTCGCTGTGTGCATTTCATTTCATTTCATTCCACACACAATTTGCAGGTGACTCTCGGCATCCAGGCGGCTGCATGCGCCCGCGTGGGCAACGCCCTCGGCGCCGGGGACACTGCAGGAGCGCTCCTCACCTGCAAGGTGGCGCTGGCGCTTTCAGGTCAGACGCGCTGCTTTGCTACTCGTCGTTCGCAATTTGGCGCCTCGCAATGCCTTCCTTGTTTTTGTTGCAGTCGGCTTAGCCATTGTTCAAGCAACCGTGCTCGGAGCGACCAAATCCATCATCGGCTTCCTCTTCACCTCTGATCTGTGAGGCTCTTCATTAATCTCACATCGTAATTATTACAAGAAAAAAAAAATATGATATTGGGGGGTTGGTGTCAAACTCAAGGCCCGGGGGCCAGATACGGCCCACCACATCATTTTATGTGGCCTGCCAAGCAAAATTTATGCATCGACTTCTTGTTTCTTGATGTTCTACCATACTCGCAGATTGTCTCGACTTTTAAAAATGTTTATTTCAAACATTTTGTTACCAATTCTCCTTTTAAAATTAATGTCATAATAATTGAGCTGGTCGTTGACTGCAGAAGTAGTTATTTATCAATTTGTTGTGTATATGTAATATGAGCTGATCATAAATTTATTCAGCTTCATGGTCATAACGGCCTGGTCATGTGACCCGTGACAAAAATGAGTTTCACACCGTCTGAGAGAGTTTTAAATATTAGGACAATACAAGTTTTGATTTCTCAATAAATCATTTTTTTTAAAGTTGTGATTACATGAATAAATTAGTTATTTATTACCAAAAAAAATGGTTTACAGTAATGCTTCAAAGTCAAATGTGGAATTCTGCGGGGAAAAAGTTGTAATTTTACTCAAATGTTTTGAGAACTGAAAAAAAAAAAATCTGAATTGACGTGACAATACATTTTCAAAGAAAATATGGTAATATTTTCAGAAGCTCATAATTATCAAGGAATATTTTAATTTTATTCAAAAAAGTTATGGTATTATGAGGAAAATAATCTAATATTATTAAACTGATTCCAGTGACAATTGAAATATTCCATGATAAATTTTGTGTTTGCCTTTTTTGCTATATTTTTTATAACAATAACAACAAAAATCACCTTTTTCCCCCCGGAAAAAAAATCTACATTATTTCACAAGAACAGTAAAAATCTAGAGAATAAAATCAGTACTAGATGAGGAAATGTATCAGAAAATGTTCCTAACATGACCTCCTTTCAGAAACATCATCAATCTGCTGTCTCGCTTGATGGTCGTTTATTGCTTCCTACAGTTGTTTGATGGCATTGTGGTGTGTAAGAAAAACTTTGAATCCATACACAAATGTATTTTCAAAAGTCCACCAAGATACAAAATACTTTTTTTTTTTTTGCTTGCCCTGCTTTAGGGCGTGTCCGCGGGCATCTTTATGGGAACGGGAAAGCAAAAGATAGCCGCAGTGGCTAACTTCTTCGGCTACTACTGCATTGGCCTCCCCATCGGTATTGTGCTGATGTTCGTGGCCAAACTCAACATTTTAGGTATTTACCTGATGACTTTTTTTTGACACAAACAAGACGGGGGTCATCCCTCAGTGTTTTGGTTGTTTTTCTTCCTCAGGTTTCTGGCTGGGGCTCCTCATTTCTGTGATCCTACAATCCGCCTTCTCCCTCTTGGTCATCTTCAAACTCAACTGGAAGAACATCACACATGAGGTGGAGCACCTTCGAAGTCCGAATAATAAAGACTTTTTTTTTTCTTTTTTTTTTAAGTGTTAGTTGTGTGGCTGTTGTTTTGCAGGCGCTGAAACGAGCGCAGGCGAAGTCAAATGTGCCGTTACTCAACATAAGTGCTGCAGCTAATAACCAAAATGGAGAACAGACACAACTCCAGCACAAGGTAAGTTAAACACATTGACTGATCAAACTGAGCCACCAACTAGCTAACTAATTAACCAACTGACTTAGTGACTGAATAATCAACTAACTAACTCACGAATAACTGACTGACACACTTATTGATTATTGATGATCTTGCTGCCTAAGTAGCCAACATGAGTGGCTGATTACTGACTAGCTGACTAACTAGCAAACTAAAGAATGAACTGAGTGACTCAGTTATTGACTAACTTGCTGACTAGCTAATTATCTAATTAACTTACTAATTGACCCCAACTGTCTTGCGCCTCTACTCAAAAACAATAAAATCAATGGAGGGCTTCATACACGTGAACGGCGAATGTTCCGACGGCGGCTCGAAGACTCCGCCTGGCGACAGGGAGGACACCGGTCATCTCTCCGTTTCCCAGCTGGTTCTCCGCCGAGGCATCACCATGGTTACGGCACTGGGCCTCTTGGCAGTGGGTACCTGTGTGCACTTCCTGGTCCCGCCGCCCGAGAGCACGCTTTTGCTCCACGCCAACCTGACGAGCATGAATGCCACACACAGTCCCCCGCAAACTGTTACGATGCTGGACTGGTGAACGAGGATGAAACCACCAATCCGCATCCTTTCTTGTCAAGGTCATACAGAAGATAAGACTCTAAATTTGGATCAGTTTTATTCTCATCGCTGTGTTGTATGTAGCAACAAGGTCACTTTAAGAACATTTTTAACTTCTTTGATTTTAGTTTGTTTCCTTTCCTTTTTTTTTTGAAGTAGGCTATGCTTGTATTGAGCTAAAAAAAAATAAAAAAAAAAATAAAAAAAATAAAAACTAATGAGACTGAAAGTCTTTTCTACTTCATGAAACAAATAAAAACAATTTCCTGTCACAATTGGGAAATGTGAGTACAATAGTCAATATCACGACAATTTCCTGTCAGTGATGTAAACTTTAGCCTATCCCGAAATAAAAGAGGGAAAAATGCAATAATATTAATAATAATAATAATAATAATAATAATAATAATAATAATAATAAGAAGAAGAAGAAAAGCTGAAAAAAAGCCAACAGTATAAAAAGTCACAAAAAGTGAATATATTTTAGTTTTTTTTCCTTTTCATATTTTATTCCATCTTATTAAATCTTATATTTCGTATGTATACACCAGTAATTGACGTGCAGTATGTTAGAAGGAACTTTTTATTTTATTTTTTTTTATTTTTTTTACAGTGTGCACTTGTAAAGAAAAAGCACAAAAACCTAAGTGTGAACGGCTTAATTAGATTAATTTTGATAATTTTTTCAGTAAATTCAAATAATTAAATTATTGTATGTTTTGGCCCCTCACACATGAGATGCCAGGTGGAGCAAAATTCCAAGTGATCTAACTAAGAAAACTATTGAAAATTATTTTGATAATGTTAGTCAAAGTAAAAAACTTTGGCATTAGTTTATGTGTGAAGTCTTTTGAATAATATTTTTCCCCAATATAATTTTTTCCATTTCATTTAACCAGGTTGGTCCCGTTGACATAAAAACCCTCTTTTGTAAGAGAGAACTGGCCAAGACAGGCAACACCAACAATGAGACAAATTAAAAATGTACAAATGACAACATTTTGTATTAAATGATCAATAAAATTATTCAAACAGCCAAGCTAAAAACATCGACAAGGTATGGAAGCTGTTCCCATGTCTTTCAATTTAGAATTAAAAACATTTAAGGACACCAGTTCCTTTAGCATTAAGTCATTCTGCAGAAGATTCCAGGCTGAGTGTGCTGAGTATCAATACTTTAAAAGCTGTTAGAATAATTACAATACAAAACTTTTGTCCAGCAATTTGCATTTCCTAAATGTCAAGGTGGTACAACTATCTACATTGGACTTTTATTTTGAAGTGAAGAGATGATAGCTTTATACAGGATGTTGCATCACAGCTACAGGCCTACAAGTGGCCCGTGGGACTAAGCCAAAAGGTTTGGAGATCATTGTCAAAGAGTGATAACAATAACTACTTTCAAATTATAAGCAGGTGGGTACCTAAATTTCCGTTACAGGTGGTACAACAAATGTAAAACTATGAAAATATCTTTTTCAAAATCCATCCATCCATTTTACAAACGTGGATGGATGGTCTATTTGAACTTGATGACATAGATAGAAGCTAATTATAGTATCCAAACAGATGCCTGTTTAAATTGAAATTAGTTGCAGTCGTCAGTTGGTGAAACCAGTTAGTCATGTAGCACCGCTGCAAGGAATGTCACTACAGTATATCATACTACTCAAAACTCTTATTTCACTTCTATTGCGATCATATAGAGTCACACACTAACTTCAGCAAAATACCACCCAAAAAAATTGGTTCAATTGCATATTGAATACACTTAAAAAGCTAATTTATTACAGTGTCATTGATAACATTAGTAGAATACTTTGTGGGACAAATCAGAGTTTGTGCTCACGGGTCATACAAAAAGCCTTTAATACTTCACAAAAACAAATGACTTTATAACATCATTTCCTGAAGTTTTTATTCAAAGGTCTTAGAGCCAAGATTAATTGGTAGGCTAGTGCGAGCCCTAACTCTGTAAAAATAGCCATGAAGGGAACAACTGAGGAGCCCTTTAGTCCTTATGAGGCAAAAAAAGAGCAATCACTTCAAAACCATAGTACCAAATCTGTCATAACAAAGCTCTATGTCACGTCATATGATGTATGAAATCAACGTGGTGCTATACTGATCTAGCAGTAACTACATCAAAGTCAAATGTCCATCTATCCATTTTCAGAACCACTTACTGTTACGAACGGTTTGTTTTTTGTTTTGTTTTTACAATTGTATCAGTTTTATGTAATTTGATAAACAATAAGGCAATCTACTAACACTTAAAAAAAATAAACTTGCGCTCAAAATGAACTTTTATGAGCTCTTGTTTTAGGTTGCGCCATTCGCTCTTTCAGCTGCACTTAGCGGGGCTCCAAAGGAAACAAGCAAGCGCTCCAGCCACTGTGACATCCTGGAAGTGGCTTTTGAAGTGACAACAAACGAGAAAAAAGTCGAAGAGAAGTGTTCATGCACTGGAGTGCGTGGTGTAGAAGAAAACATGGTGGAAGGTCCGAGTGGTAAGATGTTCTTCTGCAGTAGGAGCTGTCCCAAGATGCCCCTGAGCCACAGAGAAGAAGTGCGCCACATCTTCAGGATGGCTGGGCCTCTGGTAAGGTGGCACACTTGTTTATTCATGATTTATTCTCCATGCACACATTGATAAGAGCTACAGTATTTATAGAGAAATATGTTTGTTATTGTGTTATTGTGCAATTTATAATTATGTATTCAGAACTCCTAATTGGGTCTCACATGACCACCATGCTGTGTCCACATTTTCTCTAACACCAAAGAAAACCAAGCTCTAAAAGGATCAAAATTTGTAACTAAATAGAAAGAAAATAAAAATTATGAACATAATAATAATAATAATAATAATAATAATAATAATAATAATAATATACAAATATGATACATAAATGGGCTATGTATAATTGAATATAAAATATTTAGAAACAAAGCACAAACATGACTAATTCATTTAATAAATCATGAAATCAACATGGGCGGCTGGTGGGGACTGGTTAGCACGTCCGCCTCCCAGTACTGAGGACTCGGGCTCGAGTCAAGGCTCCGGCCTTCCTGGGTGGAGTTTGCATGTTCTCCCCGTGCCCGCGTGGGTCTTCTCCGGGTACTCCGGTCTCCTCCCACATTCCAAAAACATGCGTGGCAGGTTAATCGGGCGCTCCGAATTGTGCCTAGGTGCGCTTGTGAGTGTGGATGGTTGTTCGTCTCTGTGTGCCCTGCGATTGGCTGGCGACCGGTCCAGGGTGTACCCCGCCTACTGCCCTAAGCCAGCTGAGATAGGCTCCAGCATCCCCTGCGACCCTTGTGAGGAATAAGCGGTCAAGAAAAAATCAACATGAAGCGATGAAATCAACATAAAGCAAAAAATACTAATGTTGAAAGAACAAAAACGTTAACGTTTAAATAATGAAATTAAATAATGAACACGAGGCAAAAAACAAATTGATTTGATGGAAAATATTTGTACAATATCATGATTAATAATAATACATGTAATACAAATACAGAGCATACAGTGGACACAAGTTTCGAACCTCTTTGTACAACCACTGCATTTAATACATAAACAGTAAACAAAACATTTCAATTCTATTCAAATATCATAATTGAAATGACTATTTTATCTAAAAATGCCACAGTTGAACTAAAATGTGAGGTAGGATAGAGTCTTGAGGGACATTACACCTAAATAGAAAATTAACTGCAAAATTAAAAATGAAGGAAAATTCAATGTAAAACATTATAATGATCGGGGAAAAATGATAATAATAATAATAATAATAATAATAATAATAATAATAATAATAATAATATAAACACTACCTTATTTGGAGACATGATTATCTTGTTGGACTGTGCCTAATGTTTTGTCTGTGTGTCATTATTTGTCACTAGTTGCTTTTTCGGCTCCTCAGTTATCTGATTCCCTTCGTGGTTACTATGTTCTGCGGACGTTTGGGCAATAATGTGATAGCTGGATATGGATTAGCATCTGCCGTAAGTGCTTTTCTCTTCTATCACATTAGTTGGCGCAACCACCCCCTCTTTAACTGGGAATACATTTACCTTTTTGTCTAATTTGTAAAGAAATGAAGCGAAAACACTACATAAATGTGCAAGTCTGATACCAAACCCCCCTTTAAAATCTCCATACATTTGCGCTTCATTTCAGACCATCAACATCACTGCAGCGGCAACGGGATTCGGTCTTGTTCTAGCTTGTGATACGTTGATTTCCCAGGTTTGAAAATCCTTCGTGTTATCCTATACCGTAATCGTTGCAGTATTTTCATAAATATGCACACAACTGTGTCCACAACAGACGTTCGGCGGTAAGAACTTGCTGTGCGTAGGCGTGATCCTGCAGCGAGGCATCCTCATCCTGCTGCTGTTCTGTCTGCCTTGTTGGGCCCTGCTCATCAACGCCCGGAGCCTCCTGCTGCTCATGGGCCAGGACCCCGTGGTCACCCGGTAACAAACCAACTGAATAACAACCCACCCACCACACACCTGTTAAGAGTAATTGTGTATTTGAATGCGTAAGCCATGCTCCTCATTTCAGAATTGCGCATCTGTACATCATAACATCCTTGCCGACTGTGCCAGTAAGTTGCAACGTTACTGTGCAAAATGAGCATGTTGACATTATGATACAGTGGTATTCTATCATTGTCTGTTAGACAATGTTTCTGCACAATCTTCAAGCATCTTACTTGCAGAACCAGGTGAGCTCATGCGCCATATGTATTTATTTAAGGATTTACCATAGCTTGGAACTGAATCATTCTTGAGGTCAAGATGATGTTCTTTTCTTTTGCAATAAAAAAACAAAACCTGAAAGAATCAGACTTTAAAACAACAACAAAAATACCGGTAAGGCCCTGCGATTGGCTGGCAACCAGTCCAGGGTGTCCCCTGCCTACTGCCCACAGCCAGCTGAGATAGTCGCCAGCACCCCCCGTGACCCTTGTGAGAAATAAGCGGTCAAGAAAATGGATGGATGGATGGATGGATACCAGTAGGCCTTTTTATCTAATAAAATACATCTTTATTCCTGTAAAAATTAGGACGTGACTTTTTTTCATGAATTAAAAAAAAATACTTTATAAAAACTTTATTTCTGGAAAAAAAAAAAAATCTTGAACAAATTCTACGTAAATAGATTTTTTTCACCCTTTTCCTTCAAAAAATAAAATAAAAATTCAACTTCATTCTCATATCTCGTTATTTTATTTTTGTCATTTCATTGTGGCCCCAATGGTCAGTACCTAAATGGCTTGTGTATTTGTTTGTGTGTACTCTAGGGTATCATACTTCCACAGATGTACACTGCAGCCATGGCAAATGTTTTAAACCTAGTGATGAACTATTTGTTCTTATACTGGCTTGATCTCGGAGTGAAGTAAGTCGATTTTAGTTGATGTCAAGCCATAAAATTGCATACACTAATTGTCTGTCTGTCTGTCTTTCTGTCTGTCTGTCTCTCTCTCTCTCTCTCTCTCTCTCTCTCTCTCTCTTCTCCCTCCGCCCCCACGCCCCCTAGTGGATCTGCAGCTGCCAACGCTCTCGCTAAGATGAGCTACTGTGTTCTGTTGTTTGCTTACATTCGCTGGAGGAAGCTGCACGTATTAACATGGGGGGGTAAGTCCAGAGTTGGGCTCGTCGGACGCATTACTGACGCAACGGAATGGCCACGTCTAGCTTCTTTTGGTTGTTTGCTCACATTTACAGAATGTTTTATAATTTTCAGCCTTTCTCCTCCAGGCTGGTCAATGGACTCTCTGCAGGAATGGGGGTCCTACATGAGGCTGGCTGTTCCAAGCATGTTCATGAATTGTTTCAAGTGGTGGCTCTTAGAGTTGGGTGGATTCTTTGCAGGTAAACTGCGGCTTATCTACTGTCCATACATACGTACCTACCCAACTATGCCTACTCCAGCTACAGGACATACCTACTTTTGGTAACTACAGTTACCACCTATTTGCACCTACCCAACTACCAACCCTAGCTACATATTTACCTTGGTTTGGTTTGGTTTATTCATTTTTTCCTTTCGGACACATTTCAGCTTACATCAATCACTTCAATCATCAATCATTTGCAACATTGACATCCGAAAGAAGGGCTTATTCGAGACCCGTCCCCATCGACCCATTACTACAATGCATCAGTCATATACATTATTTAGAATAGTCATTAATTTTTATCGTTATCCATCCCATACTATCCCAGACACTGTTCGCTCAGTTCATCTTGAATGTCCGTGTGTAGATTGTGGCTAGTCCCAGTCATTTGGTATTGGTGAGTCGGTCCCCAGACGCCACCAGCAAGCCCACCCCGCCAGGCGAGCAGCCAAGGCAAGCGCAATTCTTCTCTTTCACCAGTAGGGTCTTCGCTGACCTCGGATCAGCTTTCACGCATGTTGTGGCTTCCAGAAGAGTAGATCGGCTTGCATTCTGCCCTTTGCTTTCAAGCAATTTTTGCCTCGATTCTCACTCAGCTCAGCACACCACTGTTGCTAGCACTTTGTAGTACTTGATGACTCCTGAGCGCTACCCAGCCTAGTTCACCCAGCAGAGCGGCCCACACCAGCCGCATTCCAGGAACCAGACCACCAACCCCATTTTGCGTATTGACAGCAGTTTCATTGTAGCCACAATACAGCCTCATCATGTAGCCTTGACTGTTACAACAAATGTCCAAACGGAATTAGAGCCAGACAACATTTAGATTCAAACGGGAACAGCAATACATGTTATCAATGCAGGTGTATAAACAAGAGTTAGCCTTGGCAACGTCAGCAAGTAATCATATACAACTCCAGCTTTGGGTAATAAGTGATGATGTTGTTGTGATGTTGTGTTGTGATTATTGTTGTCTCTCAAGCGCCGCCAATTCTTCAGCTCTTTTCACGATTCGTGTTCTTTGTTGACCAGAGTTATCTTTAGTTTGAATAAAAATTCAGCAGTCTTTTGTCCATGTGCTTTCGATAAGTCCATTCTTTCTCATTTGTCGCGCCTTTTTGGCAATGTCAGCATTTTGTTTGGTGAGATTTTCGTTGATGTAGACATGTTTACCACGAAGCTACCTTACTTCGCTAACGAGCTAGCTAGCTAGCAATTAACCTACTTAACTAGCTGCATATCTACCTTCCTAGTACCTAGCAACATATTTACCTGCCTGCCTGCCTGCCTTCCTTCCTTCCTTCCTTCCTTCCTTCCTTCCTACCTACCGACCTATCTACCTACCTACCTACCTTGCTATACTTCCCTATCTCCAACTATCAACCCTAGCAACCTAGTTACATAGACCTTAGGAAGCCATAGTTACATAGCTAACTACCTAGATAAGTGGCTAGCTAGGTAGCTACTTAGCACATTTGTGATCATGCAGTTTTATCATTATGTCATTTTGCCGTTCAGGGATGTTGGGCAAAGATGAGCTGTCCGCCCAGCATGCAGTGATGATGGTGTATGCACTTGTCTACATGGTAAAATAATAATTAAATAAAGAGTTTGTTAAACTAGCACATTTGTTTTGGCTACTTGAATTCATAAGCTTTTTTCTTTTTTCTTTTTTTAAGTTGCCTTTCGCCATCCAGGTGTCGGTATGTGCTCGGGTAGGCAACGCCCTCGGGGCCGGAGACACAGGCAGGGCCATCCTCACCTGCAAGGTGGCGCTCAGCCTCGCTGGTAATTTGGAGCTTTTCCTTTTTCTTCATCAACACAATTATGTCTGTAGAATCCTACAAATTGACTTAATGTCTAATATATATATAAAAAAAAAGTTATCTTTTTTTTCCACATAAAAAGTATACCTTTCTTAATACTAAAAATAGACATTTTCCTCCATATATTTTTTTTCCCTTGAAAAAAAAAAAAAATATTTTCCACAGGTTTTTTATTTTTTTTATTTTTTGTTTTTGTTTTTTGTTTTTTATCACAGGCTACCAATGTTCTTCGGTAGATCAGAGTGACCGTTTGTGTTGTCTTCAGGTGCATTTACAGTTGTCGAAGGTATCGTGCTTGGCTCCACTAAATCAGTGATCGGCTTCATCTTCACCTCCAATCAGTGAGTGAACACGACGAATGGGAAAATAAATCCCCGTAGAAGATAATAAAGTAGAAATCCCTTTTGGGGTCAAAATGTGGCCATAATAAAACATTTATTTTACTTTACATATATTTTAGTTGTGATATTTAAATATTATTAGCTTAAAGGTTTGAACTTAAAGATTCTTTTAAAAAATAAAGCTTGAATAAAATACTGATTTTCTTGTTTTCATCCCCTGCAAATTGTTTATTTTTTTCATTAAAATAACATAATTTAGTATCATAAAACATTGTAAGAATAATGTTAATTTTTGACAACCAAAATATTTGTTTCTAAGGAAAAAAAATCTATCTAAAATTATAATTATAATTTTAATGCCCCACAAATAAAATTTAATGTAGTAAAATGACAACCTGTCTCATAGAAATACTTTGATATAGCAAAATTTTGATTTTTTTTTTTTGTGTGTAAAAAACAAAACAAAACTTATTTTCTTCTACTTCATTATATTGATATTGTGATTTTTATTGTATTTATTTTAAAAATAAAATTTCACCACTTTTTACTGAGATCTTATACAGTCATCCATTGGAGTCAGGAGCAACTAAAAGCAATCTTTAAAATGTTTCATTTTGTTCATTTTGTGTATGGATTTTTGTATGTTTAAAAAAAAAACAACAAACAGGAAGATTAACAATCTGGTGTCTACTGTGATGATCGTTTGCTGCGTCCTTCAGTTCTTTGATGGCCTCGTGGTGAGTGTATCATTCATTTATCATCATTTGTGTGTTATTTATCGGCTGTGGTGATAATAACTAGTCAATATTTGTTTTATTTATTTCATTTGGCTAGGCTGTGTGCATGGGCATCTTTCTGGGAACAGGAAAGCAAAAGATTCCCGCTGTGACTAACTTCATCTGTTTCAATGGCATCGGACTTCCGCTCGGCATTACGCTCATGTTTGCGGCAAAGCTCGGACTTTTAGGTAAGTTCTGTCATGAGATGTCTTGCTGTTGTTGCTTTTAGATTTCGTTCATCTGAAGGTTTCCCAACCAGGTTTGAACAGTTGTTGCTTTTGGCGCTCTTCCCTGATTTATCTGCAGGTTCCCCAAACAGGTTCAAACAGTTGTTGTTGTCCAACATTGCTGCTTTGTGTTTTCTTTATTTGTCCTTGTTTTGCCCCAGGGCATCATCGATGTTGTGTACAAAATACAACTACAGTACCGCCTCCATCACAGGTTCCATATTTGTGGTCCTGCTGTTTTGCAGATTATTTTATATTATTATTATTTTTATTTTAATCAAATTCTTGTTTATACTTGCATTCCACTGGTCCTATGTCCATGGCACTTTATTTTAGTTTGAAATGGTGTACATTTGAAGAACAGGAAGTATTTCAGCGCAGCCTAGTTTTTGTTGAGATTATTGAATATCATCTGTAATCCTGATTTTTACTCTTACCGAAAGAGACGGCCGTATGATCATTTCATATTGTACTGTACATCTTTGGGAATGATTATTGATGTATATTGTGAGACGATAGATTAAGTTTGATAGTTTGAACACAATTATATTTGTTTACTGTAAACATAGAGAGATTGCTACATGGTTCCACTGTTTAAAAATATATATTTTGTTATCATTGTTCTTGCTCTCTCAATACATTATATGTGCTTTAAATATGTGTATATCACGTAACTTCTGCAATGAAGGTGGGATTAACTGTGCATACAGATGACATAAGAGATTGAATAAACTACTTACTGATTGATTCTTTTGTCATTTTTGTGCAAAGGTTTCTGGCTGGGGATCATGATTTCCTTTGTCTTGCAGTCCATCATTTACTTCATTGTTATCTTCAAAATAGACTGGGACAAAATAACAGAACAGGTAAACGCAACCGAGTCAACGGATTGGAACCATTCAACAGCTCTTCAGTCTGATAAACTACAGCAATTGCTCAAGTTGCTTGTATTGTTGTGATTTTTGTTTTCCCAGGCTGTGATGCGCGCCCAGAAGAGCACGCGCTTGGCCGCTGTGCAGGAACAGTACCAGGCTGACGTATGTGAAGACAACACCGTGATAGTCGCACAGCAGCCGGAGAACGCCAAACGGCTCTCTCTGAGCCAACTGCTGCTGAGACGGGGCCTCACATTGTTGGCTCTCCTCGCCCTGCTGGCCACAGGCACCTGCGTGTACTTCCTTGTACCCCTGCCGGTGGCCCTGTGCCCCAAAAGTAATTTGACTACAACAGACTTGGGCAATAACACATGCTATTGATCATATGGTCATGGAGTCAGAGAGCTTTAAGTTGTCATATTTATGTGACGTGTATTTTATATTCAGGGCAACTGCTGCTAGTGAACCACCAGATGGCACTGTCATCTCTTTTACGTCAATGTAACCCCACCACCACAACAAACTGGTCAGGTGGCAACAAAACTACCCTATGTAACCCTAGTGAAATGAGGCAACAATTTTGCTGGCAGCTTGAAAACTCCATGCAGTATTTCACCTATTCTACGTATATGGGTCATTTTCATATAATTTCATTAATAACAGGAAAGACAATTTAGCTTTTTTAATTTGCCGTCTTGGTTTTATGTGTGTTATGTTGTAAATGTCTCCCATGGTGAAACAGCGGAACTTGGGTGTTCAAAAAGTTTATTTCAAATTTTAGGCATTAATAGCAAAGGTAATGTGTAGCCAAGATACAAATACATTGATTTCATGGCAATCAATTTTTTTTCAACTTTCATTGGAAAAATCGAACAGTACCTCTTTGTAGAAAAACTTTATTCAATAATAAAAATAACAGTGAACTAAAAGGCAAGCCTTACCCAATTGCTGTAAAATTTTATCGCATTATCCTTTGAATAACTGACAAAGTAATTATGAAATGTAGCTATGCAAACTACAAAGTTGAAGTGCTCTCATGTGTCCTATGTATGTTGACGTGTAGTCTTTTTTTTGTTTTTGTTTTTTTTGTTTTGTGGATTGCCTTGTTAGACTGGGGCCACTGTATTAGATTTCCCCCCTGAGCCTTGTTTTTTGTTGTTTTCTTTTTGTTTTTTAAAGATCGTCCTCCACTCCTGCCTTGCATCTCCCGGTTCCCTGCACTTGGGTCAACAATGCAAACAGGCCCACACAAATACAGCTCTTGCGAAACAGCAAAGACAAAAGTGCAGAACGGCAAATACATACTGTAAACAGCTTCATACAAATAATGTGAGTTGCACAATTTCCATGTGTTGCCCTTCAAACTCTGCAGACACGAGTGTGTACAAATGATCCTAGCTAATAATTAAACACATTACTCCTATCTTTATACTGTACAGTATGCCATATACAAATTCATACATAGCAGAAATGACAATCCATTGTTGCTGTCTGCTATTGTTTGAATACAAAATCAATCGACAAAAAATTGTCATTTTAAAACCATATTTGTAATGCCTGGTGTTAGGCCACCTCTCTATATACAGTAATATCTAGGGGTGTTAAAAAAAATCGATTCGGCGATATATCGCGATACTACATCACGCGATTCTCGAATCGATTCAATAATCGGCAGAATCGATTTTTTTTTTTTTTTTTTTTTTTTTAGGATTCACACCTTGAGCATGGAAGAATGTTATATGAACGGCACATTAAGCCTTAATATTTTTATTTTAATGCTGTTCAAACACGAAACAGATTACAACCTCTATAAGACTGAAATTTCAGATAAATAAATAATACATTTTCATATAAATCTTACACTCTACAAGCTTACTGATTAGTATTTTCTAAATATGAATGGAAAAAAATCGCAACAATCGACTTATAAATTCGTATCGGGATTAATCGGTATCGAATCGTGACCATTCGTATCGGGATTAATCGAATCGAATCGTGACCTGTGAATCGTGATACGAATCGAATCGTCAGGTACTAGGCAATTCACACCCCTAGACTAATATCCATCCATCCATTTTCTTGACCGCTTATTCCTCACAAGGGTCGCGGGGGCTGCTGGCGCCTATCTCAGCTGGCTCTGGGCAGTAGGCGGGGGACACCCTGGACTGGTTGCCAACCAATCGCAGGGCTATACAGTAATATATTAATAGTAATCCGTGAACATGTCCAAGGTCTCACAGTTTGGCGTTTTTTTTTTTTTTTTTTTTTTACAAAAACTAGCACTTAACAAGCTTTGGTCTTGTCACATTACGACCCAACTAAATTGGTTGCAGTGCAAATTAAAGCTTCTCCAGCTAACTTAGCATAGCTTGTTCCATCAGTAAGCAGAACTTGACTCAGTAGTGATGAGACAAGCATAGGAAGGAGTGGGCGTTTTTGCTGTTGTGCAAGGGAATGCAGCCAACTCCCGGCCAATTGATGTGGCTCCCCTCATTCCCTTACAGTGCAGAGAGAGCTGCGTGCCCTACATGGCATGTAGATGCAGATTGTTGTGTGTAAAGTACATTTAAAAGGGACTGCAAGATCTCCACTTCCACCCCCGATTGTGATTCCATGTATGATCCAAACTCCACTCCACTCATAGCATGGGGGTGATTGGAGAAGTGAAAATAATGTGAATATGTATCAGCCTTGGCAAAGTTAAGTGTTATTTATAGAATCATGCTTATCACTATAAAAAAAATTCCAGGGGGAAAAAAAAAGTAAACCGGTGGACTACTCAAGTAATCGATGGAATCATCAAAAAGTGCTAGTGTTAGTGATATTTAAATATTTCAATTTTGAGATTACTTTTCAACCTACACATTTAAACCAAATTTGAATTCCAATTGCTGTATATTTTTTATACTGACACGTTATATAAATTTAAAACTATGCAGTAAAATACACCAAAAACATGAAAAAATACATCAATAAAATTCTGACTAATCCTATTGTACTTCAAATCATCATGTGACCAGGTGGTTGGTCAACAGCAGGTTCACCACAATCCCGACAACCAGAATGACCAGCATGAGGACCACAAGTAGACCTCGACGCAGGATTAAGTTTCTTTGGTCTGCAGCGCTCAGCGTCTCTGCCAACTCCTCTTCCTCCTCTTCATCTTTCTCCTCAGCGAGCAACAGCTCAAGCGCATCGCTTTGATGCTGCGGGTCTGCTGTCATGGGGGGAGCGATAAGTAAGTCTAAAAGGATGTGTTATGATTGCTTTATTTTTTAGTAGATTTTTTTTGTTTGGGGGATGTTTTTTTTATCCCCTTACGCTTGTGTTTCACATGCTTAATGTTTTATTGATAAATATTAAAACCATCATTTACATCTTACCTGAACTCCTGCTAACACCAGCTCTAATCTGCGCCTGGGAAACAAGAAATAAATGAATGATAAGAAGAGAAATAAGCAGAAGAAGAACGTGGCCGTGCCTTGAGATACGAGTACCCCGAATTTGAGAATCAAATCAAACAATAATAATTATACATTGTGCATTTAAAACAACCACATAACTTTGCATTAATAGTCAATTTAGCTTTATGCTAACAAGGTAAAACACCAAAGACGAGCGAACGAATAGCACTGGTGACTTGGTGTTATAAACCATTAAGCAACAGATAATGGATCAGAACTAATGGACAGTAGTAGGAGCAGCTGATTAATTCTTAACATTCTGTTTAATTATGCTGTTACCATATGTTTTAGTGTAACAATATTAGAGTGCTATTTTTTTTTTTTTACCAAAAAAACCCCTACATTTCTAAAGCTGTGAAATCACCCGAGATGGACCAAAACGGCAGAATTTTGCCTCATAACTCCTATTCCATAAATGTAATATTAATACCGTAATCAGAATGTCATGTTGGTAACATATTATTGTCAAGAAATGTTTAAGGCTGACTTCCCCTTTAAAGCATTACCTCATGTGTAACTTTCTCCCAGTTCGCCCTTGCCAAGTAGACAACCAGGAAGCAGGTTTGCAGAGACATAGAGGAACAGAAACCAATCCACAGACCTGCAAACAACAAGTTATTAACGACAGTGACGGGTGTCAAAATGATCTAAATCATACGAAAAGGACAAACCCTTGATTCCTAATTTGGCTGCAAACATCAGCGGCACCCCAAGAGGTAGACACACCCCATAATAACCCAGAATGGTGCACAGCGCTCCGACTTTCTGCTTGCCCATTCCTCTGATGATCCCTCCCGCGGTCGCCTGCGAAAAACACCCTCAACAATACTGCAGTCATAATTCAATATTTAAACATGCTTAACACGCTTACTGCAGTTGCATCCAACATGATGAAGGGAGCGTAGAACATGATAATCTCAGCGACCTTTAGTTGTATTTGTCTGTTAGAAACACAAGGACATTTTCAGCATCACAAACAATATTTATAGCTTTTTAGTTTTTGTTAGTTTTAGTTTTATCATATAAATAGCATATTTGTGGGGGAAAAAACACTACTAAGTACTGTATTGTGTAATAAAGTAAACTGCTATTCCCATACACCTCTTCACCCTTCTTTCTTCTGTATGGTCATACAATAATACTGAAACAAACACTTTTAAATAAGCTTTGAAAACTCATGTATGAAATTAATTGACAAAGACAATCACTACAATTATAATTAGTTTTATAAACATAAAACATAGTTTAGGAATTGTATCTTAGTGCTCTAGTTGATATAATTTCGTTAACAAAAATGTTTTTTGCAATTTTACTTTCATTTGTTTCAGTACTTTTTGTTAACCACAATAACCTTGGCTGTGATTGGAACTATGACCAATTAACCTTGATTTTATCGGATTACAACACATTTTCACTCATAAGATTTTATATTTTGATTTTATTTGTAGTTATTAGTTAGTATTTTATTTGTATTTATTAGTTGGTGCTGGGGGCGTCTAAAGAGGCACAGGCAGGGAATGCCGCCAGGGAACAGGAAGCGGGTAAGCGAAAACATAATTGAGAAGGAGAAAATTAGTGAAAAAGAGAAGATGAAGGAGCGAGTTAAAAAAAAAAAAAAAAAACAGGCACAAATGAGACTATAATACATGTTGTTCCCGATGACAACATCCTGGATAACTTGGAACAACCTGTTGTGGCTTTAACCATCAGCATAAATGCTAAATACTATTTGATCTTTTCCTGCCCACCAGCCATTTTTTCTCATGTGTTTCGTTATGTGGCTTGTCCAAAATGGCAGACTTCTTGTCTCAGTTGGAGCTGAGTTTCTCCTTGAGACTTTACTTTTTATGAGATACAATAACTTAGCAATTCAAGCTCGACTCGATTTTTATTTTTTTTTTATGAGCTTGGGGCAGTTTGGGATGACTTTTTTTTTTGTTTTTTTGTTTTTTTTTTACACATTCATTTTGCAATTCAAGCGCTAACACATCACATGCTTGACTGGGTGTGTCTGAATTTCACTATCCGTGGATGTTAGTGAACCAAGCACAGCTGCCAAGAGCACTAAAAAGTTAATATTTACAAGAATAAATCAGCCATGGTCAACATATTGCAGTGCAGGCTGCAAGAGTGCACAATGTGTTTTCATGTTCATTAAAATGTGTCATCAATGATATACTCACTCGTCATATGTGAAGATATAACTAATGTGATGCCTCAGGCTCCCAAAAATAACCGCCAAGCATAGAGCGACTGATGCTGAGGAGAAAGGCGGCAAGGTCAATCAATTTTCTGAATACTAATTGTACATACAAGTCCTAGCTATATGGAGTCACAGGAGTGCCAAAATTAATAGGAAATACAAACAATAAATAAAGAGAACATCCATCAATAAAAGAGAACATTTACAAATGCAGATACATAAAGACATTCAATAAAAGGGAATATTTACTGATGCAGACATACAACGGCATTCAATAAAAGAGAACATTTATAAAACATTTTTTAAAGCCCTGCCCCTAATCTGTCCAGCCTGACTAGTTGATATCCTATCACACGATTCCCCACGGTTGCTCAGCCCGTGACCGCAAGTAGCGTCACAGGTTGTGCTTTAGCAACATATCCCACAATCCCACGCGGCTGGCCATATTGGTGGGTGTCAAGACACGATCGGTGACCCCTGGTGGGGACTGTCAACAAAATAAAAATAATAAAAATTAAAAAAAAAACACTCCCTCTATTTGCCGGTAGCATGACGCAAACTCTCGACGCGACTCGACAGCACGCACGGACTACACTCACTCCATTTCTGAGACCGTGCGTGTTGTCAAGTCGCGCCATATGATTTACATATAAATGGATTGTCAATGCTGCTTGTTGGTTGCGCATTGACCGAAACTCATTTATTTCTGTTTGTGTTGTCATGCAAAAATTGCCTAGTAAGAAAAACTATCTTATCAGACAAAGAACAAGCATATTTTGGCCTTGCTTTGAGATACTGAATTCTGAGAATGTAGTTTTTGCATTAGTATCGCATATGATGAAAAAATCCATACCCGCCACCAGTGCATCCCATTGATATGAAATCCAGCACACGTTCATCCTGACAGGACGCACGAAAATCGGCAAGAGTGAAGTGAAGAGAGTAATGTAGTACTTCTGGCAAGTAGCCTGGTTGGCGCAAGCAATTCAGACACAGAACAAGTGTTTTGCAGTCGGACTAACCCGCACTGAACATGGCCAGTTTTGCAGACAACTTGGCCAGCTGTGTATCTCCAGCTCCCAGAGCGTTTCCCACCCTGACAGAGCCCGCCACAGCGGCACCTAAAGGAACCTGACAGCAAAGTACAACATTCGTCACCCATTGTCGATACCTGATCAAAGATTGAGTCCAAATCACCATGTATGCAGCGTTGGAGAGTTCATAGATGACTGACTGAGCTCCAAGTTCCACCTCACTTATGAGACCTGGCCAGAGGGGGGGAGGAAATTTGATTTTATTTTGAACTCGGCTCATAAAAAAAATGTGTTAGTTGAGATTGCGAATACCTGCTAGAACGATGGCGATCTCAAAGGTCCACCACTCCACACACATCATGACCATGCTGGGGATTGCCAAGCGTATGAATGAGCCCCAGTCCTGCAGGCAATCTTTGGACCAACCTGCAAAGACAGTCCGAGTACCTGAAGAGCTTGATTTGTATTTAAATGCAAGATTTAATTACACTACACTGGTCTTGTTTTCAAAATTCTATAACCAACATGATACATTTAACACAGTTTTTGATGCCCGTCCTGATGCAAAACAGACATTTTTATCCAAGCTTGGGACCAGCAGCGGCTGGGAAGCAACGTATGGCTTAAACGGTCTTGCCAAGGGACCCCAACGGATGTCACTTTTCACCCTGACCGAGATTTGAACCCCATCCGCACTACTACAGTCAAGTCAAGTCACCACCAATATTTTCTAAGAATGCTATATTATATTGAACCTTCCCTGTCAAAAGAGCCATTTTAGGGCAAATAAATAACAAAAAGTCTCACTGAAGCTGCAAAACATTTGAACATATTGTGATGAAGAAAACAGTGTGTTAGTGTTAGTCTAATGTACTGAAAGTCCAAGAGCTAATTAGAGCTGCACCATAACAGAAAAATATATTCATTTAAAGAATATTTTATCCAATAAAAATGTTTAAAAAAAAATAAATTATATATATATATATATATATATATATATATATATGTTTTTGTTTTTTTTAAGAGATCCACATGGAGCCAAAATAGGAGGTACAAAAGATCCACATATGGCTCCAAAGCCGCAGGTTGCTGACCCCTGTGCTTGGCTAAAAATAATTAGCCCAACCCAAAAGTAACCCAATTAAGCTCAAGCGTTTTTTTGTTTGTTTTTTTGTGTATGTATATTTAGCTCCTTGTTTTTTCTTGTCAGGTGACTTAACATT
Organism: Festucalex cinctus; assembly: GCF_051991245.1. Classification (NCBI taxonomy): domain Eukaryota; kingdom Metazoa; phylum Chordata; class Actinopteri; order Syngnathiformes; family Syngnathidae; genus Festucalex; species Festucalex cinctus. Next base: position 12,796,575 of record NC_135423.1, on the reverse strand, counting down.
ACATTTATTAATCTTGAAGAAGTCTTGATTTAAGTCATAAAAAGGACCCTCCCCACAGAACCTTTGATGACATCAATTACTATAAATTTCCGCCACATTACATTTCACTCACCTCCCCAGGTGGCCTTGTGAAGACCTTTCCACAAGATGTAAGCGAAGAGAATGCCAGCCATGGAAAACCGTGACACAACGTGGGCAAGAGCAGAACCTCTGCCAAGGATATTTGAATGTGGGGGTGCAGAAATGATTTAGGTGTAAACATTAAGAAAGAAAGAAAGAAAGAAAGAAAGAAAGAAAGAAAGAACAATGTCAACTTTGCTTAGGAATTTCATCACATACAAGACAGTTGGGCAAGATTTGTCTCATTGGCAACATGCTTTGCTCACACGCTATGACCAAAACTACAATCTTTTACAATTTAGCCTCACATCTATCTAGTACTCTGTTGTGTATGTTTTCAAATGTAGTGATGGACAAAATCTGTCAAAGTTTGTTTTTAAAGGATCTCTGGACATTGACAGCATGATTGCAAAAATGTGATTTCAAACCAAAGTGGAAGACTTCTTGTAATCTGTTTAGTATTACTTGTAGGGATGTAACAATATCCAAACATCACGATACGATATTATTACGATATGAAGGACACGATACGAGAATTATCACAATATTGTGGGGGGGGAAAAAAAAAAAAAAAAAAAAAAAGAGCACATGCCAAAGAAAAAAAAGCACAATATTGTGCTTTTGTACATGACAGCAATGCATATAAACCACTTACAATCTCTAACAATATTGAGGTGCTTTCTTGTTAAGGCACGCACACATTGAGTTTCTCCACATATTGGCTCGCTTCACAAGCATATTACATTTCCCTTCATCTGACAATTAGTGTAAATTTTAAACATCGAAGGGCCAAAACATCCCTAATGAAAATTAAATTGCACTCCAAAAATAGCCACCAGAGGGTGCTCGAACTGTGCAAATGGGAATCAACCTGACTTTTTTAACAGATGTGTTCCCTTTAAATATTGTGAACATGACGACGACGATATAGTGGCAGTTTTAATATCACGATATTGCCCTTATTGTTACATCCCTAATTACTTGTTGAGATTATTTTTTATTTTTTTTTGGTCTCTGTTTTTTGTCTACTTGTGATCGACATGATTACCAAATTTCATATTGATAAATAGTGAAACTGGCTTTGTTGGCTGGCCTTGGAGAAAGAAAAAAAACACTGCGGGGCACTAACAAGGCAAATTTTGATCACACTCATGACCAACCAGTTTTTCCGGTATGAAAAACAAAAATCTAATCTACAATTGATTAGTAACAAGTTCAACAACGGAGAAGTGAACAATTTCAATGCCTGATACTCACACTACTTCCAAGTTTAATACAAAGAGAAAGATGTAGTTTAGGAGGGCGTTGATGAGATTGACCACAAAGCCTGTGACCACTTGTGGCCAGACGATCCCCTGAAAAAGATGATCAAGATGGTTTGATAGGTTTATATTGTGTGTCAGTTCAGACTCAGTGTAAGTTACCTGGTTTTGCAAGTATCTCGATTGCAGATCATACATAAATGCAGCCTGTAAATAAACATATCTACATTTTATTGAATGTGACAATTTCATAAGTCACTTATAATGCCACAAAATAACAACTAGGGATACTGCACAGGTTTGCAACATGTGCCACAGCAAGACCCCACACTTTTAATTAAGGGGGCATTAAACAGAGTTGATCATGTTGTGTGTGAAGTGCTCCGATAATCTCAACACACCACCACCAACGTCTTCAGAAGCTTCTGAATATACAGAAATAAACAAAAATGTCATACATTCTGGATTCACTTGGAAACACTTGCAGGTGTTTCGAGTTAATTAGACGATTCAAGTGATTAATTGAATAGCCTACGAGTATACTTTTTTCATGATATTCTAATATTTTGAGATAGGATATTTGAGTTTTGTTTAAGCGGTAAGCCATAATCAGCAATATTAAAATAATAAAAGGCTTGCAATATTTCAGTTGACTTGTATTGAATCCAGAATGTATGACGTTTTTGTTTTTTTTAATTGCATTACAGAAAATAAAGGACTTTATCACAATATTCTAATTTTCTGAGACCTGTACGCGAGTGTTCCTGAAAAGACTGGTGGCGGTATCCTGAATTTCTTTACCAGGATTATCATTATTCAGGGTTGAGGTCATCGTTTCTGTTAACTCCTTGAATACTCACGGGAAGTGACGGCATGAAGATCTTCACGTACAACTGAGACAACCTGTGGAGACAATCACCACCAAAGTGACATTTTTCAAAAAGCTGAACATAGAAGAAGAAACACTGTAGCCTGCTGACCTGGCAACCTCTGGTTCTTGTCCCAAAACCAGCAGAATGGACTCGGTGTTGATGAGCAAGGCCCAGCATGGGAAACACGTCAGGATGAGGATGAGGATTGCCCTCTGCAGGATCACCCCGACTCTCAGAAGATTGCGAGCACCATATGTCTGACACAGGAGTCGATTTTTAGAAATTGTAACAGTGGATAACTATTCAAATACTGTTTTCTACTTTGACCACAAGTCTCAATGTTATGATTGCGCACCAGTCACTACAGTGGACAGCAATTCGAAAGAGTCGACTTGAGTCATTCTGGGTACATTTAAAAATCACATATATATATATTTTTTTTAATATAGTGTGCCTTGTTTTGAAAGTTTGTTTTTTTTTGTCTCGCCATAAACTAGGTAACCTGGCAAACAGTACGCTACACTACTTGCTGAGCAACTAGCATAGAAATGTCCAAAGATGAGTAGATGGTGGTTCAAGGATTATCTTTTCATTGAAATACGGAAAAAGACAATAGCAACATACAAGGTTTAAGCGGCATGACATCTAAAGACAACTGCATGAACTGTGAAACTCGCTAGCTAGGCTAGCGTGACAGTTTAGCTCACCAATAGCTGATCAAATATAAACTTAACTTCATGTCATATGTGCATTAATTTGAGGAGACAATAGAGGGAAATATTTAACATGGTGGACACGAGTATAATCTTGAAACTATGCCATTAGAAATGGCAGGTGTGATTTACATGTGAGGTACTTTTTTCATTGTTGAGCATCTGCCATATTTGATGTGGCAGCTAGGGCCCCTGTACGGTAATGCACGTCAACTTAATAGAGTTTCATCACACGACCACCTACCTCTCATTCAACTCAACTTTATTTATAAATAACTTTAAAAACAACCATCACTGTACACAAAGTGCTGTAAATAAAGAAAAATCAGGTGGGACAGACTGTAGATGTAACTTTTTGGGATTACACACTAGCGTCTTCTGTAGTGACGAATGTGACGGCACACAACTTTGGAATCAAGACTCATGCATGTAGAAGTAGTAGAGTTTTCATACCTGAGAAATCAAAGTATCACATGCTGATGCCAGCCCTGCACCTATGGATATGCCTGTGACATTCACAACCTGTGGATGAAATGAGAACATGCTCATTCATGATGTGCATGTGTCAGGCCAACGGTGGTCTAACATGAAACTCACAGCTGTGGCCAGAGCTACTGCATCCAGTTGCACCTTTCCCAAATGACCACAAAATGCGGTGCTGACAAAACCCACAGAAACCACCATGAATTGTGTCAGACTCTGTAATGGATGAAAGTTGTTAGGCTTAAAAACCCCGGTTTGGCTTTCAAGCAAGGATTAAGGTGTTAACCCTTTAAACATGGGTTTCAAATACATTTTTCCAGACAGATTTTGGGTCTTCATTTGATTCAGGTTTCAAATTAGGCTTTCAAACCTGGGTTAAGGTTTTTAAACCTGCACTGGGGGTTTCAAATTGGGTTTCGCGGCTGCATTCGTCTTTGCGGGTAGCTACGTTACATTGTGCTTCACTATAAATTATTGTCATAGTTTGTAAGAACGTTTGTGGTGACTTACCGCAGGAACAGCCAACACTGCCAATTTCTTTAGTTCAGCCTTGAAGCCGACCGGACGCCGTACCGGACACATTCTCCGGCGAAAAGAAGCTCCACTCCGTGGGGAGGAGGACGAGGAAGAGCTTTCTATCCTTATTTTCACAAAAATAAAGATATTTTACTTTTTCTCCAGAAAAAGAGTTATCGGTCTGTGATACCAAACCACAGAGATGGGAAAAACAAAAAGATATGTGAGCCGTCGACACGGCACCACGTGAGAAGTTAGTCCATGCACTAACTATCCATGTTTAAAACTAAATGAAGGAATAAAGTGCTGAAACGATCAAATATGATGGTCAAACTCACAGGTCAGGGTGACCTGCTGAACTGTTCGAAAAGTCATATCTCCTAATTCCTTCTTTTCCTTTGCGGATGACGTCATCTCTCAAAGAAAGATGACAAGGCGCTTCCTTTGAAACATAAGAAAGCATATTGCTTTTTCCAACTCGACTGTGCTTATTCTTACTGACGTCATTGTGCGACGGCGAGTATTGGTGACGTAAGTGTGGTTTGAGGACTATCGCTGCTAAATGAATGTTTTGCGTTGGATATTAATTGCTTGGTTTGGTTCACCGCTTATTTTATTATTCTCTAAATAGCATATACACATGTTGATGTACTGATCGAAAATCATTTTGATTATTGGGAATAAGGGCCATTAAATCCACGAACTTTGTGCCCTTTCTGTTTTCGCACAAATCTGTAGTTTTGTGACAGATGACACTAATTCTCTTGCTTGCTTGCTTTTTTTCTGTCATTTTTCAACTCACTGAAAATCCTCACACGTTTTTGCATTCCACAAATTTTTTTGCTTTAGTTATTTTTTTTTTTTCAATGGATAGTAATGTGAGGCAAATTTTAATGTCAACGTTTGATACTGTTCACTAAGACTGTTTCTTGATACGTTTGGCTGTACTTTTTTGTTCATTCATCCATCCGTCCATTTTAATTCAGTTCATTCATTCATTCATTCATTCATTCATTCATTCATTCATTCATTCATTTATCGATGACAGGTGCCCGAGTGTGTGGAATCTTTGCTAAAAACACCTGTTTTGCATATAGAATGCCAACGATCCTACAACTAACTTCCGAGTCACTTCTTACTGTCTGCATTTTGCCAGGAGATGGAGACATTGTATCCTTTTTAATGATAAAGACACAAAGTTTGACCAGCCATTTTTGATCCTGGTACCCGCCAGTGAAACTGCAGAGGATTCGTGTTCATGTGAACACTTTCAAAAGGTCAATTTCATTCTCTGAATCTCTTACAAACATTAAATTAGGCAAAAGGGAACCTTCCTTTCCCTTGTCATGTTTGTCACGTCAAGACAAAATGTTTCCTCTCCACCAAGGGGAAAAGTCCTCTGAAAATAATTCCTCTTCCATCTCGAGTTACGATTTAAAGTCACAGATGATGTTAGAGATATTTTGCTCCCATAATAAGAAATCTGAAGAAACGGGGCTACCATGTAAGAAAAATAAAATCACAAAAATATTTACACTTTGAAAGAAAATATGTCGTGTGCCATAGTCACCACTAGGTGGCATACTCTCCATCCAAAATTGTGCTTAGCGTCCCAAAAATTGGATACATACCCAAAAATTGGATACATAGCCTACTGATGTGTTAATTATTAATTTAATTGTACCAGTATTTAGATATTTGCAAGCATTCCGTTAGTGTTTGTTTTTGGTTTGCACACCACGGTGCCTGGCATTTGACAGGAAAATGGGGCCCCGGGCCCGAGTCGTGCGGGACGAGATGCTTCATTGCACCCGGGAGGATTGGCGAACGCTGATGTGTGTTGCGTGGAGCAGGTGGCTGTCTGCTGCCTGTCACTTGTCAACTTGTTCCCCCCAGACTGGTCTAATAAAAATATTGACATTCTGTAAAGTTGTGTATGTGGTCACACTGGCTTTGGGGGCTGGCCTGGGTGCCAACGTTCAAATATTAACTTAAGTTAATAAAATATCTTAATATTAAAATAAATAAATAAATATATATATATATATATATATATATATATATATATATATATATATATATATATATATATATATATGTTGTATACACATTTGCAACGTGTCTGTATAAAATATTAACATTAAATGACCAAAAATTTGAAAGAAACAAACAAACAATACAGGGAAATCACATTTTCGGTTTTGCTGTTGTCTTAAATGTTTGCGTGATAGCAGAGGACACAGTTTATCGGACTTCTATTATGTGTGTTTTACTTTTGTCAAAGGGTACCAAACATGGGGACCCTTCCATTGGGAATGAAGCCAGGAAAAATGTTGCAGGTCCACCACTATGGCAACATGTCAGGTTGAAGTACCACTTGAAATTTAACACGTATTTCGATGAAATCAAATATATTTCAGCTCACTGAGTACAAAGAAAGAGCCTCTGTCATTCTTCTAGCAGCTGAGTGTAAGCAATCAGGACGCTACACACAAACCTTTTTGTGTTAACATGGTGCTATCACACAGGAGGCACATTGTCCACCTGTCTGTGCAATTGATACACGGGATACTTGGAATGTGATTTTAGATCTCTATTGGTCACTCATTAGGTGTGCCTTCCCACTGGATGGGTAACAATTGGTTAATAAGTAGTAGCATGGAGACCTCCACTAAGGTAAAAAATAGGTGGACCTTCATCAGAAGTAATAACTACTCACACCTAAGTAGAAGTACAGATACTTGTGTCTTCTTGATGTGTCATCATTTGCGGTGGTTGAAGAAAAATAACAAGCCTATTTCGACAAGGAGTGGAAAGTACAGTACAGATACTCGTTTTCAAATGAAGGAGAAAGGTTAAAAAAAATAATCAGAAAAATACTCAAGTCAAGTACATATACATGATGTTGCTTATGAATAGTAATGAAGTTTTGTAGCTCCTTTTTAATTACCCACATCTGACTTCAACAGTGGCACTTGGATTACTCCATGAATAACTAAGTTATGCTACTCTAGTCTGTACGTAGCTCACATACAAGCATAACAAAGGCCATTTTGCGCAACATCTTAAAAAAACAAAAAGAAAAACATAGAAGGCACACGTAACAATAGGAGTGTCTTCCCATCAGAGCATTACTGTACTTCAGTCACTCTGTATTTACAGGATTACAGACCCACACGGAAACCAAGAAGAAGTCCTAAATTAAGACTCAAACATGTGTTCCCATGAAGTTGAGAAAGGCCCCATCCAGACTTTTAACACTGTTCTGAGTAAGGGTGTTCCAATCAGGGTTTTATGCTGCCGGTTTTGATACAATCATTTATGAATGAGCAAGACCAGCTGATACCGATCACATGGATTAGGTGCACATTTGTAAAGATCTAGTGAAAAAGATTTTTTTTTCTTGTGTTTCAAAAACCTGCGATTGGCTGACAACCAGTCCAGGGTGTACCCCGCCTACTGCCCAAAGCTAGCTGAGATAGGCTCCAGCACCCCCCGTGACCCTTGTGAGGAATAAGCGGTCAAGAAAATGGATGGATGGATGGATGGATGTTTCAAAAACAAAACAAAAAAAATCTCATCAAAAACTTGAGCAACATGACAGCAATGATCAGGAATACTGTATGCTTTACAATCTGAGTGTTTTTTTCCCCTCCGAATTCCAAATTCTCTTTAATTTGCACTGACTAGATAAATAAATTACATGTCCTTGCAAACTTTCACAACCAAAATAAAAATGTAACTTAATTGAGTACATCATTATTTTTCCTGGTCATACGTGTGGATGGGCCCTTGTTGCCGGGGAGAGTTCAAAGGGCTCAGTCACTTCCTTGAGGTGTGTTTGTGCCAATACTTGAATTGTTTTTTTCGTGGGCTGTAATTTCTTTGGACTTGTCTCATTGTTTTGGGTATTGGTCAAACCAACTGATCTGTCTGGAAAACGCCAATGGGTATGTTTTGCATTTGAATGAAATAATGCCAGCAAAATTGGGAGAGATGTTTTGTTTTGTTTTGTCAGCGAACACTGACCAGGCCAGATAGGCTACATGTCATGTATTAATGATTAGAATGCACAGACAATGGAATGGAATATAATTTGATATGATTCATATCTGATTCATTCCAAAACTCCATAACTTACCAGAAATGTAACTTGAGCAAGATGATTAATCTAATTGCTCAAAAATAATAAATAAATAAAAAATAAAAAAATCTGTTGAAATCATACTTTACTGCTGGGAAACATTCATAGGGCTGAGTTGCAATTACAGCCCCACAGGTAGATTTGTGCTCCTGATCTCTTTGGAAGTTTTGTGGACTTTTCTTATTATTCTGACTGAGTATTGGTCGATCTAACAGATCAATTGAAAACGCAACAAAAATACATTGTTTTTTAATGAAAAAACAAAAAAAAAAAAACATCATGCTATTGGCCTACCTGGAAAATTGCAGCACTTGTGCTATCTGTAATTTAAAAAAAAAAAAACCCACTTCCTCTTTAAACTGTACGGAATTTGTGATTCATTAGAAAGTTTCAAAACAAAATAAAAATGGAACTCGAGCTGACAGCAGAATGAGTTCTACTGGTCAAGTCCCATTTTCATACCCATTGTGTTGCTGAGCAGAGTTTACAGGGCTCAGTGGTAACTGCCCAGTAAATAGACACGAAGTCAGATCAACATTAACATTCAGGACATGTCAAGAAAGGGCACTAGAAGGATTACAAGATTATTTATGCACTTTAATTTCTGTTCTGTATCAAATATAAAATTGAAATCAAATACCTAATTGGAGCGTCATTTATCTTGTTGGGAAATAAAACTGATTTTGATCAATTTTACATACAAAACACGTTTTGAGAAAAAAATACGTACAATGTAGAAAAACACAGCAGTTCAGGCAGAACTCATTATTGCATACTTACATAATCATTGCAAAATTACAGCAGTGATTTGAATCGTAAAAGAAATTTTTGTGCAAGTCTTGCTGTTATTTACAATTACAAGATATAATTCAAAGCTCAAATAATGCTCCAGCATTATTAAAAGTTCATGTCTATTTGCTGTATATTGTACACAATGATTAGACCATTTTGTGCATACCTTTTCATCTTTTAGCAGCTGAGATTTAAAATGATCAATTTGTAGCAGAAAGAAATACATCATGTAAACAATTTGTAAGTGGATTGTTATAACTTAAAAGTGTGAATGGTTAAGCAGCAGCATTCTTACACCTGGTCAACGTTTGTTTTAAATGTTTCTTTTAGTAATAACCCACCTTCTCATGCTCAGTTGTTGTTTCTAATGACATGTTTTTGTTAACAGTGCTCAGGTTAGGTCATATAAAAATCTTGTCAGCATTTTAATAACAGGCAAATCTCTTTTTCAAATCTTTCCCTAGTGTTTTTAATAGAAAGGTGTTTCCCTCTACTTCTGATTCAACATCCACTAGGCTTGAGCGTGGACTGGAAAATAAAGATGGTGGGAGACGTTGTGTCTCAGCAGTGCAGGCCATGTCAGACCTTGATGTGGCTCAGACCAGACAGCAGGAGATTGATACGGTGGGGAACCCGGGCGCTGTCACGGCCCAGTTGCGTTGGCCCAGGTAGGAAAGGTGTCCAGGTGAAACATCGCCCGGCCCCACGTGTTGATGGCCAGCGTGATGCACAGTATGCCAATGATGTTCATGACTAATCCAGTCCTGGCCTGAAGGATGAGAAGGTAGACAGGCCGGTAGATAACTACATAGAGTGAAGGACTACCAGCCAAATATCTTGGTAAGTAGCTAGGCAGGCTTAAAAACAGACAAGCATATTTTAAGTAGGCAGTCAAGTCAGTAGATGTCAAAATCAACAAATGAATGGATCTACAAAGAGATGGGATCTCAAATACTCACTGATATTATTCCACATATGTTACAAGGACACACTCACCATGTCCGAAACCTTGAGGTATCCGTAGGAGAAGACGATGGCGTTTGGCGGCGTGGCCACAGGCAACATGAAGGCGAAGGAGGCGCTCAGGGTACAAGGCACCATGACGTACAGCGGGTTCATTCCGATGGACTGCGACTGTGGAATCAAACAGGGATCAACTTCAATCCTCCATTCCACGTCACTTTGTAACCGCTGGACAGAAAACTCTCAGATGGGCATAATTTAGACGTATTCCTGCAAACTCAGGGCTGACTCACGGCATCTGAAATAGATAATTGGAACATTTTCTAGCAATAATAGCAGCCTGCAAATATGATTCCGCAAACATGGCACCTCAGAAGGGCACAGTAATTTCTGCTTCTGAAAATACATGGAATAGGTTAACAGGCCTTCATTGGAATTGTGGTCATACTGATTCATAGGTTGTGGCCAGCAACCATTCAAGAGCAGTTCTCATTACATGTGGGATGACTTGGTCTTTATTTGAAATGATTGACCTACATAAAGAAAATTCAACAATGAAGGGGTTGTTCTAAAACCACTAAAAACAAGGAATGTTGCTGAATTTTAATGGTTAAGAACCTCATCAGAGGAATTTAAGACTGACATTGCAAAAGCTATTGAAACAATGTGAATATATGCAATGTAAAATAGGTGGAGCCTGTCCAAAGGCTATTAAACCAAATGGACACACTGGACAAAATTAGGTCCTTGACATTATTACAGTACATGTCTCAGGGCCCTCTAAAATTTTTTTGTTTCATAATTACTTTGTATTCTTGAGCCAAATAAATAATCACTTTGAGTTTGTTTTTATTTTTTTTTAATTCAGCTCTGTACGCCAGTTTGTTGCCTGCATAAAATCTGGTATACGCACAAAACTGTCTCAAAAAGATACGCCTAAAAGAACACAGAAAGTCTGCAATTTTGGGTCCTTAAAGCCTAGCTTGCCTGAGAATTTTTTTCCTTGTGATTAAATTTGACCCGCATATTTTGAATTGTAGTCATATATTCCATAATTAATCTCAATTCATCACATTTTTCATACTATTTCTTACAAGGCTTGTAGCAGATATTTACTTGAGCATGTAAATGTAAAATGTAAATATGTAAATATGAAAAATGTAAAATGTATGTATGTAAAATGTAAATATGTAAATGTAAAATGATCAAATAGAAAGTATATTTAGGTTTATAGACTGTCTGACTTTTTTTTTTTTTTATCCTTGATTAAAACACCTTTCCTGCATGTAAAATACAACTGTTGATTAAAATGAACTAAACAAAATCAGGTATCTTACTTTAAATCCTTCTCATAGGAACAATTCTCCAAACTTCTTGCTTCCAGGTTTAGTTCTGCCCATGAGCAACACACTCCAGCAACACTTGTTTATGAGGCCCCGTGACGGTAACTTAAGCAGGGGATTTTGCTCTCAGATGATAGGCCAAAGACACACAACTAATGTGCTACTTTAATTTGACTTTGCAAAGTGTGCATATTAGCTACTTTAGAATTTTCCACCAGCTTCAAGCAAGTCCATATTTATCCATCTTCCTACCAGTGACTCCTCCAAGTTTGGCTGTACACGTGAGTAGTTTATAAGCCACCAAACGAGTTAAGAAGAATTAATCTCCAGAGTTAACAGCCCTAATTTTGTGTTATTCTGCCCCCGAAGCCAATTTAAGATAGCAACAGGAAATATGGTAGATGTTTCTATGATGACTAGATTGATACCAAATTTGTGTATTACACAGATGGTCACTGCAAAATTGAAAAAAAAAGAGTTTCCCCACTGGAATTGGGAGAAGCATGCGGGTGAAGTTTGATTGCTCACCATAAAATATGAAACTGTAAGCTCCACAAGTTGATCAAATGTCATGTGTAATAATCACACCTTGACTCATAAGATTGAGATGTCTAGCTTATTCAAACGCTGTATATTTGCATTGAGTCCTCCATCTCGTGAGAATCCTTGTCAATTTATACTTTTTAAAGCCTGTGCAAACTGTTCTCGTAAGAGGGAGTCACAAGCGATAACTTTCCCTCCCACCATTTACTTTCAGACGCATGTAACTGAGGAGATTGTCTTTTCTTTTACTTGTCTTCAGACTGAATAAAAATCTATGTAAGCACCCTTGCCTGGTACCATCTTTCGCAACCCGGCTCACTGGCGCTAACTCGCAGTTCTCAAGCAAGGCGCACAGTAATGCCATTCTTCAGCCCGTGGCGGGGTGAGCCGCATTGAAGGCCCAGGAACTGAATTGGAGTGTTGGCAGGCTACGAATGGGAGGAGGGGCCCCTGCGGAATGGGACTAAACACATTCAGCTTGAATGAGCAACTCGATGGGTAACAAAACAGGCGGAGAATGAGCAGACTGCCACTAGGAGGGGTTTGAATGCTCGACTCGCATTGGGGGTAAATCAGCTAGAAAAGAAGCACTTCACCTTGCAGTTGTCTTTTAACAAGTCTTTTTTTTTTTCCTATTGCTTACCATCGATGCTAAGACGGGCAGGAAGAGTGTCGCAGTCGCCACATTGCTGGTGCACTCTGTAAAGGTTGCAATCAGGAGACACAAAATAATGGCGATTGCCCAGGGTGGGATGCTTTGCAAGGGGCTCATTTGATTTCCCATCCACCTGGACAGTCCCGAAACCTGAAAAGAAGATACACATTTGGGGGGTTAAACTGAGGTCGCCACTGAATTCTAGATTCATGGTGTCAAACATTGTAGGAAATGTAAATACTCTATGACCATACATACATTTTGGATAGTCACTATTTCAATGTTTTTCTTTTACTACTTTTGTACTGGACTCAACTAAACCACAGTTAACATGAGAAAATGTGATATTTTTTCCATTTGGAGGTAAACATATCATGCATTGTCTTTAGAGTGTCAAGCCACCCCCCAAATTCTGTTCTATGCAGGCCCACTAGTCTAATACAGTATTTGGTTAAAATTGCGTGAGTGGAATATGAGTTAAGTAGCAAAATCCATCAGTTTTTAGCAATATCATAAGGCGGCCATTTTGCCAGTTGCTGTCGAGTGAAAATGACATCACATTTGCTCAGGTTTCAGGTAACAACCAATCACAGCTCAGCGTCAGAAAACAGTTACACTGTGATTGGCCGTTGCCTGAGCCCTAAGCTGTGATGTCATCTTCAGTCGACAGCAAGTGGCAAAATGGCCGCGCCCTTGAAATGGATAAAAACGGCTGGATTTTGCTGCATAACTAATATTCCACAAATGCAATATTAATCAGAAAGGCGAAGTATTTTGCACATTTTGGGTTAATAAATAAATAAATAAAAATAGTCCCAATATTTCAATAAACCTTTGAAAGATTATAACATCACAGAAAACCAATATGTGACATGTATACCACACACTGTGCTAACAGAGAGGTGGAAATGAAAATGGTTGCTGATCAGACATAGCAACCAATTAACCATATACGCTATAGATATACAGATGGGCAGAGTAACCAACTGAGAGAGAGGATGCTTGGTAGATAGATGGACAGACAGGCCAATGGCTGTGCAATCAATAAACAGCGACAGACAGATAGTAGATAGATGGGTAGGCAGACGGAGAGGCCTACTGATGGACTGACTGATTGCTAGTCTACAAATGTTAGCATTAGCAACCATGCTAATGCTAATGCCGCTCTTCAGACTTTTCTGAGGTGCTTGTAATTGCGTGTCATCCTATCCCCCCCGCCTACCTCACTCCCTTTGGCCAGAGCAAAGCCTCCTCCAAGGAGCAGCACGATTCCCCACGGTAACTTCTTCTGGGCCACCTTCCAGGTGAGCAGACGTGGAGTTGAGCTGGATGTCTGGTGGGGTGCTACAGAGTGAATGAAGTGTCAGTGTTGTGTCATTACACAGCGACAACTTTTTGATGGACCAACCTGTGTCAAAACTTTGCGTCCTGCATGAGCACAAACGTGGAGGTTTGGACGGCAGGACAAAGAGGAGGATGGCGATGAAGATAGCCACGGTGGCGTCTGTGACGTACCTAAGTGGAAGTTGATTTTGCTTTATGAGGTGGACTTCAAGACAGAATGAGCAGAAGGATGTGCTATGCTCACTAGGCCAATGGTTTGTAAGCACAACGCCAGTCTGGCCAAGGTAAATTTGTCCAATTTCAGTTAAAGGGGAAGTCAACCCCAAGACAATTTTATATCTATTAGTTCTCTTAATATTGCACTAGTGGAATATAAGTTAAGCAACAAAATCCAGCCGTTTTTATCGATATCAGAAGGTGGCCATGTTGTCACTTGCTGTCAAGTGAAAATGACATCACAGTTGTTCAGGTCTCAGGTAGCAACCAATCACAGCTCAGATTCAGAAAACAGGTGAGCTGTGATTGGTAAGATGGCAGAAGGTACAATGGACCTATGCATCAACCTTAGTATAAATACTTTTTGCTCAATTTGTGTTTGGTGTTGTGGATTTTCACGAGGGGTGTAAATCCTACCAAGCACGTGGCGTAACTACACAGAGGAGGGTTCAACCCCATGTATGTAATTTCACAGATGGCTGAAGGCCAGCAGATCTGCGAGAGAGAAGGCTGTGCCGCATAGTGATAGATCGATAGATAGATAGATAGATAGATAGATAGATAGATAGATAGATAGATAGATAGATAGATAGATAGATAGATAGATAGATAGATAGATAGATAGATAGATAGATAGATAGATAGATAGATAGATAGATAGATAGATAGATAGTTTTTATTTCCATTTTTACTTATTTGTTGTATTTCATTTTTGAATTATATTTTTATATCTGTTTTTATTTTCACTTGTATTTATTTATTTTATTTTTGTTTTTGTTTTATTAATCTATTTATTTTTATTTTATTTTGTAACTAATTTATTTTTTATTTGACAGTTTTGGTACTCCATACAAAGGCTTGTGCAAAGATGAGTGGACTTGACTTGACTTGACTTGACTTGACACAGAAATCAAGATCCGCCGGCATTTGTGCCACAGCGCAGGTGAGCTATCAATGGAAATGGAGCCCAAAAAGTGTAATTAGGGGAGGAAAAGTTTTATACTCTGCTTTGGAGTTGAAGACGTTCGTGGCCCAGCCGTGCATAAATCCAGGGTCCCTGGAGAACCAGAGGACCACAAGCAGGATGAAGAGACCCAGGACGCTGAATTCGCCAAAGGATATGGGCCCCAGCCGGCGATACTGCCCTTTGATCACTTCATAGGCAGCCACATCTTTCTCCGTCTTTTTAGTGCCGCAGCCCCACGTCTTCTTGAAGCTGGAAACGACAGCACCTCAACGTTCAGTCCCCGTCCCCCGATGTGTACTTTCTCTGCGTCCATTCACTCACTTGAATCCAATGAAGACAAACTGTAGCCACAGCCACGCCAGCACCAGCATGAGGATCATGTTGGGGAAGGCGAATCCGAACCAGGAGGCAAAATTGATCACGTCGCCATTTTCAGGGAACAGTCTGAAGGACAACAACGTTAGGTTTAATGATAGTAGTGGTATTAGGAGGGTTAAGGTCCACTGAAGGCCCTGGTACAAAATGCACAGCCCGCCACTGCCATCCACCCATCAAACCCAAAACCCACTGGCTCATTTGTCCGTTCAGCACCAGGTTTGGACCGGTCCCGGTCAGCGTGGCGGTGCCGCCGATGCTGGCAGAGTAGCAGACGCAAAGGGTCATCCCTTTGCACATCTTCTGTCTTTCCGCTGCCTCCTTTTGTCGGGCTGCCTCATCGGTGGTGTCCAGGAAAGTCACAACCACGGGGCCTTTAAACAGGAGACCAGAGTCTGAGCGGAGCAAGCGAAAAACAGGGTCCCGAAGAGTCCAGCATCCTCTCACCTGTCACCTCTGTTTGTTTCTCCTGCTTGCTGTCCCCCTCTGACCCCTGGTCCTCGTCCAAGCTCGGAATGGCGGTCGTCTGTGTATTGCTGTTGTTGAGCTCCTCCAGGACGGCTTGGACGATGGGCACCATCATGGCTGCGGTGGCCGTGTTGCTGATCCACATCGACAAGAAAGCCGTCACGCCCATGAAACCCAGCATCAGCCTGCCGACAAAGGTCAAAATATCAACTGGATGTTTAGAGCAGTTGTTGTTAAACAAGGGTCGAGTACAGATGTTACCTTGTTTTTGCTAATTGAGGGTCGCTCACTTGAGTTCATTAATATATCAAATTTGGATGAACTTAATTCAATTGTGCATTACCACTTGAAACAATTCAATTAAGTTGGTCAACAATTCTGTTTTTAGACTTAAGTTGGTTCAACAATTCTCTTTTGTGTATGCAGTTGTCAAAAAGGAACAAAAACACCTATTCACAACTGAGACCTTGAAACACTAACGAGTCACATGACACTGGGGAGTGGGGAATCACAAACTGTGCCCAATGTGAACATTTTCACTTAGAGGTGTACTCACTTTTGTTGCATGGGTTTAGCTAATGGCTGTATTTTGAATTATTTTGGGGGAAACATTTATTAAACTATGACTTTCTTCACCTAATAAACATTAATTTTCACACAAATTCACAATATTACGACTGGAAAAACATGACAATTTTTTTTGTATATAATTTTACAACAATTAGAGAACATTTTTTTCAACCTTTTTTACTTTTTCATTCTTATGGCATGCATGACACATGGTGGTTGGATCTAGTTGCTGTTAGGATTATGGCGGAAAAATTTCTCCCTTGACCCACGTGACCCACGACCCCCATTTTTGAGGACTCTTCATGAATCATCATCATCATCATTTCATTTATTTCATGCAATAACGAACAGTTGAACACAGGAGCAACAATTCATACTGTAGTTTCATAATATTGTATGAACAGGTAAAAAAAATAAGAGAAAAAAAGAGGAAAAATTATGATTTTTCCAGAAAGGTAGTTGGGAGAAGAAAACTTCATGAATAAACCATCAAGCAGGAATCAAAAAAGCTCATTGGCCCAATGCAACTCACAGTGCCGGATGCACGCCGAAAAGCAGGAGCACCCTCAGGGCGATGCGCTTGTGGAGGTTCCAGTGCTCCACGGCCACAGCCACCATCAGGCCGCCCACAAACAACATGTTGGTGTCCTTCAGGTACTGCATGCACACCTGAAAGAGAAGCACCACAGTATTGATGTTATCATCAATGCCAGTCATGATGTAGAAATAATTTACAGTCCAAAGAAAATCCATGGCCACATGCGTGTGCGAAATGTATCATAATGAATGAAATTGAATCAATCTTGCAGTTTTAGAGCTGCCCAACACAACAGAAGACATTCGAATTAAAAAAAAAAGAAGAAAAAAAAGGCCATAGATCAATAAGATTACGATTACTTTTTTTTTTTTTAAGTTAACATTTTAATGCTGAAAACTACATTTTTTTTAAAAAAAAAACGCTTTTTTTTAATAATATTTTTTCAAATTGATAATATACTGCTGATTTGTCTCTTTATTTTTCTTTGACACTTCTTTTGTTTTAAACAAACCTTTTCCTCAAAAAATAATATGAAATGTCTTGAAAGAATCAAACTTTGTTGATAAAAATCTGACTGCTAATATATATATATATATATATATATATATATATATATATATATATATTAGTATTTTTCGTGAAAAGGATCAAACTTTTCTTTAAAAAAATCAATTTTTAAAGACTTTTTTTTTCCCTAAAATGAAAAAATATGACTTGTAAAAACAAATGCTGCATGTATCATTTCTTCTCATGAAATTAAAGCATATTTTTGTTTATAAAAAAATATTCTATCTCCAAAACATGACCCCCCCCCCCCCCCTCCGAAAAAAAACTGAAAACCTTTCATGAGAAAATAGCTTTACTCTTGTAAAGTTACAAAAAAATAATTGTGACTTTATTTCACAAAAGAAAAAAATATATATTGTTAAAATGGCTTGTAGTATTAATGTGCTTCTAAGAGATGGGAGTAAATAACAAAAATGTCAAACAATTCATGTCATTATTTGGTTCAAAGCAAGTCGTAAGTCAAGTCATAAGATAACACAAAAATCTGTAAAACTATAATGTATATATTTACAAATGTATACACTTACCTTTTTTGTAATAAGAATGTTATTTTTTTAAACTATTATTTGTATGAGTGTCATGCTCTGTCACGCTGTTACTGTGATCAAATATTGAAATATGCTGAATGTGGGAGTAAACATGCATCCTCATATTTAAAAACTACATATTTCACAAGTTTATTAGTGTGTGTAAATGGGTGACTTAGAAGCATTATACTTCAGTTGAGACTTTATGAAGTTCAGTCAAGTTGACATCCATTTGTTTATGGGGGCTCTGCCACATCAAGTATGGCGGACCCATTAAAACCAGAAAAGTACAAAGTGTGTATAAATAACAAGTTTTAATAATGGTATGGTTTCAAGAGTACACTCTCCATGGTGTCTATCTATCACTATTAATTGTCAATTAAATACATTAACAGACATCAAGTTTAGTTAATATATGGCCATGAGGGTCAAGCTACGTGCTAACATAGCTAGCTTAGCTTCACATTCAAGGACTGACTGACAAAAGTAAATGTCATCAATGTCTTAATTTCTTCGAATTTCAAACCTTGCGTGATGCTGTCGGCTTTCATCAAAACAATCATCGTTGAATCGTTGTTTTCATCTTTTAGCTCAAAGAGCCGCCTTGTCAGTGGCATACTACAGTGACCACCACAACACAAAAAACGAAAGGCTCACTTTAAAAAAAAAGGTGTTCACATGTAACAGAATGACTTGTCAAGTCACGGAGTTCAAGTCAAAGTCTTGCTACATGTTACCAACCAAGGCACAAATAATAAAATCAGTGACTTTATCGACTTAAGTTCAAGTCATGTGATTTGATTCACACACCTTGTACACCATATTCCACTTTGCTGCAGTGCTCCATTTTCTTTCTGGTCTGCATCTCCTTGATATATTTGAAATTCAAACAACAAACTACAAGCTTTTCCCTTCAAAGTAGTTTGGAGTCTCACATTCCCATCCATTTCTGCCATGTTTTATGCACTCTCTGTAGGATTCTTTGCATGCGGGTCGTGCATCGCAACCAACCTCGTTTTAAAACTGGTTCCTTTGTTGACCCTCTTGCGCATGGGAAAGCGGTTAAAAGAAACAAACAAATTACACATAGCCACTAATGGTAAGAAGGGCTGTTCCAGCAAGACAGACAATAGACTGGAGCAAGCTCGGCCAGGAACTGTCAGATGCTCAGAGCGTTGTGAGCCACAACTCTTGCCTCTTCTCACACACTACACAAAGCTAATACCTCAGTATCTCTTTGGATTCATGCTTATCGTCCGGCCATCACTGGAGGGGAAACTCGTCGTTTAGGTTTGAAATATAACTTTTGTGACACAGTCCGAACTTTCCCGACTCATCTCGTACGCCCAAGTGTGAAAACCAAACACTTTTCACTCACACTCTTGGACTCCATAATGCCAAAGAGCGGGAAGAGGAGCACCGGGAGTAGGGCGGTCACCGCCAGCGGGAGAACCTCGGTGCACCAGTACACCGCCATGAGGATGATCACATAGGCACATGCTGCTTCCTGTAAAAATCACATCTCAACATTAATAATGGCTCTTACATCACAGAAGATATGACTGTTCAAAGGGTGCTGATGAGTGTTTATCAGGACCTTGGTTGACTTATTTTTGTTGATGATGAGCTATATCAGTTATCTGTTATCTGTTATGGCAGCACACTTTGTTCATAAGCGCACAAGTGATTACAAAAGTCTTATCACGTGTGTCACCGTTGTCACATCGGAGACATGGAGGGATTCCCACGCTAAAAGACCCCCACTCATGTTAAAACCACACACCAAGTCACGTTCTCGTATATTTGGTGTATGCATGCGCAACAGGTGCAAGTCAAACTCGAGTGGAGTCAAATAGAAAAATTGCGCACTTTTGCGACATTTTAACATCCATTAAGGGAATAAACAATAATGAATGATAATCATTTCTAAAAACTTACCGACGTGCCGATAACGAGCGGCAAAGGCAGCAGAAGGAGCGGAGTCGCGAAGAGGATGAAGTCGTCCTTGAGCGACAGCAGAAGCTTGAGAAGAGGCATCCTGAGTAAAACCACAATCGGGAGAGGAGCCCGCTTTTTTTATTGTGTGCGTGGAGGTGCAATGACGAAATAAGGAGCGAGATAGTTACTGCACGAATAAAAGCGAGACCGAAGGAAAGCGCGTACAAGGGAAAGGGGGCGGTGCAAAATTGCACCGTGCATGCAGGAATCATAAAAAAAGAAAAGAACAAAAAAGACGTGAATGTTCGATTTAATTCACATATACTCTAAAATGAGTTATTTTTGTTTTGTTTTGTTTTGTTTTTTAGTGTACTGAACGATTATTATGGTCATAGTAGGGGTGCGTGTGCGTGCGCGCGTGTGTAGGCGTGTGGGGGGGTGCGTGTGCACAGAGCCATAATAAAGACATACAGCATAATTGTGATTTTGAAGGGGGGGGAAAAAAGGCATATTTTTTAGAGTAATTGTATAGTTTTGAGAAGTCACGTTTCCAATGTTTTTTTTTCAGCAAATTTATTTATTTATTAAACAAACAGAAAATGTTGCATTTCCCAAACAAAAAAATGTCTTTTGTTTTTGTTTTTTTAAGAAAAACAGTTAAAATTTTCGGGAGAACGTTTTTGTGTTTTGCTTGTCAAGAAAGAAATTTTGCATTTTAGAAAAAAGTTGGCACATTTTCAAGAAGAAAACATATTTTTAAGAGAGAAGTTGAGAAAAGGGCATGAAGTTTGTATTTTTTTTAAGATTTTCTCAGAAAATAATAGTCCCATCAAACATCTCTGACATATTAAAAAAAAATGAGAACAAAACTCAGAATTTCGCTTTAAAAAATATTTTTAAATAAGTAAATTTTAATTACTACCACAAACATTGTATTTTTTCCAAGAAAAAATGTTGCATATTATTGCAGTAAGCCGTATTGTAAGAAGAAATGTCAAGATTTTATTTTTCAATTTAAAAAAAAAAGTTATCAAATTTGAAAAGAAGTTGTAGCCTATTTCAAGAATAATGTTACTTTATTTCCCCATACTGTGATCATTGATTTAACGTCCAAGTCTTTTGTACTACACTCCACTAGGTGACAGTATTTTCCATGTTTCATTAAAAAAAAAAAAAAAAAAAAAAAACTATATCAATGATTCCTATTTAATATAATGTAGCTAATCCACTGCATGAGAGTGGGATTGGACAACAGTTCTGATTCAAACTATAGGATGTTTGATACCACTTTTCATTTTTTTCGAACCAATACCAGTAAGTGCTCACCTCTTGAGTAGTCACCGATACCGAATTAAATACATAGACAAGATATTTAATGTTCAAACTAATAAACTTAAAAAAACAAAAACAAAAAAACAATAGATTTTTATGGCTGCCACGCATTCCAAAAAGCGCTGGGACAAGTGGCAATTACGACTGAGAAAATTGAGGAACGCTCATCAAACATCTGTTTGGAACATCCCACAGGTGAACACACTAATTGGGGATTGGTGGGCGCCATATTTGGGTACAAACTCACCTTGTTTGAATTGCCCAGTCAATCAAAAGCAAAGATGGGGCGAAGTTCACCTCTTTGTGATAAAGACTGGGAGAAAAATAAAAAAATGGCATTTTTTTCCCCTCCATGAGCAGTGATTGGTTACTAATATTTGGACGTTGTCATTTAAAACACACACACACACACACACACACACCGCAGACTTACTGTAAAGTATAATAACGGAGACTCACTAGAAATATAACAAGGTAAAAAGTAAAATGTTCATCTAAAGGATTAAAAGTTACTTAGTTAATGTTAAATGCAAAAATAATCGACTTTTTTCATGGTGTATCTTTTTTTTTTTTACGAACGCGCGCTATCGCGCAGGCAATCAAGGTATTTGTTCTCGTGTAGTTGCCGTCGTTAGCGAGACAAAATGGCCGATCTTCTGCGCATGCGCGTTCACAGATCGTGCAGTGGTCACAGATCGCGTCTTGACAGCCTTTTCGAGAAAATGTTGATCAAACAGCTCTTTTACTTTCGGCCACATCATTGAACCAACAACCGGTTGTACTTACAATTGACTAATTCTTTAAATTGTAAAAAAAAAAAACACGATTCCCCAAGGCATAAAGAGGTGAGTTTATCGCAGCATTCTATTGGTCCCACGTGAACCACGTGACACAAAGCATACACAAACACACGAAGATCTGAACGCATTAGGTCAATGTGCAGTTTGAAAAAAAACAAACAGTTTACAGAACAGTATTAATATCCGTGTATAGTTGTTTGGCGTGTCGGAATGTGCCACTCTGATTAGGCGATGTGTGCAACCGCAACTTAAAGTTATAGTCTCTCGAATGAAGTCCTCGCCCCTTTCACTTTGCTGGTATCGCTTCTCGGCCTTTTGGCTAAGATCAAGTGTAGTATCTGTTCTTATCAGTTTAATATCTGATACGTCCCCTATCCGGGGACCATATATTAAATTGATTTTTGGAACTGGGAGATGGAATAGGGGCTTGCTCCGTCCACTCCACGCATCGACCTGGTATTGCAGTATCTCCAGGAACGGTGCACCCCCAAACTTGGTAAAAATAATAGTCATTTAGTATAGGATCACATATTCTATTAAATCATTATAGTTTTGATATCTATTCATTGGCACATTGCGTTAGCTTTTTATCATCACAATCAATGCTTCAGGGGATGGGGTTCAATCGTGGCTTCAAGTTCACCTGTTAGCCTGTTTTTTCGCATGGAACGTCCGAGGGGGAAGCAAAAACCCAAGTAGTTCCAATTACTGTTTGGATTTCGGCCGCAAGGAGGGTTGGAGTGCAAGCTTCGAATGTTCAAAAAGCTTTATCTGCTCATCACTAGGTGGCAGTATCGTTTAGATGCGCATCACATACAATTACACACGCGTGACCGGAAGTGTTGTCTGTGTGTGACGTGGACGAATGCATTACTTTAGTAACACACGCACCTCTAATTTGGGTTATGTTTATTGGCTTGATGTAGTCGGGTAATTTGTCTCTGTTTTATTCAAATTTGAAACGTTGCATGTTATACTGTGTGAATGGGCGCAGTTTAAATTTTATCATCTCTCGAAAATGCCGTAACATGTCGGTGCCGCTATGCATTATGGGAAGCCACTGACTGTCGACTCAAACTTCAAATAATCACATAGAAGCATATTTGCTAGTGTATTTGGGTACCCTACATTTTAAATTCGCGCATGTATGCAATTTGTTACGATGTGTGCGTATTATGGTTCACGTGTTACGAAACCGTTACTTCACATAGCATGCGCGTGAATGACTCTCGTGCTCGCGCCCCATCCAACTCATACTTACCTGGCAGGGGAGATACCATGATCAAGAAGGTGGTTCACCCAGGGTGAGGCTCAGCCATTGCACTCCGGTTGTGCTGACCCCTGCGAATTCCCCAAATGTGGGAATCTCGACTGCATAATTTGTGGTAGTGGGGGACTGCGTTCGCGCTATCCCCTGTAAAACTGTGAAAATAAATGTTATTTCTCCAGTTCAATATTTAAGGCACAAAAGAGTTGCGCAACGTTTGTGTATTTGCTATACGTATTTCGATTTGTTTCAGCGTTAGTTATATGCACAACACACAAATAGTGAAATACTGTTTCAACACTAAACAAATGTAAGCAGCTTCGTCGGTGCTAGAAAATGTATAGCAAGTAAAGAAAGCAAGTCGAGGCAGGTGCATACATGCTTTTGGGTAATTTAATGTACTGTACTGTATTAATTACAATTAATACTAAAACTTGCTCCAAATTGTGAGGCGGTAGGGGAAGAGGAGAACACATGCAAATGACATTTTCATACATATTAAAAACAGGTCTAAAATTTGGAGATTACCTTTTCCTCCACCTCAAGTGACAGAAGCTGAATCCAATCAGTCTGTGTTGAAGACATCAGTAAATAGAAACTGTTAGCTGTAGTGTGCTTGCATTGTAGGATGCAATTTCTTCATTTAATTTATATAAAATGAAGTTATGTAAGCTTTGAAAACATCTTCAAACTTTAATTTCAGCCACTTGACAGACAAAACAATTCACTTTCAGGCACACTTTTTTTATTATAACAAAACGATAACGCGATGTTGAAGTCATGAAGTGACAATGGCTACATAAAAAAAAAAAGAAGCAACAAGTGTCAAAATAAAAACTCCCATGGACCAGCTTGAAAGGCAGTATCAGCCCTAAAATCAATCAACTCTCACCATGAGCAGAAATCAAAAACAAAAGACCACTGCAGTGGTTACTGTGACACTTAAAACATTTGCCATCCTCACACAAACTGCACTGTGATCCACATGTGGAGTCCACACCAACTTGAAACCCAAATCGTGCTTAGTTGGCATGTTGAACGGTGGAGAAGCACAGCTTGAGGGTGTATGGGTACGGACCGGCTGAAACAAAGAGTCTGGAATTAGCTAAAAGTACTGAATAGGTGGGTGGGGTGTACCATCACATACTTGAGTTCTTCATCTGGTAGTGGTTCATCAAAGCCAGAGCTTCCATGGCATCATTGATGGATTCCCATTCCAGCAGGCCGGAAGCACTGCGGTCACTTGAAGCAGCACCACCTAGTGGAGAAACCGGGGGGAGGAAAAACGAAGTTCCATTGGATTGGGTGAGTGACCTATTGAATATACTTAAAATTGTTAAAGCTACATAAAAACATTTTCACTCTAATTTTATTTAATTTTTTTATGGGTATTCATAATTCTCTCCCATTTCAAGCATTGTAATACAGTATTAGCCTGACCAAAACACAGTAAATATGTGCAGTTCTATTTCCTCTAGTGTGTAGTATGCATGTAGGTTCCAGGAAATGAAAATAAGGGACTTATTCCCCCGCTCGCACTTAAATCTGGGACTGCTCCAATGTGATCTGCTTGGGAAAGGTGGAACATTCAGTGCAGTCAAAAACAGAATTAATTGCAGTGTCCATGCATTTTGTCCACCATGCCATGTTTGATTTGTTTCCAAAGGCCTTGGCGGCTCTCCTTTTTGTGACAGCTGCATATACCGCCTCCAAAAAACATTTTTTGGTGGTTCGGTTCGGTGAAAATCAGCGGGCTTGGTACAAGATGGATTCTCGAGTGTTTGTGAACTCACAAATACTGCGAGAATTTAGCTCGCAGAGCAAGGTTATTGCATCACTGCTAATTGCTAAAACGTGTTTTTGAAATTCTAATCAAAACAATGACAACAGTCAGCTGACAACTTCTGAGGAAGGCGGCAGCAAACGCCGAAGCTAGTAAAAAGTTAAATACAAACCCTTCGTTAAAAAAAAAAAAAAAAAAAAAATCTAATAATTGAACAATGAAATCTTACCCTTGCTTGTGAACAATTTGACATTGATGGGGGACTTGACGCCGATGTCCTCACAGATCTGGAAAGAAAAAGGACAGCTGAATCAACCTGATGGGTGCTATTTGCCGAATTGGTCTTTAAGTAGGCTGCTCACCTGGGCGAAAATCTCTGCCGTGACATCGGGCTGAGCGTTGAAGAAGTGCAGCACGTTGCTGGGGTGCTGGATGCGGTTTTTGGCCGCCTGCTCGGGTGACGTGAAGCGGTTATTCCTGGAGCCGTGGAAGTCCTTGAAACTGCTGGAGCCGTCCTCCAATTCGTAGCACTGGCCCGGCACGATGGCCTGCTGCTTGGAGACGCTGTGTCCACGGAAACAGAGGGGAGGGCTCATACGGGATGTTTTGCACGACACGCAGTGCAATCGCTTCTCGCCAACGCGCGTCCACTCACCACACGTTGAGCTTCTGACCAAACAGGAAGTTGCTGTTGAGGTGCGAGATGGCGCGGTCCACGGCGTAGCAGTCACCCATCTCCACCATAGCGGCACCCGGCTTGCTCTTCATGAATTTCACCTGTGAAGTGACAAGTGTGTGTGCGTTAAATATTACGCAAATCTGCTACAGACACCAAATATGTACTGACCCGCTCCACATTGCCATAGAGACAGAATATGTTGAAGACGCGGTCTGCGTTCATCTTGGCGGGCTCCAGTCCATACACCATCACCACTGCTGAGTCTGCGTGGGCTCCGTACTCGCCGGGGGGAGGAGGTGGGGCCCCGTAGCTGGGCCCGTAGCTTCTACTGCCGCGGCCCCTCATTGCAGGTCCCATGTGGCGGCTCTCGTAGGGCGAGGAGCTGTAATTCTCATCGTAGCTGTGATAGCCGCCACCTGTTGGTAATGGAGACAGACGTCGATACTTAGCATAGGATGAGATTGTGGCCAATACATGTGGTGTATGAGTAGTTTCCTTATTATAATAGGGCTAGGCAATAAATCAAATTAATTCAATTAATCATTTTGAAAATGAATTTTGTCTTCTGGATTATTAAAAGCTGTTGTTCTTATGTTGTGTTACATCCAGATGTTATTGTGAGTATGGGTGGTTTACAAGACATGTCTACAATAGCTACCAACTACCGTAATTTCCAGACTATAAGCCGCAACTTTTTTCACATTCTTTCAACCCTGCGGCTTATACAATGATGTGGCTAATATATGATTTTTTTTCCTGACGGCCGCCAGGGGCCCTCGAGTAGAAAAGGTAAGAGTGAGACAGGTGGAATAATGTCGAGGAAGACCTAAGTTTAATGTAACTTGCCGTTGTGCATGAATAAAATTAGCATGAACAGACCCTCATCATGGAAAATACAAGTCTCAGTCTGAGTGACTTTTACAGGCATGTTATTTTTACCAGCCCCGTTAGTGCTGTTACTGCCGTGTCACAGGTACTGTTTGAAAAAAAAAAGCAAAAGTATATTATTAAACCTTTGAAAACTCTTTCTGTGTAAATATCTCATGTTTCAATGTGGGCACACGCGGCTTATAATCAGGCGCGCCTTATAGTCCGTAAATTACGGTACTTAATTGTGGCATTTAAGCACAAACTGGATGTTAAGTTTATGTCAAAACTGATCTAGATCCGTATACGTTGTTGTCTGAACATTTTACATGGCATTTGCTGTGATTATTGGACTAAAAATCACTATTGTCCTGAATAACTGAAAGGAAGGGGGGAGAAAAAAAAAATAATCGATTTTATTTTTTGGCCGTATCGCCCAGCCCTATATTTTACTATTTATTGTCTTACTGTACTCCGGTGGGTGGTCACCCAGCAGGGCGGGCTGACGCTGACGCTTGTTGGGGTTGGTACTCATGTCATCTTTGAGGAGAAAACGAATAATTACGACATGAGGCAGCCCAGTGGGTTTAAAAAAAGAAAAACATCAACACAAATAAATGCACAACACTAACACAAGAGCACTATAACCAGTCATTGAAAAACAGAACTAAACATGTAAACATGCCTTGGTCGGATTAAGAATTCCGCATCCAATGTAAACGAGCCACTGCTCGCCCCGGCCCCTCTACTGCAGGGTGTACCAATGTGAGAGTGACAGGACACCCAATGTGCATACAACCATTTTAATATATTTGTATTAAATGGCCCCCTTTAGAGAAGGGAGGTAGACGTAGCAGTTAGCGCAGATGGGGCAGACAGATGGGTTGAAGCTGTATGCAGGGGGGTGAGTTCAAACTGTCAATTGGGGGGCAAGACAAATACTTTGGAGAAAGAAAACACACCTGCGTTGCTCCCATTGCCATCCACGTCGCCATCTGCACGGGTACACAATCACACACATTCAGAGAGGAGGCCATGTTACACAGTCACAATGTTAGCACAGTGGGTGGCAGAGGCAGTGTGGGGTGGGGTCACGTCACTTTAACTACGGTGGCAGTAAAAGCTGTGCGGCGATAGGCCCTCGCTTCCGGCACCTCGGCTACACAAGCTTGACACGTGGCGTCAAGAGAAAAGGGGATTCTCAACACTGAACTGGTGGCGGTCCGGAGAGTGTTTTTAAAAAACAAAAAGTGAGATGTGGCCATGTTGGGTGCTGAGGAGGCTTCTCGTGTTACTTACTGCATGCGCACACACACAGGAAGGCAGGCTTGCGGTGGCGTCGCCACTCCTTTACTCATTTCATCGCACACCCATAGCCTCTTTAGCGGAAGGCGATAGATACAACTGGCCACCTCGGCGTCTTAACGAGCGCCGCCCGGTCCCGCTTTCAGGCTTTTCGTTCCCTTTTTGGAACAGTCCGCTTAAGGAGGGAAGAGAAGGAGGCCGGCCCCCGAGGCAAACATGGCCTCACGCGGAAGGACTTAGCCGGCTTCTAGACTCTGAAAGGGGAAGACAAAGCATCGATACAAGGAGGCATGTAGAGAAGGACAAGGCTGAGTCAGCAGAAATGGGCCTGCGTGTTCTGTTCTGGTGTTGTCAGCAGTGTCTTCATCAGTCGGCTCTCCGTGCTTGGATCAGTTGCGGTGTGTGGTGCTGTTGGCGCATCAGTGTGGCCCTGTTGTCTGTTCTGGGTGGGTGTGTTGTCCTCACTGGTGTCAGCCTCCATTTTGGGTGGTGGTGGTGGTGGTGATGATGATGATGACGACTGGAAGTGGTGATGGGCGGGGGCGGTGTGGTGCTGAAGATTTTGGAGCGCCTCGGTTTGTTCTGGGACCAAGCGTAGCTCGGCGCCTTCTACATGTGTGCGCTCTCGTCACGGCTCGTGAGGGGAAATAAAGTCCCACACAGTCTTGACGTTGTGTGAGAGGGGCTGTGTCCTCTTTAGAGAACACAAGGTGGCAGCGGTGATGTCAGCGTGTGTCTGCCACTCCCCCTTCTGTGACTTTAGTGCGTTTGTGCCCGAGTGTAACTGTAGGGGATCAGTTGTGTTTCCAGAAAAAGACTCAAGGAGGGAAAAAAATGTTAAAAGGTTGACGTGCACATTTGACAGGCTGCGGCTGTGTGCACAAGAAAGCAGACGCAAAGTGCTCACACGAGTGCATATCATGAGAGCGCAACAATTTCAACATACAGCTATGTGGTACATGTATCACTAGACAAAAATAATGCATGTCAAAATTTTTGACTTTTCATCTTACCTATAACACTAAATGAATTTGAAAGCGTAACTTCTCAAGCCGAAATGTCAATTTGTGTTTTTTTCTAACACCACCAAAATAAATAAATAAACAAATAAATAAAAAATAAATCACCATTTTCATCAAATATACCATGCACGAAATTTGAAACGTGATCTCAATTTTCATGGAAAACATGTCTTAAGCAACGAGACACAACAAGCTTCAAGCACAATCAATGGCTTAACTCCACCCATTTTAACTGCAGAAATCTAATACAAACTTGTTAATGAAATAACTTGAAACTTACAAAAGTAACATACAAATGAGCAGAGTTAATTTTCAATTATTTAATCTTTTACTAGAGATAAAATTTGCCTCCTATTAACACTGTCGTCCGATGCCACTAAATTGTAATGTCGTTCATTATGGCAGTACTTGCCACGCCAAGTATTTTAGGTGGTACTAAAACATTTGAGACAGTGCTGTACTTGGGACATTCTACTATATACCAGTGACTTCAAGCGAGCAGAAGTATGACCATTACATTGTTCAGGCGGGCTGAACAGCACAAGCGATGCCAAAAAACCAGTTGCGAGCTGCATGTAAATGTTGCCGTTTCCGCAACAAAGCGTTCCTGACATTCCCGCCACACAGTCGCAGGCTAATTGTCGGTTTACAACCAAACTGACATCACAACAGGGTTTTGTGTTGAAGATGTGGATGTACCCTCTGCTGTGTGACCACATCACATGGCGACTACTTGTGTGACTCTTGCTGGTGTTGACATTGTGATGTATGTCTTTGTACTAAATTTTTGTGTGTAAGTGAGAGGTATTACCTGGTCCACCCAAATTGGGATTAGTGTAGTCCCAAGTGTCCTGATCATTCTTGAACACATTCAGTCGAGCGGGCTGAGGAAACAAAGCATGTTAAATCAAAGGGTTGTCCTGATCACACTTTTTTTTTTTTTTTTTTTTTTTTTTTTTTTAAATTGGATCGGTAAATAAGATAAATAACCAATAATATTAAGGACATATTCTTTGAGTGTGGGGTCCACCAGGAATACCTTGGCGTATTCGATCTTCAGCGTACAGCATCCAGAGTAAATGTCGGCCCCATTGAGAGAAGCTTTGGCTCGCTGGGCGCTTTGCACAGAGTCAAATGTAACACTGAAGTTAAGGTGTCAAGTTGTTATTTACGAGTTATTGACTTCCATATAATTAAACCATCATTAAAACCATGAAAATGAAAATTATCTTTAATATTGCTGTCAGACGCTAGCCTTCTGATAAAGAGAATAATTTACATGGTGATTCCAAATAGAGAAATACAGTACTATAAACTGCCTGCACTTGCATGTTCAACTCTGAAAGGATATTCCACCATGGCTTGCACGCCATTCTTCCTAAAGATGACAATTCTGTGGACAGGGCCACAGTTGTTGCAGATGGTGTAGAGTACCTCCTGCACAGATAAAAAAAAAAGATGGCATCTGCTATAGAGGTAATGGCGGCAACGCCATTTTTTTTTTTAATTGTATTTTATTTTGATTCACTCACCGTGGTGATCGGGTAGATGGGGTTCATGATGGTGAGCAACAGTATGTTGTTGACACTCCTCGAGTCATCAGAGTCACCTGGCCGAGAGATCTTCTGGCTGGTGGAGTAGTTGATGAAAGCCGGGTGGCCGGCAATGTACACCTGGTTGTCAGCAGCGTAGGTCACCGCCGTGGACGAGCCGTTCATATCCTCGTACTCTACCAGTGCCTGACGCTTCTTGGGCATCAGCACGACATAGCTTGAAAGATGAGGGGGTGGGAAGATTATTTTGAGTGTCAGCGGCATGTTTGTACACACAACTGGGCTCCTTCACTACAGCATTTCAATGATACTCAAAACCTTCAATTGGGAATAAATTGTACTGCAATAGTTTGTTGAGATATGTCTGTGTAAATAGTTAAGAACAATAGTTAACATTCCCCTGGTAGTTTTTTGGAAAATGAATGAGTATGCTTTCTATTTTGTGCTAAATCAATCATTTATGTTGCCCCTTTCTACACTTTCTATAATACTACAAAACTGCACAAAGTTTCTTGGCATATGGTGACAATTTAGTGGAAACACTATAACCACAGATAGCAGATCTCCTCGATCAAAACCACACACATTTTATCCCCATTTTCTTTACCTGATGGTTCCAAACTCTTGAAGGGCCTCCGTCAGATCAGACTCCGTAACACCATCTACCAGGCCTCGGACGTGCACCACCACGGAAGGAAGGGTTTTGTGTGGATCTTCATAGCCCTACGACAGAAATGGATACTAAGCATGACTAATTATTATCCTCCTTTAAATGTCACACATTACATAAAATATTTTCAAAACGATTGACACTAGATTTATAACCTCCACCTAACGACACAAGCACATTCACCGGCGCAGAATTTGTATTCTTTCTCGCACAAGACACGGCAAAATATCGCTAGGTGGCGAGTTACCGGTCACGGTAAAATAACAGCGGCGAATGTATGTTCGTTTACGGTCTGCTTTCGCTTTATTTACACTTTAGGCCTACTGTATTTGCAAGACTTAAAAACACGGGGCTCCGCGCCATGTCTGGTGACCAAACATTGTGACTGCTTGATAGGGGCTGTTATCTTATCCAAGTAGCAAGGGGGCCAACTGTTTAAACTACTTACTTTTACAAAGCAAATATATATTGTACGATGGGATACATAATTGTGTATATATATATTGTATATACGACTGGAGTTGCATTTGCACGGGAACAAACGATTAAAGCTAACCAGTTAGCTGTTAGCATACAGGATAGCTAAAGGTTACCGGGCGAGAACAAAGCACCAAGCTAGGGTTAAGGCCTAGCGGGGCAAAAACGCCCGAAATGCCGTAATTCCGACGTACATACCACGACCTACTGGGTAATTTGATTAGCAAGTTAGTCGTTAGCCTCACTACGCAGACATTTTTCGGATAGTTTGATAGTTGGAAGCAAAAATTGAACAATTTGAAACATTCTGGGCGAAACCACGCTCGTGATTTAGCAACTGGCGCACTCGCGTAGGTCAAGTTGTGCGAGCAATAAAAATCTCATATACACCCAACTTGCTCACCGTTGACATTCCGTCGGTTTTCTGTCTTTTGGTCGCCCGACCGTCCTCGCTATAATATCGACTGGCTGCAGTTGCCATATTTTCCCAGTTTAAAGAAGGATGGTGGCTAGTTGTTGAAACTACGAAATGGAAGCGCAACTTATGGCGAAACGAGGTTCTCGTCCTCTTACACGCCTATTTTGTCCCGCATTGTCTGATAGGCGGAGACACATGTCAATGTATGAGTCACCAGCCTGGTCATCATGAAGCTGGAATACCACATCTGAACGACGTGTAAGTTGTATTGTTTGCAATAAAATAAAAACATAAAAAAATAAAAAGGAATACCACATCTGCGGCCCCTTCTCAAGGTTTCTCATTTTCACCGTATTTTTATTTATTTTTTAAATATCAAATGGATTACATACAGCAAGTTATATTTATTAAAACAATTATTTGTTGTGCTAATCGCTTCTTTAAGTCAATGTTATGTGTTTTACCTGTGTATATAAAGACAACTATGCTGCCCACATCGGAGGCTGCTACAAATCTCAACAGCGCATGTGCATGGTCACCCTTTTGTAATAACGCTTTCTTCGGTTTAGAAAAAAAATGTCAGTCAACAATAAAATATAAAATAATAAAAGGCCAGTGAGTTATGTTGGAGAGATTTATTTAAAAATAAAACTGCCACTGTCTGAATAATAGAAGCAGGAACAACTGTTCAAGCAACCCATCCAAAAATAATAATAATAATAATAAAAAAAAATACATTAAAAAAAAAAAAAAAAAGATACACCCTAAATCAAATTTAAAATACACAGGACCAAACTGAAAGCAAAAAAAAAAAAAAAAAAAAAAGTTTTGCAAACAAAAGTTGTCAGGGGTAGGGAGATCGGCAGTGCAACACAGAATTGCCAAACTGTAAGATAAATTCAAGCCAGATCATCTGCTTCATGAAAAAAATATTACACACTAAGGACTCATAAGTATTTGAATTGGTTAAAAGTCCACTACAAGATTTACCCTCTTGAGCCAATGACAACAGAAAAATATCCTTTCAACCTGCATGTTGCTGATAGAAGAAATTAAACATGACCTGACATGGAAAACAATGTGAAGGGCTGCTGTAAAAGCGGACGGGGGCAAGAAGATTGGGGTGGGGTGGGGGTGGGGATAAGTAGTCTTGTTCTTCACTCAGTTGGCGGCTGGTGTTGGACTTCGGTTTGGGCTTGCTGAGCGGGAACGACTGAAACAGAAACAGAGAAGAGTTAATTTGCTGTAGAGGAGAATGGAAGACCACAAACAACCGCCCTCACACAACACATACACTCAACTCAGCTTAAGACATTTGGTGTGTACAATTTGTAACCAATGACTTGCTGGGTATTAACATTTATAGGTGTGTTACATCTAAGTGGCCCATGTCTAAAATTCTAAAATGAGGACTGAATAATGTCACCCCAGTGCAAAGTAAAACCAACCTTGTCATCTCTCTACTAAAAAGTGGGTAACATCTTGAACTGTGAGGGCAAACTTGCAGCAATTCCCCTCAACGGCTACTAAAGAGTCCACATGGAGGGAGAGTAGGAAGGAGGACAAACTTTCTGGCTGTCCTTCAGCACTTACGGTTTCAGCTAAAGGGTTTCTGCCCATGTTGACATGCTCTCCACCGAGACACACACTCACTCAGTCACTCACGAGCATGCTCATTTTCAACTTTTAACTGTCACCACCCACGTCCCCAATGTACATCAAGCCTGTGCATTTGCTTTGACCATAAAACAAGAGCTTATGGGAGGAAGAGGGAAGGGGGGTAGAAAAAAAAAGGATGGGGTGGGGGAGTAGGGGGTTGTCTTTACCTTTGAAGACACTGGCAGAAACAACAAGTACAGAGAAGCGAAGGATGAAAGCACTGAAGGACGGATGACTACGCTCTTGTAGACTGATCTCTGGTCAGCTCGCTCTCATTTTCAGAAGCTAAGACAGAGGCCGCAGAGCTCTGGTAGGTAGGTAGTAGGGGGTCTGGTAGGTAGGTAGGTAATGGAATTTTAAATGGTCAAACTCTGAATTGTTCGTGTCGGCGCTCTGGTAGATCTGGCGGCCTTGGGTGACTCTAGGAGAACAATTGTAAGAGTGCACGGACTGATCTCGTCTGAGCGTGTGCGTTGGTCGGACAGACGGTCACCCATTCACTGTGCGGGGGGAGATTCTCGCTGTCTAACGCCAGGCGAAGGCTGATCTCAGGTCAGCGCTTAGTCACCCTCCCGCAGGACGTACACACCGCCAGCTGGCAGACCCTGGGCCTGGGATCAGCTGTAGTGTCAGCGCAGTGCGCAGCTCCCAGCACACACTTCAAAGAAAATATGAAAAATAAACAAAACTGTGCGGCAAAGATGCTCAAATCTAGCTGCAGCTCTGCATTTAAATTTATCTAGCCACACTAGGGCCGGGAATTCCAAATTCATAGCACTTAGAACATTTAAATTAACCAAAATTCATTTTGTGACAATAATTTAGCGAAGCAAGAGAACATCAACAGTTCACGCGCTCTTCGGCTTTAAGTAAGAATCAATTGAATAGTTGGGACAAACACGATAATCTTTACTTATTTGGCCCTACACCTCCCACAAGCCCCTCGTTGGGTCCTCTATTCCTCTGCCACACCAACATAGCTGACAGAAGAGATAGAAGACTGGTCAGCGTAGCGGTTTCAGGGTCCCCTGGTCGCTCATCTCAGCGTGGACGACGATGGCGAGACTCGGCCAGTTTGGATGGAAGACCTGGTCAAAACGCCAGCCTGAAGCTGTGACTGACTGCCAGGACGACTGACCCTCTCCTAGAACTCAACAACTGCGGCTCCAGCTGACATCTGACAGAATCGTCTAGAACCGCCCGGCGCTTCTTCCTGTCAAGTGTTACTTGCCAGACTGGGCGGGACTAAAATGCTAGAATGCTACTAGATGTCCGCTATGCACAAACGCGAGACTAGCCACATACCTGTTCCTCTTGTGATTGGCCGATGGGGAACGGGAGCGAGAGCGGGAGGCGGAGCGCCCTCTTGGTGCCGACCTGGACCGAGAACGGGACCTGGAGCGACTGGGGAAGAAAAAGGAAGACAGATGTTATCCCAAACTAAACCCAGTAGCAAAATTCAAATATGATAATGGTAAACATTAGCACAAGAGCCATTTTTTGTGATGATATTTGGCAAAATTTGAACACGTCCCACCTTCTCATTGGAGTCCTGGACTTGGAGCGGGCTGGAGAGCCAGACCTGATGATACAAAACAAGAGATTGAATAATCACAGCTGTGGTGGGAGTAGGGGTGGGCGATATGACGATATTAGATTGTTAAGAAATTTTAATCTGTTGACAATCTCATAAAGCTGACAGATCGGCAAGATCGTCTGTGGCACATTCTATACAGTTCAATTTTATTCGGGCTCAAGCTTGGTTTATGCTTGATGCATCCGTATGGTTACTGACACAAACACGAGGCCGAAGGCGGATGAGTCGGACGCTCGCGGGACATCCGATCAACCGGCCGCGGCGGCTCAGTTATTTTTACCATATTGCTCATCCATAGGTGGGAGCACATTGAAATTTTGATGAGCACATGGCGGTCCACACCGACATACCTGCTTCTGCGCCTAGTGTAGGATGGAGAGCGGCGACGGCTCCTGGAAGAGGGAGGAAGGGAAAGAAAAATAAAAAATAAAATTAAATAAAAATGAAATTAATAAAATTATAAAATCACACAATGTTGACAAAAATATCCTTACAGGGACATTCATTACGCCTTTTTGGGTACAGGGCCTCCTTATATTCATGATATATGACAACGAAAAGTGAAAAGATAATTTCAAAAAGTTATTTTTTTTTTTTTGCACCATCAATGGTATATCTAACTGAATATTTAACATATGACATTTTCTGGTCTTTATTTTGTTCATCCATGTGCACAGCACAGTAAAAAGATCAATGATGATTGATCAATAATTTACGTGGCTAGTCGAAAAAGTTGAATCATAAATGTTTAAATAAATAAATAAATAAATAAATAAACAAACCACTCGGCCACCACTAATGTAGAATTCTGCATTATCTTGATCACATCACAATGACTCACTCATTAAAGGAAAACAAAAAATCATGTCATTAAGTCGATCAGTAAGGGTAATCTAAAATTTAAGTTTAAACAGCTATGATTTCACTGAACCCGGCTTACCTGCTGCGGCTATGGCTGCGAGAGTGAGAACGGGATCGGTAGCGGCGTCCACGGGATCGGGACCTGGACCGTGACCGAGAGCGGGAACGAGACCTGCTGCAGGAGACATTTGAGTTAAAAAAGAAAAAAAAAGAAAAAAAAAAGTAATTTCTGCTGGATCATCAACATGCTTGTTTTCCATCTCACCTACTACGGCGGCCGCCTCCTCCTCGCTTGCTGAAGCGGTAGCAGTCGTAAGCATAGTGACCGCGGTCTCCACACTGATAGCAGCGGTCGTTCGGGTCGAACTGGCGTCGGCTGGGGCGTCCACGGCCCTTTCTGGACATGCCTGTCGACATCTCTACACGTACACGTGAGCCACACAAGAGCCTGAGTGTGCACAACAAAAAGACCATGAGGACAAGATTAAACTTTGTAGTTTTCAAATTCATTACTTACACATGTACCCTGTAATGTGTCAAGCAACATTCAACTTGTGTTTTTTTTTTTTTCCATATCACACCACTTCTTGTTGTAAATGTGTCAAGTAACATTCACTTGTGCTATTTTAACATTGTTCTACTGTGAATCTCATTGAGATGCTCTTAAACGCAAATATTAACTGGACTTTTGCAAAATGTACTCACTTTCCATCCATGCCTTTCACAGCATCCTCAGCATCTCTCGGGTCCTCAAACTCCACAAAAGCAAATCCTGGTGGGTTCCTCGCCACCCAGACGGTTCTCAGTGGGCCGTAGTAGCTGAACGACCGCTCCAATTCCCCCTTGGCGGCACCATTACCGAGATCACCCACATAGACCTTGCAGTCGGTGGCCCGGGACGAACTACGGGATGACGAGTAGTAGGACATCTTCTGGATGCAGAAAATCAAATGGTACATTAGCAGCAATTATAAATTGAGTCACCCACATAGTCATTCAACAAACCAAACTGGTGAGTCAGGGTACCATTGTCAAATACAAAACGAGGGTGAACAAATGTACTCAAACGTATGCTTACAGTTAAATTGGTGGCGCCAAACATGGCCTGTTAAGAACATTTTAGTAAATATACTGCACTATAAATTTAAATTATTAAAGATTTCCAACTGCAAAAAAAATGGAATCAAACAGTCCGTGACGTCACAAGTATAGCTAATATTTAGCAGATTTATTACTGTTGGCGGGTGGCTTTACACACTAGTCTCAATTAATAAATTATTCGAAGCCGTGACCGGAAACTCGTCACCGAGCATTATTTTGCCGTGAATCCT
This sequence comes from Festucalex cinctus, assembly GCF_051991245.1. Lineage (NCBI taxonomy): Eukaryota > Metazoa > Chordata > Actinopteri > Syngnathiformes > Syngnathidae > Festucalex > Festucalex cinctus. The sequence continues at coordinate 12,759,038 of NC_135423.1, read as the reverse complement.
GCGAGAACTACAAGCACAAATTCTACGCCGTTCAGTGTGTACCAGCTCGTAGCGTAGTGGGTACAGCGGTCGCCCCGAATGTGGGTCCAAAGACCACTTTCTACAGTTTCTTTTTTCATTTCTTACTGTCGTAATGGCCGATTCCCGCCCGGCCAGGACGATTAACCAACCAAAAACGTTCACGGCAAAATAACGCAGGAGGCGAGTTGCTGGTCACGGCAAAAATAATCATTGCATACTATAATTTATTTAGATTAACAGATCTTAGGTACATATTCTTTTTAAAAATAGTGTTTTAAAAGGCTATGATAGATAGCGCTTTGCTAAATTAGCAAATGTTCGTTAGCACTGTTTGCGGCCATTTGCGTGCGTTAATGGCGGACGAAGTGTCGCGAATCTCAACACCCTGATAATTTAGTTAACGGCAAAATATTTAACATTAACCCGCCGTAGGCGATACATTCAACTAGTAGGCAATTAGAAAATCTATGTAAACGGGTCCTAGTAGAATATTTTAAGCGTCGTCTCGAGGGCAAGACGAAGGCCTTACGCTGAGCCTGATCCACAACAATGGCGACCACGCGCGTTAGCTTACCTTCTTCCGCGGTTGCGTCGACGATCTCCGATTCACCTTCAAACAACACTAAGTACACCCAGCCAGGCCCTTTTTTTCTTCTCGCTCCTGGAATCGGTCGCTTCTAAACGACGAATGATTCACACAAAAAGAAAGCCACTCAGAATTCCGTTAACGGATTTCACGCATGACTCCAGTGGAGGTTACGTGACGGTAACGGCCCAAACATACGGGTACCAAGCGGCAAGCCCCGGGATCTGACCTTGTGACTTCCGCAGCTGAGGGGGTAATATCCAGACGTCACTTCCTGGCTATCTGTTTTTTTTTTTTTTTGTCTTGTTTTGTTTTGTTTTGTTCGTTTGTTTGTTTTAAATATTAATATTAATAGAAAAAGTATGTTGCTTGTAATCTAAAAAGAATACAAATAAAAAATAATTATATTGTATGTATGTATTTATGTATATATGTATGTATGTATGTATATGTATGGGCGGCACGGTAGTCGAGTGGTTAGCACGTCCGCTTCCCAGTTCTGAGGTCTCCGGTTCGAGTCCAGGCTCGGACCCTCCTGGGTGGAGTTTGCATGTTCTCCCCGTGCCCGCGTGGGTCTTCTCCGGGTACTCCGGTCTCCTCCCACATTCCAAAGACATGCATGGCAGGTTAATTGGGCGCTCCGAATTGTCCCTTGGTGTGCGTGTGAGTGTGTATGGTTGTTCGTCTCTGTGTGCCCTGCGATTGGTTGGCAACCAGTCCAGGGTGTCCCCCGCCTACTGCCCAGAGCCAGCTGAGATAGGCGCCAGCAGCCCCCGCGACCCTTGTGAGGAATAAGCGGTCAAGAAAATGGATGGATGTATATGTATGTATGTATGTATGTATGTATGTATGTATCTAGCAGCATTCTAGCCTTTCACTCATTAGCTAGCTGGCATTACCTCCAGCTCCACCAAATGAAGAAAAGGGCTATAGAAAAAGGATGGTTGTGTTGGGTGGGTTCATGTTGTGTAAAATAACAGACTCAGACAAGTGCGCCCTTGAAAATAAATAAAATATATTCAAATAAGGTCAACTTCTGTTGAATAGAGAACTTTTGTTTTCTTTCAGTAACACATTACACCTCATGCCATGTTCTGAAAAACAAGCATCGTCTTTTAAATATATTATTGTTATACATTTGATATAAAACTTAAGTATTCTGAGTTAAGATTTATCACAGCTGTGAATAAATGTTAATGTCAATCACATGTCATTTGTTTTTGTTTTGTTTTTTATCTGCAAATGTTCAGGCAGAGAGAAATGTTCACACAGACAGAAGAACAAGGACAGGGAACACAAACACGACAGTTATTGTACATCAACAAAGACCTGTAACATGGCTTAGAAAAATCGCCTTGAAAACAACAGAGCAGGCTTTTATTTTAACAGTTCCTCCAAGGCAACCACATTGATGTTTATGTCACTTGCTACTTTTAGTCACTTATTGTGGAATGGTGGGTGAAGGGAAACTGGTCCTGTAAAATAAGCCCATAGGCGTCCTTCACATGCTGCTAAAAACACACGGAACACAAAGATTCGTCATGCAACTGGTGAGGAACATGGCGAGAACACGCACAACATACCACACACACATCAGGGAGGAAAGAGGGGATCACATCACCAGAGAACAGCAAAGGCCGAAGCCAAACAGTAAAGAAGGTTCTGGAAACGGAGAACATTGGCTGGACGTTGCAAGACAGTCCTGCTCCAGCTCTGTTAGTACGCTGCCTGCGTTCCCCATTGTTCCTTCATGTAAACATGCTACATACGTACACGCAAAACAACTCCGCCATAAAAGGGAGTGGGATGAGGAGCGACAAAAACACTGGCACACGACGGAGATGAACTCACGTCAAGAAAAATAATAAGAGACAGGCTGTGTTGGGAATCATTTCTAATCCTTATTGTACCCTTTATAGTGAGTTTGCCATTTCTTAAGTCTGTATAGTACATATAGTATCAGTCATCCCAAATACAGGCGCTCAAGGTAGGTTTTTTTTTTTTTTTTTTTTTGAATATCCACAGTTTAAAACGTTATCTTTTTATTGTTCAATTCTGGGAGAAGGGAATGATTCTGAACACAGCCACAGACACATTTCTTGTATTGCACGTATTGAAACCAAGGACCTGCGAACAGTTAATCATCTTAATGTACATAAATAAATATCTAAATAAATGCTCTTCAACTCAAATCAGCAGTCAGCGCACACATGGTTTGCTCGCTCTATTTGATACGCTCGCTTATGATATTCTACACTTGAGACTTGTATCAAAATCTCTATTGTCAGTAACAAGGTCATGTAAACTACTGTAGTGTGTTTGTGCGCACTGAGACCACTGAACATGGTTCAGAAGTACAAAATAAACAACCTCATTATAGCTGTGAGGAAAATATACAAAATTAGCTCTAGAAATGTTACAAAGTTTGCTTCATTCAGGCAAAATGAATTGAGTAGTTCTCATCTCACTATGACAGATTGCACTTGTTGCTGGTGACGCGACTGTTGCACGTCGTCATCACTGAGCAGATTATTACAGTAAACAAATTGTCCAGAGGACTGTGCTGCACTTGTGTTGCTTCCAATCTGGGCTCATATCGTGAACGATTTTGTACATGGATACTCTTTGTTTGCAGTGTGGAAAGCAGCACACCTGGACACTGTGAATGGCTGTACATTATGTACTGTAGTTTTGCACCTGTAAAGGAGTGTTAGTGTTGGGTTGGGGTGTATTGATGTTCTAACCTTCCTGTGCAGGATTAGGATCAGGGTTAGGACTTCAGTGTTAGTGTTTGGTTCAGGGATATGATATAATTTGGGTTTGGTTAGAGGATTAGAATTAAATTAGGGGTAAGGGTTCAGGTAAATTGATGTTATAATCTCTGGGTTAGGGGTTTAAGATTAAGTTTACCAAGGTAGGGTTAAGTGTTAAAAACTATGTTTTCTCTGTTCCCAGCAGCCACGGCAGCCCCGTTTCAGGCAACCGTGAGTCAAACAGGATGATCGTGAGACAGCGTAGTGGGACGAGATAGAAAAATGTGACAAATCATGATTGCCGTGGATGCCTGATGTGATTTTTAAACTGGCAAAAAAAAAAAAAAATCTATGACAAACACAGTGGATAAAAGTAAGGATGTAATGATATCCAAACATCACGATACAATTTTATCACGATATGAAGGTTACGATACGATAATTATCACGATATTGTGGGGGGTTGGCAATATTTAAAAAAGATCACAATATTGTAAGAAAAAAAAAAAGAGCTTAACCTAAAAAAAAAAAGCACAATATTGTGGTTTTGTACATAACAGCAATGCATATAAACCACCTACAATCTCTAATAACAATATTGAGGCACTGATTTGCTAATGCAAGCACACATTGATTGCTTCACAAGCAAATTAGATTCCCCTTCATCTGACAATTAGCATAGATTTTAAACATAGAAGGTCAAAACATCCCTAATGAAAATTCAATTGCACTAATAAACTAGCCACTAGAGGGTGCTAGAACTGCACAAATGGAAATCAATCTGACTTTTTTTTTTTTTTTAACAGATGTGTTCCTTTTAAATATTGTGAACATGACGACGACAATATTGTGGCAGTTTTAATATCACGATATTGCCCTTATCATTGCATGTCTAGATATAAGTAAACTAATCAGCCGTAGAACGGAATGAATGTAGCTAAACCATATGTAATCAGGGGTGGGGAATCCATGTCCAGAAAGTAAAAGTAAAACCTTGAAACTATTTGGCTTGTGTCACAGAGGCTTTTATTCAACAGATGGAGATGAGCTTGTTTACCTGCCAGTTGAGTAGAAGCACCTGTGGCAAAAGCCATTTTCAGGGTTTACCTTCTGGACCTGGATTTCCCAGCCCTGTACGTAATGGGGTGTAACACAACTTGGAGGTGGTTCATAGTGGGACAGGAATCATTTTTTTACTCCGCAGTCTCACAATCAGCAGTACTCTTCTAAAGCAAAGCTATTTGTTCTGTGCAATTTACCTACAATGCCAACCATGGTGAGAGAGCGAGAACTTGTGTCTGCTTTGCAGCGCAATACAATGTGTTAACATTTTCTGTGAATAATTTATTTTTCTTTGTGTGTGTGCATGTTTTGGTACAAAAGATGGCTTAATGAATTAGTTGTCGAAAGAAAACTCATGTCCAATATATGTTGGGTTCCAATATAAACGTACAGATGGGCACGCTGACGCCGATTCTGGAACGCATTTGACTATACCGGGCCAACAAATGTGCTCCAAAATTGCCATCTGGAAAGCCTAGACAGTAAAACAAACTGCCCTGGCCGCCGGGAACATCATGTAAACATATCCTTAGGGAATTAGGGTTATGGTGAATAATTGTGCATGGTTGGGTTAAGGGTTTGGTTTAGTGTACGGTTATGGTTAAGAGGATTTGGGTTAGGGTAAATTGATGTTCTCACCCTCCTGTGCAATACATATCTGCCTCAAAGGGCTGTGTTACCTGAATCCAGCAACTAATACTAAAACTAATACTACCACTACTGATATGAGACTTAAACATAAAAATAGCAATGTAGCACCTGCTGCCTAAGGGAGCTTAACAGTCCCTTGAGACCACATACATACATGCTACCTTAGCAAATCCACTTATCCTGAATCCCGAGTGCAGATCAATCTGAGAAACCAATAAAAATTGGCCTCATGTATGCTGGATGCTGTCATTGTTTTAAGGCATTGTATGGGTGGTGTCACCAAGCGTTGTGCGGACAAAGATCCCACTGAAGAGATGTACTTCAAGACATTAAATTCCCCGGCTTTATATGCCAAATCAACCACCCATGCATTACCTACTAAATAAAGGAAAATAGTCCACTGGGATTCATGCTGCGCTAGTTGAGTCTAGATCAGTGTTTCTCCAAGTTTTTAAGAAACTGAACAGCTTCTTCAACAAGTAAAATTCAGCAAACAATCTACTGTCTTATCACAATAGTATACAGTGGAACCTTGGAACTTTCCATCCATTTTCTAGTGTCTCATTAGGTTCTTGGCTGAGCTGGAGCCTATCCCAACTGTACAGTGTACACCCTTTATCGGTCGCCAGTCAATTGAAGGAAACACATCAACAAACAATCGTTCACATGACCACCCATGAACAATTTTGAGTATTCAATGAAGCTTGTCAGTGTTTTTAGAACGGTGGCTGGAAGCAGAAAAGCACATAAGCCCAAAGAGAGCAGGTAATTCTACACAGGACTTTTTTTTTCTTTTCTTTTTTTAAATGGATGTACTGTCCACCCTATTCCAAGCGTATCAGTGACGACAATTGAAATACAATGGAACTTTAAATTGTCCCTAGCTATGATTAAGAGTGTGAAATTATTGTTTGTCCATAAGTGCATTGACGTTGACTGGCGACTGGTCCAGGGTTGATACCTCCTGTCAGCCAAAGTCAAGTGGAACAGATTCCAGCTCCCTGTGACCCTGAACGGGATAAGTTCTCTAGAAAATTGATGGATGGATTGTATACTCATGAAATTTATCTATGAAGTACAATCACACAATGAATCCACTAAGTCAATAGTTTCCAACCACCCATGGACCATTTGAGATCCTTCTTGAGGACTACAAGTGGTCCACTGAGCACACTTTGAGAAACACTGGTAATCCTCAGATGAGGTGGCTGTAAACACACAAATGTGAGTATGGCTTTTTACAGTACAGTTCAATTTCCGCATATGAGGTGATGTTGCCACACCTGGATACACATGCTTAAAAAAAAATAAATCACCTTCCTCCATGTCTTGGGGTGAATATGGTTACTGTGGAAACCGTGCAGGATAACAGCCGAGCCTGGAGCGACACTTTATTCCTCCCATGGAGTCCACTTGGCGGGGGGAGGGGGGGTTCATCTCACTCTGGATGTGTGCGGTTCTATGGTTCTATTTACAAGTGCCTTCCTTCCTTCTGATCCATCCATTAGCCCCGTAAACACTTAGCAAAGTCATTGTAAACATTGCACTCTTTTGCGCCTCTGCCAATGGATCTTCTTTGTCCTTACAAGCTTCTTTAGGATCCACGAATATGATACATTCGCTTCAACTCTTCTCGCCATCCAAACACTTTCTTTTGCTCTCAGATGCTTACTGTCACTCTATACATGCATATGTGTTGCGTGTGTACGTGTTTGTGTGTGAATGGAAGAGCCCTCTAGACCAGTAGTTCTCAAACTGGGGTCCCCGGATCCTAAAGCCAGAGCTCAAGGACTACAACATAATTTGCAAAAATATGCCTTATTGTGATTGCAACATTCGGATATATTTTCTCAGAAACAAGTTTTGAATTTTGATTGAATTCAAGGGTATGCTTAATAATTACGTCAAAGTGTCATTCGTAAAAAAAAAAAAAAAAAAAAAAACTCTCTCTGGACTCAAGTAGTTTGAGAACCCCTGCTTTAGATCTGTAGTGTGTTAAATAAATAAAATATGTACTGCATGTGTCTCCTGCTCAGAAGCCCGGTATGTGGCAGTAGGCCTCCAGGCTGGAAAAGAGGATGTAGAGGAACCACAGGCCCAGGAAGAGCAGGCTGGTGAGGGTACGTGACAGTCGAGACCCCCCCAGCTCACCTCCAATGGAGGGTCGGCGTCGGAACAGTAGCACACCCATGCAGATGAACGCAAAGATGGTGAAGAGCGTGACGGAGAAGGCCAGTGAGCCCGGCTTCACTTTGAACTCTTTGCCCTCGATCTTCCAGTAGATGGCGGCCACCGACCAGGCTACGCCGATCCCCAGGAAGACGTTGACGGCGTTGCTGCCTGTCACATTGCCCACCGAGGCGTCTGCGTGCTGGTCCTGGATGGCAGCCACTTTGCTGGCAAATGTGTCTGTGGGGGAAATGATATTTAAAACCAAGACGACACAAGAAGCTGACCTGTGGGTGGCAGTGAATGGCAAGAAAAACGTAACGTCCACTTCAACTGCCTCACAACTCTGACATAACGACAAAGCATCCAAATTCACTTCACTCACCAGGAATTGACGTTCCCAGGGCCACAAAGACGACGGCGGTCACAGAGTCTCTTAGTCCCACCGTGCAGCCGAAGTGTGACGCCAGGTCCCCGATGATGGCAGTAAGCAGGCCGATGACGCTGATGGAGACCATGAAGCAGGCCCAGCCGTTCCAGTACTCGGTAGGTGGCACGCAGGCGAACAGAACCTTCCAGAAGACGGTGAGGAAGTGCATGACGTAGTCGTAGCAGGAGGGCAGGCGCTCCTCGCGGCCTTCTTCCTCGTCGTCATCACCTAAAACACCGTGAAGAAGCCACTGAAGCTCTGTGAGGATTGCAGGACTTGTTTTATCCACTAGATGGCAGCAATGAAGAAACTTCCGGATATCAATTAAAACATTTGCATTTTTCTTTTACACTGTTGCAGCAGCAGCGGCCAAAGAGGTAGACGAAGAAGAAGAAGAACCTTTTTGATTATTTAAAAAAAAAAAAGTGTGGAATAGTTGTTCGTGTCATCTTGTCTCATATCTAACAACAAAAATGAGTGGTCAAGTAGCCCTGTCCCAAGATGGCCGTCCTGTGCGCACGTTACTATCCATTGGCTCACAGCTGAGACATGTAGTGTTTATATCTATGGGCAAAACAAGCTGATGGGAAACAAATTATGGTCGTATTTTGTTTCCCATCTTCCGTTAAGTACACACATAATAGAACAGATAAAGGCTAGTTTTCCCGTTTTTACACGTGAATGTTTGGCATCTCTGTGTGTGAATATCTTGAAATTGCGTGATGTTTGTTTCCAAAAATAAATGTGTGTACCTGCTGATCCTTAAACACATGTTCAACACATGAAAATCCCGACGATATTTGTGGATATGAAAAACACGAGAAAATTGTGGATATATTTGCGTGGATAACTTTGAGAAAAAGTGAAGTGAAGAAAAGAAAAGTGCGTGTAATATATAGGAATGAATACACAATTTACTTCACTTAGTTAATCAGGCCCTTGATGTCCTACTGTGTTTATTACAATCATATAGAAAATATTGCTACTTCCACTGGCTTACTTAAACATATAGATGGCACCGAAAATGATAAGAAAAACAAGTTTACTTTCTCGTGATGGTTACTGATACCAAGAATGAACTATGAATGCAATTTCAAAAAGTCCCATGATGGTGCTTGACTTTAGTGCTTGAAGTTCCTTGGTGCAGCAGTAATAGTAGTCTGTAAAGCTGATGTTGCAGAAACACTACAGGTCAGATCATCTGAAGGGAAACTATTATGGAAAAGGGATTTTTGTATACAAGAAATTGCTTGTATGGAAACATATAGACAAACAACCATTAACTCTCATATTCATTTAGAGCCTTCAATGAACATAATATGTACTGTCTGTATGCTTTTGGAATCTGGGAGGGAGTACCCTGAGAAAACCAAGAGAAACTGAGATTTGAACCCCAACCTCAGAACTGAGGCAGATAACCTAAACACTAGGCTGCCCTCTGTCTCATTTCGCCTTTCAAGTGAAACAAAACAAAATATTCCCACTTATGCATGTCGTAAAAATCACATGGAAACTCTGACCCCCAAACACACACACGATACCTGCGCTCACAGTGACAGCCTCGACAAACTGCTCTCTCCAGGAGTGTGTGCCAATGACCAGTGCCAAGTTGGTCTTCTTGATGAGTTTGTCGACTGTGCTCTGTCAAAAAACAAAGCGAGAAGGCTTTTCAATAAGGTGCTAAAGCCCACAAAGCCCTATTCCTCCACTCAAATAATGCAAGGCAGGAAGGGAGGACAGAAAGAAAGAGGGCAAATGGAGGGATGAATAAATGAACTAACTGAATGGAGGATGGAAGGAAGGGAAGAGGGAAAGATCAAAGCAACGAAGGTTGGAGGAATGGAAAGACAGAAGGAAGGTTGGTTGGAGGACAGAAGGGAGGTAGAACAAATACAATCAAAGTCGACAGAAGGAAACAAAGAAGGGAAAGAACGATGGAAGGATGGAAGGTAGAAGTAAGGAAAGAAGGAAGCACAAAACTATTGATTGATTGATTGATTGAAGCTCTATGTCCAAATACTTTTGTATTTGTACAACTGGACTTTGTCTCCCATCCGTGATGACGTTTTGAGCATAAAGCGTCCATTTTTAATGCCGACAACTAACATTAACACCGCCTACTCATACAGAGACAAATTGCTTGGGGGAGTCGAGCCTTTTGGCGACATCAATAAGTCATTAAGACACCGAGTAGGCCATTAACAACCACAACAACGGTTGCGGGGAGTTTTTACGTCAGCGATTTCCCAGGCGCTTTCCCTGCAGACACAGGCGAGACCGATCGATGCAAACTGATCACGGGCCGTCCGGAGAAGTGCATGAATTAAACACCGTGACCGCTTTTACTATTTGTCCCTCAGCACGCTTTGTTGTTATAAACCAAACCAAGCTAAAGATATTTACTTTTTGTAGTCGCTAATGAAATGGTTATATTGTAAATAATAAAAAAAATATTAGTAAAAAATAAACTTATTATGCTAAATTTATTAAAAAAATATATGAATTGATACTGTAAACCAAGGGTGTCCAAACTTTTTCATTTGAGGGCCACATACAGAAAATCAGAAGGACGCAAGGGCCACATAATGTTATGAAGAGAAATTGTTTAGTCCTAAAAATTTTACAAATAATGTATTTGTGCTTTTGCATATTTAGAAAAATGCTACAGTATATAAACCATTTTATTTGTAATATGGCAGTAGGGTTATTATATTTTTGAAATTTTTAATTTTAGTTTTTATTAGTTTTCAGGGTGGTTCTGTTTTTATTAGTTTTAGTTCTTTAATAAATGCTTAGTTTTAGTTTAGTTTTAGTTAGTTTCAGTATTAGCTGTTTTTTTTTTAAATGTGTATTATTTGTGCGCAATATTTAAAAAATACCGTGGGAGCGACGTCATCCGAAAGTGCTTTTCTATTGGCTGCTGCTAGATGACGTCACTTCTGTGTGACATACTTTCAAACATCATTATTCCAGTTGATATCAAAATAAAAACCTACTAAAAAAATCACACCAAAGACTAAAACAAATGACATTTTTGCTATAATTATAGTTTTAGTTAGTATTGTAAACATAAAATGTAATTTCAGTTAGTTTTCATTTTTTTTAAAAGCATTTTCGTTTTTATTTTTTCGTTCACGAAATTGTTTTTTGAATTTTAGTTTATTTCGTTAGTTTTAGTTAACTAAAATAACCTTTAGTAGCACCTGTGTTTTTCGGAACCCTCCCTTCTTACGTTGACCATTCTCCAAACATTTTTGTTTTTTTATTTTATTTGAACTGAGTCAAATGCCATTTTTAGCATATGTCGCGGGCCACTAAAAAAATGGACGGAGGGCCGCAAATGGCCCCCGGGCCATAGTTTGGACACCACTGCTGTAAACAGTCCAGAAAAAAATATGGAGCAGCCCATATTTGGTGTTGAATCAATATTGTCTAAAGACGTATTACAGAGATCGAACATGCACTGGCATTCTATTTACAACTGTAGTGAAACAAAAGACTGTCTGCACCTTGAACTCATAGGACTCCTCGATGACCACCTCGAGCCGACTGTGCTCCCCCAGAATCGGCTTTCCCATCTCAGCAATCCTCCGAGCCTCCTCTTCCTCTGCGCTCAGCTGGCCCTCGGACCCCTCTGAACGGAGAATTTAAGGCCATATGAGCGTGTTACAGATATGTTCAATGAAATTACAATCAAGTCAGTGCAAAACAGCGGGTCGTCCTTCATCATTATGATGATAAAGGCCAAGCAGCAGGATGTCACCAGCAGGCTGCTGTGGACATGTTTTTCTCCACATGGTGCATGCCTGTGATAACAATCATGAAGTGGTACAGAACCGTCGGCATTTGTTAAATCACCTAGTTGTTGTTTTTTGTTTAGGACATTATACACTTTACCCCAGAAATTGCTCAGTTATTTTCCTAACCCACTCATTAGGTAGCTGCGGATTTTCGGGTTGGCTGTGCATGTGTTGTGGCCTACAGCAGATTATTGAAATTGGTCTCATTTTGTATTTGTGCATTTGGCTGTTTGTCCTGTTCACTCATGCGGCGGCAAGTCTGAAGCTCCTGCACCTCAAAGTTTTGCTCACAAAAACAAACAAACAAAAAATACAGAAATCAACCAAGGTACAGCTTGTAACTCGAGCAGCTCGTAAGCTAGGACACTCGTAAGTCAAGGTACAACTGTACTAACAAGTGAGCGAGAAGGTGAGGACAAAAGCAACATTTCAAAATAAAACAAGACAGAAGCCATCTTACCTTGGCTGAGTAGCAGAGCTGTGATGAAGACAAAGAGGAAGGAAGTCTAGTTATTGACAAGAAGACTTCATACATGTAAACATCTGCAACACACTCAATCATTGAGTGTAATGCAGGGTTCCCCAATTCCGGTCCTCGAGGGCCACACTCCTGCAAGTTTTCCATTTTTCTGCCTACCAACACACCTGATTCATATAATGAGCTCATCAGAGTGCCTGATAACGATCCTTATCATTAGTATCAGGTGTGTTGGTAGGCGGAAAAATAGAAAACCTGCTGGATTGCGGCCCTTGAGGACCGGAATTGTCGAAGCCTGGTGTAATGGACTGATATACAGTATTGCTGAACATATGGGGTGCATGTGTTTAGCATGTTGCATCTATGCGCTTAGCTTAGCTTTTTGGATGTGTGTGATGAAAATATTGGAGGCTTAGTGTGCTGGGTGTGTGTCAGGCTTGTATGTGCTTACAGTATTATTTGTATGTTCTTAGTATGTAGCACATATGTGCTTTACATGCTGTTTGCATAGCATGTATATGCTTAGCCTGTTAGATGTGTATGCTTGGAGTGTTGAACAGTGTGATGTGTAGGCTTTGTGTGTTAGGTGTATGTGCCTTGTGTGTGGCCTGTATGTGCTTAGTATGTATGATGTATGTACTTGGCGCTTTGCGTTTATGTGCCTGTATGCGTTTAGCATGTTGGAGATATCTGGTTGTGTTCAATCTATGCATTGAGTGCACCATACTGTATGAGTGTAGAATGTTGGACACGTGTGCTGAGCATGTCGATGTACATACCATCTTGGATGTACAGTATGGGGGTGTATGTATATACCATGTGGGGTGTATTTTCTTAGCCTTTTACATGTATGAATTGGGAATGACTGTGGCGTGTTCTTGCCATGTTACCTCTTTAGCATGTAGTCTATACTTAGAGTGTTGCATGAACAGCATATATGCACGGCTTTCCACGCTTTGCATGTTGGGTGTATGCAGGTATTCTCAACATGTTGATCAAATAGGTGTACATTATATGCTTAGCATGTAGAAGCGTGTGCGTCGCGTGTGAAATGAATATGACATCTGATTATTGCATGGTTGCTGCTATATATGGTTACCTGAAATGCCTCTTTTCAGCCAGCGTGGCTCCTCCAAGACGATGAAGAAGTTTTCATGTTTCTCATATTCTTCGTCATCAATTATCCTCACCTGGAGTGTCTGACTGCACATATGCACACGTAAACAAGCATGCACGCAGACACAAATTCAATCATTAGCTTAAATTTGTTTTGTGAGATGCTTTTTTGCAAAAAAACAACAACTATTTGCTAGTTGTTGCATAATCTAGCCTAAAAAATATTAAATTGGCATCAATGGGCTGAGCTCACGTTGTCTGGTCGTTAGTGAACTCCAGCTCGCCCTGCGCATCCTCGTAGTCCTCGCCGGCTTTGGCTGTGCCTGACTCGGTGTGGTACGGCAGGATGACGGTGCCGCGGGCACCCGAGTTGCGCACCACCGTCACCTCCATGGTGCCCACGCTCTCACTGATTCGCACCATGCGCTCGCTGAAGGTGAAGATGCCAGCGTGGTCGTCATCCAGAATGGTCACCGTGGCCACCAGGGGCTCCACCAGCCGGCCCTTGGGCGCGGCGCCCGCCTCGTCGCTTTCGAACATGCCCTCGGCGTCGCCCACCCGCAGGTTGAGCAGCCGCACAAAGAAGTGCTCGTCCTCCTCAAAGATGTCGTCGTCGATGATGCCGACCTGGGGATTGGATATATCACAGCGGTCGTCTATATAGAAAGTAATTTTTGTCTTTTATTACCTTAATGTCCTTGCGAGTCTCTCCAGGTTTGAACACCACCGTTCCTTCGCTGTACTCGTAATCGGAGCCGGCATTGGCTGAGCCGTCTTCCGTCCTGTAGTCCACGTAGAAGGTGTTCTCTCCCAGGCCCCCTGAAAATGTTGAGTTGGAAATTCATCATTTAACTCATTCACTGGCAGCCATTTTTACTGAAGCAACCCCGTTCACTCCCGCCTGTTTTACGGGATTTTGATTGATTTTGCAAGGCCCACAGAATATTGTGTTCTATTGCTATAGAAACAGAACATACCAATAGAAAGATTAGTCTCTTCTTTCATCAGAAAGTATATTTGTATCTGTTTCCGTTTTGCAGCAATTCGCTTTAGAATATAGCTAAGTTTCATCATTATTCACAAAAAAACACTGTTTAAAACACTGGAGAAAAGAGCTTGTTGCAATATGGCTGTGGTTGAGCTCTTATACACTGCTGCCACCTGCTGGCCGTTTTTTGTAATAACTACAATTGCTTTAAGCAACCTTTCCAGACCAGAGGCTGCATCAAAACCTTCTGTATGCTCTAGCGTTAAAAACAAACAAACAAACAAACATATAAATGTGTTTTTGGGACAATGGCAATATTTAATGAACGTTTTTATACATTTTTTGGGAGCAAATTGGTTAAATAACGTGACATTCACACAGGGTGAACTCTATCCTTACATTACGGGCAGTTGCAAGGTTATGGTTATGATTCAATATGCTGCTGACAAGCCTCAGCTCCACACTTCAACCCAATTGTCAATGACGATGCACAAATATTCCCATTTGGTCATGACTAAATGCTAACGGAAACAAAAGTAGCCAATCACCAAAGAAGAAGGCGGGACAATGTGTGTGAGAGCAGGGACGTGAATGACCACTGTGATTGGCTAACGTGTGGAGTCGTCATTTCCTAACCTTGGCATATCACAGCCAGCGTGAGGATGCCGCAGTTCTCCATGCACTGGCTGTGGGCGCTTTCAAAGGAGATGCGGCTGCAAACGGCCAGGTCGTCGTCTTCCGGCGCCTCCTCGTCTGTGATCACAGCGCGGCGAGCATGGTCGGCGGCGTGCTTCTTCAGGACGTTACCGGCTCCGATCATCATGCGTGTGGCCTTGATGGAACAGGGGAGAGAAAAGAAGGAGAAGGCCGTGTGAGTTCAGCAGTGATTGTGGTGTAAGCACTGCCAGAACCAGACAACAAAATTTGATTTTGGGATACTCTATTTCCACCCAGAATATTGATGAATGATTGTTAATACAGCTACTAACAAAGAAACCTGCCTGCCAGACTTCTTTTAACTATTTCAAACCCAAAAACGTGTAAATATGTTTTAAATACTCTGTCTTTCACGCCCAAAAATGTATTTACACGTTTTTTTATGTTTTTTTTTTTTTTTTTTTTTTTTTTTTAATGCAAGCACATACAGAAGGCTTTGATGCAGCTTCAAACATGAAGAGGTGGCTTAAACAATGGTAGTTATTCATTACAATGGTCAGCAGGTGGCAGCAGTGTATAAGAGATAGACATAGATGTGATTTTGAACAGTCGAGTTTTCTCAATGAAATTGAAAACATTCATTATGTAAATAAGCTAAATAACCGATGACAAAGAAAATCTGACATTGAAAAACTCCTATCAGGCTACAAGGCTACAAGGCTATATTTTGCGCTACACAGTAACAATTTACAACGGCTCTGGGCACAGGTTACTGGAGTGTCACCTGTATGCGGTAGAAGGCTCGGCTCTTTTGCTGGTGCAGCAGGGCGTAGTAGTTGGCCAGCTCCACCAACTGATCCAGCTCTTTGTCTGGATACTTCTGCTTCAACTCCTTCAGGATGCGAATGACCTTTGGGGGTGATCCAAAACACACGTATTAGATTCTTTGTCGACTCGGAACCGGTGTGTTCTGTGATGTAGGCTTCCCACCTCCTTGCGGCTCTCGTCCAGCTCCCGACTGGTCTCCATGTTGACCAAGGCGCTGTTGGAGTTGGGCAGCGTGCCCCCAGCGCCCGAGGATGCAGGCCCGGCTGTCGCCGCGCCCACGTTATTGGCAGCTGCGCCATCTCCGCCGTAGTTCTCGGCAGGGACTACAGCACCCCCATGGGGTGGCAACTTGCCATCCGCGATCATTTCCATGCCACCTTTATTGGGCGTTAGGTCTCCCTCCATCTCCACGACGATGCCGTGGCGTTTGTCGGCACGGTAGCGCTTGCCCATGTATTTGTAGAAGAGCAGGCGGCGATCGGCGATCCAGGCCAGGATAACGCACACTGGGAAGTACAGTAGGGTCACCAAGGCCTCCCAAACCTGAGACATATGGGAAAATAAAATATATAATATTATATTGTGTTTCAACAGCTTTCAAATCTAAAACAGCAAGCAGTCTGTATTTGACTGGAACGAGACTGTTGAGGCATGTCTATGTGAACATTTGGATTTGGCATTGGTTTTCAATCACCAATTCACAACTCAATTCAAATCACTGCCAATTTGTCCACAGCCCTACTTACTAGTGAACTTAAAGAGCATACTAGTACATGAACGTTTAGCTGGATACGGATATTAATTAAATGCTCAAATCATAAAGGTGTCCTAGCCCAATTGTTACATTTAAAGTGTATTTAAGTTATTATATATTTGCTAAAATGCTTCACACTTATATGAACTTTATGTTAACTGCTTTTTTTTTTAGAACAGTTTGGCTGTGTTTAAAATAAGTCACACCATCTGGGGCAGAAGCGGAAACGAGAACTTTCATTGCTAAATGGAAAATCACATGCTTATTTGCAACACACTTACATCCAAGGAGCAGACAGATATGTTATTTTTAGATAAAGTAGCGTAGCGTTGGACTGGTGTGCTTTCCCCACACCTTATTGGTGCAACGCTGTTTTTTGTAACCGGACGGGAATTGGTCCCTAATAAATAGAGAGGGTGCAGGAGAGTTGCCAGAGCATCCTTGACAGCTTGTACCTGGCAACTCTGCTCTCCTCGCTGCGGGTGAAAATGAATAAATCTTGTCTTTTCATCCTTGTGTTGTCATTCTTACATGTTTTGGTGTATAAACCTATCACCAATTCACCTCGACCACGCCGGGCGACATGACGGACAGGATGAGGTAGAGCCAGATGTAGGCGAAGATGCTCCAGAAGGCGGTGATGAAGAAGACCCGCAAGTGTTTGATCTTGCGCACCTGGCCCTGGGGTATGGTCCACACGCAAATGCCAATAATCACAAACATGTTGAAGGCAGCACTGCCCACGATGGTGCCCGGTCCCAACTCGCCCGCTTCGAATTCGTGACCGCACACCTGCACAGATTGTGACGAAACGGATGATTATTGGCAAATGAGCAGAGGTGGCGAGAGTAGTCGCTTGTGTATGTCTGCACCTCTATGACTGATAGCAGGATCTCCGGTGCACTGGAGCCCAGAGCCATTAGCGTCAGATTAGACACGGTTTCATTCCAAATTCGAACTGTTGCCACTGATGTTTCGCCATTTGGCAGGGTGATAGTCACCTCCTTCTCCTGTTGGCCAAACACACACACACAAACGCATACAGGAAGCTCAAACATCTGTGTGTAACCTCACAAATGTGCTTCAGGAAGCATATGTAACCCAATGGATAAGTAATGGGATGTTCATATGTGAGTCAAGTCATCGGCAGGTGAGGTGAATGAATACTGGCAATATTGTGTAGTGTTATGGGATGATTCAGAGTATATAAACAATTGCAAAATAGAAGAACACTTGAACAGTAGTCATATACCACTCATGCTCATTATATTCTGTATCTTAAAATAAATGCGTCCAATTAAACTAATAGGTTCCCATTTGGTTCCTTGTTCTTATGTAATCCTGCTGACCGGACTAAAAAGGCTCAGTAATCATGAATAATAAATGATGTTTGTGAGCCATATTCGGCAACTTAAGTAGGTGCTGAAAATTGGATCCCAACAGCATGTGGCTCATTGCCCAAGGTTATTTTTGAACACCGTGTTACAAGGAACCGCTAACAATTGTATTTTTGTGATCACAAGGTGGCTCAATTTATGAGTGAGGCAGCAGCTGCCATGTTAGTCGTCAGTCTTGGTCTCTACAATATCGCATCTTTCTTACAAGGAAAATGTGAAAATTTGTGTGTTGTTTTGTATTTTGTGTTGCATGGTGCATGATCAAAGGCTCTGACTGTATCTTAGACCAGGGTTGAACTTAATTGATGGATAAAGTACTCAAAATTTTATTAATGAGGTACTATGTCCTGCAACCAAATCCCACTCATGCAGTGTGGTTGGCCATCAGTTGTCCATTCCTGTCATAGACGAAGGTGTTGTGCTTTAACTCATTTGCTCCCAATAACGTATAAATACGTTTTCTTTAATGTTTTAAGTGTCCCAAATATGTATTTATACGTTTTATTTTATTTTATTTTTTTTTTAATGCTAGAGCATACAGAAAGCTTTGATGCAGCCTCTCAAATGCAATGAACGGTTGCAGAAATGGTAGTTATTAGACAAACGGCTAGCAGGTGGCAGCAGAACAAAGCAGGTCAGCAAAGGCCATGTTGAAAAAAAAGCTAAATTACTCACAATTCTAAGTAGATTTGTGAAAATTGATTAAACTTATCTACATTCTAATGCTAATTGCTGATAAACGGAAACAGAAATATACTTTTTTTTTTTTCCTGATAAAAGATGAGACTTCAATCTTACTTTTGATAGGTTCCATCATGTTTTTATAGCAATAGAACACAATATTCTGTGGGCCTTACAAAATCAGTCAAAATACAGTAAAACGGGAGCGGGCGAACGGGATTGCTTCTGTGAAAATGGCTGGGAGCGAATGAGTTAATTTAATAATGAATGTAATTTAATTTATAACAACAACAACAACAACAACAACAACAACAACAACAACAACAACAATAATAATAATAATAATAATATTAATAATAATAATATTTTTTTAGCCCTGCGATTGGTTGGCAACCAGTCCAGGGTGTCCCCCGCCTACTGCCCAGAGCCAGCTGAGATAGGCGCCAGCAGCCCCCGCGACCCTTGTGAGGAATAAGCGGTCAAGAAAATGGATGGATGGATGGATAATATTTTTTTAAGGTACTTGAATTTCTACCTGCTATATCCATTTTTATATCCATCATCTGTGCTGAAATAATTACAGACCGCCAATGGTAAAGCCAGATCTTTGCTGCCAAGTCGCAGTTTTAATTTTTGTCCATTTATCGTAATCACCATGCAGGTGATGGCAGTGGCAAATTACAGCACCTTCATAGAGTACACCTTTGGTCAGGAGCTTGGAACATTGCGGCTCATCAAACTTTGCTGCAAAGCGAGACCAACACCCAATAGGGCAATAGGCCTACTGAAAAGTCACACAATTGATCCAATACATCCCGCTGGGTTGGGACATTTAGTTTAATCAGCAGTTAAAATGTTCAATTTTCAAGTAGTGAGTGTCCAAGCAAGTGCGAAAAGATGACCTCACCTGTGATGTAATGACCTCGATGGACGCCATGAAGCGGTCGGCGATGATGGACACACCCAGGAACATGTACATAAGGGACACAAAGTAGACCACCGCCCGAGCGATCTGTTCCCCGAGGCCGGGTCGGTTGGGCCTCCAGACGGGCAGCAGGATGCCCGGCTTGCACACCGTAACGTCGTCGCATTTGCCTTTGGCCTGCACGCTGCTGTTCCCGTATGGCCCGGCCGAAGGCAGTGAGGAGGGCAGCACGGAAGCCGAGAACGCCGACCCACGCTGGGACTCGGACTGACAGGGAGGCACCGAGGAGAGGAAGAGGAGGAGGAGGAGGGCGGCTGGTGAAGCGAGGAGAGACATGGCGGCTCGACCTGGAGGGCACACGAAGGACGGCTGCAGGCAAAGACGCTAGTTCCCCTTCAAGACAGAAAAAAAAATATAAAAAATTAGCATGTCAGTAAAACCATTGCAACCCTTATAATAATAATAATAATAACAACAACAACAACAACAACAATATTATCATGCACACAACATATGTTTGTTGTCAATTTTGGCCGAGCCCATGAAAATCCCAATGCAAAGCTTTTCAAAATGCAGGGTTTTTCCTGTGTACAAAATTCAGAGGCGGCCACCTTCACCTAATTTGCTTGCCACCTCCAACTTGAGCCACTGATATTGCAGGAACGTATTTTAACTGCAGTTGCAGTGTTGCACCATTATGGAGGCGCTATATCAATAGCAGTGCACCGGAAAGACCTGAAGCAACAACCGAAGAAAAAACAGCTTTTTTTTTCTTTTTGTTTAAAACTTTAATGTATCGAAGAAGAAACAGATCATTGAGCAACTATTGCACACACCACGAAAAAAAATAATGTCAACTTTGTATTCATATAATTTTTAGTCCCTGATGCGGCCCATAATGGTATCGGTCACCGCCGCGAATACCGATACCTCAAAATAAGACCGGCACCGATACTGATACCTGGTATCTGTAATCACCGATCATAGTCAGGGTGATATCACCTCTGCCACAATTTGAGCCAGGAAAAACCCTGCATATGTGTGTGTTCATATGTCCAAGATTAATAAATGGATGAGTAATCCTAAATCAATGTTTCGAAAGAAGTGAAAGCGTATTTTGATTTGCTACATTGCAAGCACCCTCTGACTTCTGTACGACTTCTGTTCTATGTTGAACATTCTTGCTGGTTTACTCTTTTAGTTTTCCTAGATCCCCCCCCTTGACCCTTCAAAAATCATCAGCTGCTTTTCTCAGGACTGTTTCAAATTCCCCCCTTAAGACTGGGATGCATCCGTTTTTCGGCCTAGTGCACGTACCCCTGTCTACAAAAATAGAACCCCTGACTTGAGCTCTCTGCATTGTAGCCATTGAAAATTAACAACACTGTTTTGAAAAAAAAAATAGAAGCGAAATGTGTTGTTCGCGAAGGCTTTTAAATCATGAAAAGTTTATTGTCATCTATTAAGAGGCTGAAGCGTGCAAGTACCATCCATCCTTTTAATGAATCACAAAGTAATTTAAAGAGGCAAGTATTTGTCCTAATAAAACACTCGTGACTCATTTGAGCAGAACGCGCAAAGAGATGCAGTACTTCCTCCACTTTTGTCATATAAAAAGAAGCATTCGATGACATTTCCGGTAAAATATCCATCATAATACAAACAGCTAGAGGGAATACATGAAACTCCTTTGTTGCTCCGCAAGACTGTTCTGGCATAAAAAGGCATGCAGATCACCCTCCACCTCTTCCCCTCCAAAAAAAAAGAAAGCATGTGAACCAGAGTTGAATGACAAAACTGTGAGGGTGTCGATAGAGCACAGGCGCAGTCTGTTGCCATGCCGACAGGGGCAGAGATCCTGAGGGGCAATCGATCGATGGTGGAGAAATGAGGGGGTTGTTTTGGAGAAAGCGAAAAAGAGAGCAAACCTTCATTCATCAACCCGAGGAGACAGAGCTGAGGGCCTACCTAATTCATTCAAGGGCGCGCACACACACGCTCACGCACACACAGATTTTTAAAATGGAATAACATAAATAACAGAAGAGTCCATAAATGCATTGTGAATAGAATGTTACTGTAGACCTCCCAAAGGCCAATCAATCCTAATTTGGATCAGTTGTGATTCATGCATTTTTACGGTGAAGTTAAGGAGGGAAATTCCCTAATCTTGCAATGTTAAAAGCATCAAAACTGAATGGATATCTATCTTTTTTTTTCTTTGTGCATAATCCTGCAAACCAACAGCGCTGACAACACAACTGCCTTGACCTCCTCGATGTCATTCAGTAGAGTGCAAACAAATAAAAATGTCTGTGATTTGTTGGAGGAGTTAGAAGGAAGTCCTGTAGGTTATTGTGCAATTGCTCTTTTTACCACCACTGCCATCTGCTGGATCGGGTGGGTCACTGCCCTCACTTAACCCTAAAAATGTAAGATGACTGGAACACATGTGAAAATCTTCAGGAACTGCTTTTATTTTGGTCCTCTAGAAAATTGAGTTTTAATATGTGTCAAGGTCACAAAAAAGGCGATTCACTAATATGAAAAATAAAAACATTGATTAAGAGAGGGCTGTCACACCTGCACGCTCAGGTACTAATGGTGATATCAAGTGTGTTCAGCAGCACTTTTGCAATCAAATATTTTAGCAGCTCTGTGGCCCCCAGGCCACCGATGTCACTGGCATTCGGTAGCTCTGACAGATTGTCCGCTGCACCTCCAGCTCCTTGGCACTTACTTCCATATGCTCACATTCATTATTCATTGAGTGTGGTTATAGTCAATTATTTGCTCGCTATCCCTTAACAACCGTCTATATCATGTTTTTAAATATCCGGAGCAAGGAAAATCCAAGTATTACATAAAAATGCAATAGAATTGGGCAGGTATTAGGAATGTACAGTTATCACTTTCCACTTGTAGGGGGCGCTGATGCATCACTTCAGGGCCAGAATACACAACACATTTGGTCAAGACTTGACCTTGTGGAGCTGCGTTGAGATATTTCCAGTCATCTCTCTAGTTTTTGAGCTTCAAATTTGGCAGCCATAACAATGGCAAGTTTGTCCTGAATGCAAAATGAGACTAGAATGGCTGGTTCAAACCAAAATGGCAGAATTGATGCGGTTTTTCAGGCATGGCTTCTTGAGACTTTTTTGTGGGTCTAGGAAGGCTACTCATGATAGACATGTCTACCAAAGTTCATGTTGCTCAATAAAACTGGTTTTGACACCCATCGGACAAAATCCCAAGGACAAGTTAATCTATGGAGGAACCGTGGAAATGTACAAAACGACCCAAAATTAGCTGCTTCAAACCAAGATGGCTCCTTGACACTTCCTGTGTCTTCTCAGGTATGGCTTCTTCAGACTCATTTGTGAGTCCACGCATGTTAAACTTACATCAAACTTTGCTGCCATGCTCCATCCACACACAATGACCAAAACTCCAATTCTCCGCAATGTAGTGTGTTTTTGCTATCATCTTTCTGCCTCGTATACATGGTACAAATTTGGTAACAATCAGACAAAATCTCTAGGAGAAGTCCATCTTTAAAGAACCCCTGAAAATCCCCAATTATTTTGAACCTGTTATGTTCTCTGGATTGGATCCCAAAAACGTAGACACAAATAAGATTTTAACTCTTTATTCGCATAACATCGAGAGGCGTAGAACAAACTTGAGAAACAACGAGAATGTATCAAGAATCCCGAAACGCTAAGCTAATTTGGGTTGTGGAGGTGCACAGAGGAACAGAAGTAATAATCCGACAAAAACACACACTTCTCAGACAGCTTATATAGACAGTGAATCGATCTGATTGGTTGTGACTAGACATGTGGGTAACAGGACTGACATGGAATTATCTGATTGGCTGTTGACTAGATAAAGAGATTAAAGATTCCTGACATCACATAGCTCCTGACATCACATAGCTTTAAGACCAGTTGAAACTAGATGCCGGTTACATCAGTTCAAAACAAACACTTGACCTCACGGTCATGACCCAAACATAACCCTGGCATGACCGAAACAAAACCCTGTCATGCCCTTGCATGACTCAAACTTAACCCAGGCATGACCCAGTCATGACAGAACCAAAGTGGCATGGCTTCTTGAGACTTTTTTTGTGGGTCTACTCACATGAAAGGTCTACCAAATATCATGCTGCTAAATGAATTTGGGTCAAATTTTGGTAGCAATCAGGCAAAATTCGAAGGAACTCTGGAAATTCGGAAAATGGTCCTCTTTTAATAATAATAATAATAATAATAATAATAATAATAATAATAATTTTTAAAAAGGCAGATTTCCTGTGTGTTTTTAGGCCTTGTGACAAGGCGAGGTCAAGTAGGACTCAGACGCAGGCGTAAGGTAGGCCACCAAGGCAGCAGGTTTATTTCCGGCCAACAGAGGTCTCCTCTCAAACTGAGAGGAGAACAGGGAGGGGAAAAAGTGGAGAACAAAAAGCGCTCCACTAGGGAGGAAAAAACAGGCAAAAGGTACTGGGGACAACAGAAAGCGCTCCGCTAGGGAGGAAAAAGGGCACAAGGCAAAAGGGGTAACTGAAGGCGCTCCAAAAGGGAGGAAAAGGCACAAAAACAAGGCAACAACGCTAGGCAACATGAACAAGGACATAAGGACTGTGGGACGCTTCCATGCACTGACGGTGACACTTCGGCACTGAGGGGAGAATGCAGCTGGCTTTTATTGTGAGTCTTGATTGGTGGCAGGTGGTGGTAATCATGGGCAGGGACCGGTAATTAGGGAGCGGCAGGAAGGGCAAGTGACCTGGGGTGAGAGGAGAGTTAGGATTTTCAAAGCATGACAGGAAACATGGATAACAAAATAAAAGCATGGGCCGTCACGCCGGTGGCGGCGTGACAGTACCCCCCTCTCAACGGCCGGCTCTCGACGGCCCAGGAATGTCAGGGTGTTCTTCATAAAATTCATCAATGAGGGAGGGGTCAACAATGAACCGGGAGGGGACCCATTGTCTTTCCTCCGGGCCGTATCCCTCCCAGTCTACTAGGTATTGTCTTCCGCGGCCCCGATTACGCACATCTAAGAGTTTCCTGACCTTGTAAACGGGGCCGCCTTCAATCATCTCTGGGGGGGGTGGGTCGGGTTCGGAGGGCACAAGTGGGCTTTCGTGGACCGGCTTGACTTGACTGACGTGGAATGTTGGATGAATTCTGAGGGATCTTGGTAGGCGAAGTCGAACGGCGGCAGGACCTATGGACTTGGTTACTGGAAAAGGCCCCACAAATCGTGGGGCCAGCTTTGGACATGGTACCTTGAGCCTGAGGTGTTTGGCTGATAGCCAAACTCGCTGGCCTGGGCGGTATTCTGGTGCTGGTCTCCTCTTCCGGTCGGCGGCCCTCTTCACCCGGTCTCCCTGGCGTTGAAGCGCCGTCCGGGCCGCCGACCAGACCTTGTGGCACCGACGGATCATGGCCTTGACCGAGGGGACCGTTGCCTCCTCTTCTAGTTCGGCGAAGAATGGCGGATCGTAGCCGTGGACGCATTTAAACGGGGTAAGACCTGTGGCAGATGTGGGCAAAGAGTTGTGAGCAAGCTCGACCCATACCAGGTACTTGCTCCAGGTGGTCGGGTTCTGGGAGACAAGGCATCGCAGTCCGGTTTCAAGTTGCTGATTCAATCGTTCTGCCTGTCCATTGGCCTCAGGGTGGTATCCAGACGTTAGGTTGGCTTTGGCACCTAGAGCTTTACAAAATTGTGACCAGAATCGGGAGACGAACTGTGGTCCACGGTCTGAGACGATGTGCAATGGAAAGCCGTAGAACCGGAAAATGTGGTGGATCATGATATCTGCTGTGGTCTTGGCGGACGGGAGCTTGGTTAGTGGAATGAAGCGAACCATTTTCGAGAATCTGTCAACAACTGTGAGGATCGTGGTTTTACCGTGAGATGGGGGCAGTCCGGTTACAAAGTCTACTGAGATTTCTGCCCATGGCCTGGATGGGATTGGTAGTGGCTGGAGTAGACCCATCCGGGACTGAGTGGACGTCTTGTTGCGGGCACAAGTCGGACAGGCGGCGATGTACTCTTTTATGGTGGTCTCCATTGCCGGCCACCAGAATCTCCTGGCAACAGCATACATGGTCCTGCGGACTCCAGGATGACAAAACAGCTGTGATGTATGAGCCCAGTGTATCACCTGAGACCTTAGTTCCTCAGGCACGAAGAGTCGACGTGGCGGGCAAGACGTGGGGGGAGTGACGTTGCGCAGTGCCTCCTTGACATCGTCCTCAATTTGCCATCTCATGGCTCCAACTATGCAGTCCCGGGGCAGGATGGTCTCAGGCTCGGCTTTCAATGGCTCGAATTCGTGGACTCTTGACAACGCATCCGCCTTGACGTTTTTGCTGCCTGGTCTGTAAGTCAGAGAAAATACGAAGCGGTTGAAAAACAAGGACCATCTGGCTTGTCGAGGATTGAGTCTTTTGGCCTGGCGTAAGTATTCCAGATTTCGGTGATCGGTCCAGATCACAAAAGGGAGTTCGGCGCCTTCCAACCAGTGTCTCCATTCTTCAAGAGCCACTTTTACGGCGAGAAGCTCCCGATCTCCGACCGAATAATTGCGTTCAGCTTTGGATAATTTTCGTGAGAGGAAGGCGCACGGATGTGTCTTGCCATCCTCTTGACAACGCTGAGACAGAACTGCCCCAATTCCAATGCTGGAGGCGTCTACCTCCACCACGAACTGGCGTTTGGGGTCAGGGACCCTGAGGATTGGGGCATTGGTGAATCGTGCTTTTAAGTCTCTGAATGCCTTTTCGGCTTCCGGGTTCCACATGAACCGGACTTGTGGGGAGGTCAAGGCGTGTAGGGGCGCGGCAATGGTGCTGAAGTTTCTTATGAAACGACGGTAGAAGTTGGCGAATCCGAGGAACTGTTGAACCTTTTTCCGAGAGTCCGGCGTGGGCCACTCTCGTACGGCGCTGACCTTGTCCGAGTCCATCTCCACCTTCCCGGGTGAAACAACAAATCCCAGGAAGGAGATGGTGTTGACGTGGAACAGGCTCTTCTCAGCTTTCACGTACAGATGATGATCCAGTAGGCGTTGCAGGACTCGGTTTACGTGGTCTCGGTGGCTCATTAGGTCAGGAGAGTAAATCAGGATGTCGTCCAAGTAAACATACACAAAGTGATCTATGAAGTCCTTGAGTACTTCATTTATCATGGCCTGGAAGACGGCTGGAGCATTCGTGAGGCCAAATGGCATGACCAGGTACTCATAATGTCCTCGTGGAGTGTTGAAGCCCGTCTTCCATTCATCTCCCTCGCGGATCCGAATGAGGTGATAGGCGTTCCGGAGATCGAGCTTGGTGAAAATCTTAGCCTGTTGCAGCTGGTCGAACACCGAGGACATCAAGGGCAAGGGGTACCGGTTCTTAACAGTGATGTCATTCAGGGGACTGTAATCAATGCATGGGCGTAGGGATCCATCCTTTTTACTCACGAAGAAAAAACCTGCGCCTGCAGGTGAGGAAGACGGTCGGATGAGGCCGGCTTTCAAGGAGTCGTCAATATAATTGTTCATGGCTTGGCGTTCTGGTCCTGAAACCGAGTACAGTCTCCCCTTGGGAATGGTCGAACCGGGAATCAAATCGATCGGGCAGTCATACGGTCGGTGTGGAGGAAGAGTCATGGCCTTGGTTTTGCTGAAGACCTCCCGCAGGTGGTGGTAGCAGGAGGGAACAGTGTGCAGGCTTGGGTACTCTTCTTGAGCCGGTGGGACGAGAGTCACCTGGTGAACCTGGGCTGTGGAGTTTCGGGGTGAGGGTGGTTCCAACCCGTGTGAGATACAGTCCGTTCCCCACTCCAGAACGACTCCAGTGTTCCAGTCGATTCTGGGATTGTGTACACGCAACCAAGGATGGCCCAGAACCAACGTGGAGGACGATGCGTGAAAAACATGGAAGCGGAGAGTCTCCAAGTGAGATCCGATTCGGACTTCCAGAGGTTCAGTGATGTGGGTGATTTTGAAGAGCTCTTTGCCATTCAGCGCTCTAGCCAGGATGGTCGAGGAAAGGGGTTCGGTGGAGGCTCGTATTTGCCTTACGAGCTCCCAGTTCATGAGACTTTCGTCGGATCCGGAGTCGATAAGGGCTGACAGATCTGTGGTGACATTGTGGTGGGCTATCTGAATTTGCGTGAGTCTGTGGTTCTTGGCGGGTCGGGGTGACGGGGAACTCACCGGAGAGTTGCCCTTCGTGGTGCAGGATCCCACCAAGTGTCCAAGACCACCACAATAGTAGCAACGGCCCTCTCGGCGTCGGCGCTGTCTTTCCTCTTGCGAAAGCCGAGCCCTTCCCAGTTGCATGGGTTCGTCGCTGGCGAGGTCCACCTCTCCTGGTTCCGGTCGGGAAGAAAAGATGGGTTGCAGCCTTCTGGCCTCCGGTTGCCGTGACCAGGGGGTGGGTTCCTCCCTCCTTCGAGGTCCGCCGATCTTAGCCAGCTCCTGGCGACGATGATCGGTGCGGATGGCAAGGGAGATTAAAGCGTCCAAGTCCGTGGGGAGTTCTACGGGGATCAGAAGTTCTTGAATGGCAGGTGAGAGTCCTTTTAAGAAATGATCGTGAAGTGCTATGGCGTTCCAGCCACTGTTCGTTGCCAATGTTCGGAAGCGGACAGCGTAATCGCTGACAGGTTCTTTGCCTTGTTGAAGCCGGCTCAATGCTCGTGCCTTCTCTCGGTCGTTGTTCTCTGGGTCAAAGACTTGGCGCAAAGCGACTTGAAGGTCCTGTACACTTTGACAGACCGAGGAACCCCTGGCCCATTCCGCGGTCGCCCAGGTTTTGGCCCGTCCCGTCAGGTGAGACACCATGAAGGCCACTCGGGACCGGGCTGTGGGAAATGCCTGTGGTAAATGTTCAAAATGAATGTCGCATTCCGTGAGGAAAGTCTGACAGCGCCCGGGTTCACCGGAGTATCGTTCTGGGGAGGCCAGTCTTAATCCTACCCCGGTGAATGGCGTGGTCGGGACGGAGAACTCAGGATGAGGAAGTTGTCTGGTGGAAGCTGGCACTCGACGCCGTGAGAGGCTTACCAGCTCGTGGACCTGGCTGGTCAATTCCTCAATCCGGGACCGCATGGTCTGTTGGATCTGGTCCTGATTGTTGAGCCGGGCCTCCTGGCTCTGCAGTGCGGCCTCGACCATGCCTGCTGGGTCCATGCTGGCCGAAGTGTACTGACAAGGCGAGGTCAAGTAGGACTCAGACGCAGGCGTAAGGTAGGCCACCAAGGCAGCAGGTTTATTTCCGGCCAACAGAGGTCTCCTCTCAAACTGAGAGGAGAACAGGGAGGGGAAAAAGTGGAGAACAAAAAGCGCTCCACTAGGGAGGAAAAAACAGGCAAAAGGTACTGGGGACAACAGAAAGCGCTCCGCTAGGGAGGAAAAAGGGCACAAGGCAAAAGGGGTAACTGAAGGCGCTCCAAAAGGGAGGAAAAGGCACAAAAACAAGGCAACAACGCTAGGCAACATGAACAAGGACATAAGGACTGTGGGACGCTTCCATGCACTGACGGTGACACTTCGGCACTGAGGGGAGAATGCAGCTGGCTTTTATTGTGAGTCTTGATTGGTGGCAGGTGGTGGTAATCATGGGCAGGGACCGGTAATTAGGGAGCGGCAGGAAGGGCAAGTGACCTGGGGTGAGAGGAGAGTTAGGATTTTCAAAGCATGACAGGAAACATGGATAACAAAATAAAAGCATGGGCCGTCACGCCGGTGGCGGCGTGACACCTTGTATGGCTGAGACATTCATTGTGTGTCGACTCATGACAGACATAGCTATTGATTTTGCTGTCAATCATTTGTTGTGCATTGTGACTCTGCACATTTTTAGTTACAGCGCAGCACACTTTGTGACTGAAGTAATAAAAAAGCCTCTTAAAGCTAAGAGTTGTGTGAACGTTCACCTCTCTGAGGCAGTGAAAAGTGGCACCACATTGCACCTTGAGCCTCTCTGCGCATCGTTTCAATATTTCTTTTTCCAGAGTCCAGCACAAACACGCCAATGTGTGTGAAATTGTCCTTTAGCTGGCAGGAAGTGCCGCCGTCTTTGAGCGGAGACGGAGACAGACGCAGAGACAAACAGAATGCTCTGCCGAGTGGGAGATTGTCTCTAAATTGGTAAATAATAAAGCTGCCTACTGGACACTCAAGGACAAATTTCTCACACTCTAAAAATCACTACTTTTATATCTGCCGTGTAGAACTAGTGTAAAAGCTTTGCATTTGTTCTCCTATATGTGTGAGTCATCATAATAAAGTGCGGCTGTTAACTCAAAATTGTTCTGTCATTATGACTAAGGTGGAACCATCAGTAGCTACAGTGGGCAGCTATTAAAAATCAGTTTTGTATCACAGTTGCACATTAGTCACTTACATGGTTATTATAGCTAACAAAAACAAACAAAATAAAAACTTGAAAAAAAAACTAATAAAACTAAATGTGAAAAAATAAGAGTGTTCTTAAAAAATGATACCTAACTGAAACTACATTTTATGTTTATAGAACTAACTAAATAAATGAAAACTTTTCCTTTGTTTTCGTCTGTGAATTCATTTCATTCATGAGGTTTCAAGGTTTCTTTCATTTTTTTCTCAATATTACTTTCCTGTCATACAGAAGACGTTAAGATTAAATAGACGTTTAGGAATTGTAATTTTCTCAACTTTATTACACACTACTTACTAACCTTTTTTTAAAAAAAAAATCTTTCACTCCACAAATACACCATATATAATAAAAAAAAACTAAAACTGACACCAACTCTAATAAAAAAAAAAAAGTAACTAAAATGAAGCATTTTTGAAAAATACAAACCAAGGATTTAAAAAAAATGAAAACTAATGAAAACAGCTCGCTCTACAAACTAATTAAAAATAACAAAACAAAACAAAAAATGAAAGTCAAAATAAAATAAAAACTATAATAAAATGTGCTAAACTATCATTACTACCATTTGCATCATTTTATATGCATTATATTATATGCATGTGGCTTCATGTCCAAATTGTGCATTTGTCTCAACAGTGAACATATTGTAGCTATTGAAAAGCTGCTTGTTTCTATTATACATGAGTATTGATGTCAAAGTTGAAATCAGTCACTAGAGCGAGCAGCAACTTTTCATCTAATCAGCTAATTGGCAATTCATTGACTTCTCTGTCACACTGTCACAGCTCACTAATTCCAATCAATTCAGTTCTGCAGATCTCCATTGGCGACCAATCACCCAAAGTGTCCGTGTTGATTAATTAACGTGCGCGTCTCAAATGGTTTCAAGTGTAGAAACTTGTTGATTAAATATCATAGAGATAGATGCATCAAAGAGATTTAAATCAGTAGTTTCTACAGCAGATGGTCGACACACACCCCTGCACACGCACGCAAACACACACCAGGTCGTTGTTGTTTTCTCTCCCGGGTTCGTGCCCGTGGGTCAGACCTGAACATGCCCGACAGTTGAGCTTCAACTGCGTTGTCATCTCTGGGGACAAAAGCTTGTTTTCACATCCGCGCCTCCAGCTGCTGTAAGCCTCACTGAACATTTTATGATGGCATCACTTCAGGCCTTAAATAGAAACATGATTTTCATATTCTCTCATTTCCTATGCCAACAGTTCTTTACAAATTTGAACAAAGATTCTTCAAGACTCATGCATATCTTTTATCTCTTGATTCACTACTTCTTACAGTAATAATGTACAACTTAATTATTTTTTTAAGTGGCAAAAATAAATAAATATTTCCAAATATTCATATAATAATAAA
Source organism: Festucalex cinctus (assembly GCF_051991245.1). NCBI lineage: Eukaryota > Metazoa > Chordata > Actinopteri > Syngnathiformes > Syngnathidae > Festucalex > Festucalex cinctus. Next base: position 12,727,929 of record NC_135423.1, on the reverse strand, counting down.
AAAAGAAAATCCCACCATTTTTTATAAAAATATTTTAAAATTTAATTTAACAATTAAATTACTAAACTACATACATAGTGAAATATTTATATAAAACTATTAAATGATGAGAATATTGTTCAATTTTGCATTATTTCTTTTCATGTGATATTTTCTGCTGGCTGTCATGGGTCACTGCCCTACTTGCATCCCAATGCAAGTGGACTTGGAAAAAATTAATTTCTTGATCTGCCCATTTATGCAAATCTGAACCAAAACTGATCAACAATTACAATAGTACTATACTATACTATACTATACTGCAATATAGTGGTGCCTTGAGATATGAGTGTCTTGATATGCAAGTTCTTCGACTTATAAGCCATAACTTCACCTTTTTTTTTTTTTTGAAATTCATGAGACACAATCAAAATTTGTCATACTGGAACGCGGTGTACTTTGCAAATAAAATGTCAAGTGGATCTAGTTGGAGGCACAGGAGAGAGGTTTTCATCTAACGTGTATTTGTGTGTGTGTGTGTGTGTGTGTGTGTGTGTGTGATCATACATTGCTGCAACTGCTAGGTAAATGAATGAATATTGATGTGTGAGTGATGTGTTTTTTAAATTATTCTTTGTATTTACGGGACAGCACCTTCATTTCGTTTTATAGTCTTGCACAATGTCAATAAAGTATCTTTTGTCTTTCTTCCAGGCCTATTTCTCTGTGGTGTGTCATTTTCTAGTGAGAAAACACAGAAGAGCAAACACCGTTTTGACAAGCTGCTGAACATTCATTGCACGCATGCACAAACATCCCCTCCCCACAAACACACACATTGTGAGTCGTCATGGTGATGGAGCAGGACACTTTTTTTTTTCTTTTTTTTTTTTTTTTTGTGAGAGCTAAAAGTGCTTTTCAGGCAGTTTGACAGGTGCAATCTAAAGAAGAGCCGCTCCACTTTCATTAACTAAAGACTTTGTGCAGCAAAGCAAGCAACAAGCAAGCAAGCAAGCCCTCCAGCTGCCAAATATTTATTATTGTCAAATCAATAGCATGAGCATTAAATGACTTCCCCTTTCATGTTTAATTTAGCACACTGCACTTTAACATATTGGATATTTTCAAAGCATTCCTGGGATTGTTGCTTCGACAGATAAAAAATCATTTGCCGACTCAAGGAGAGATGCATCCGCTGTTGCTTGTAAGCCCTCTGCACTGCCATAAAAAGGGAACTGGAGAAATTCAATTTGGATCTTCAAGGTGGAACTTTCTGCAAGGTCCAAACAATTACTGTTTATGGTTAAAAAAAAAAAAAAAAAAAAGTTACATGAAAGGCAGAGGCGGGCACTTCTGACATGTTTGGAGAGTGTGCACATTTTCGACAAGTGCTTTATAACATACCTCGAAAAAATACATGGACTGAGCAACAACTGAAGCAGCTTTACGGCCGTCGATCAGTCCGTGTATTTTTTTGAGGCTTCACGTCATAAAGCACTCACCAAAAATGTGGGCATCAGTCAATGACCTACCAACGGAGAAACAGGAAACTGTTTGTTCACACTGTTCAAAACAGCCAATGGATTGCAGTTTCAAGAAGTAAACAGCAGTTAGTAGAAATCGAGACCAAGGATGGGAAACTTAAAGTACTTTAAACGAACTGTCAATGGTTCCTCATTTTGGAAAAAAAAAAAAAGAAGCTGCTTTTGTAATTTTGTACTTTTCGATTATTTTTCCCTTTCCAGGATGCATTGAAGCATGCTGAACTTATAAGGAAAATAAATTAATGAATAAATAAAAACAAACACAAATAAATAAATAAATAAATAAATAAATAAAAAATAAATAAATAAATATGAACCATAATCTGCCCAAAGCCGGCTGGGATAGGCTCCAGCACCCCCGCAACCCTTGGGAGGAAGAAGCGGTTAAGAAAATGGATGGATGGATGGATGGATGGATGGATGAACCATAAACCATTATATTTGAAAGGTGTCTTTGTTTGTATTTGTGTGAGTCTTAATTAACTTTCACATTAAATTTAAATTGTGTTGTAAACTGGAAAACGTGAGTTGCGTGCGAAACAGAAACATTCCGTTTAGTACGTTTTGCTTCTTTTTCTCTGTGATAAAAGTGTCTCCATTAACTTGAGTGACTTTAAACGATTCCAAAATGAGTCATGGCTGACAGGATCTCTACGTTCATCTTTTCTAATGGAGACGGACAGGTGGAAGTGCTACTAAGTGGTGTCTGCCATCTGGTGGTGAATGGTGTTATTACAACTTAAATGGCAATGGTAATGGCAACTTAAAACTGATCAGGGGTGGTAGGCGGAAGCATTTTTAAAATGTTGCCCGTGCTTGATTTTAGGCAGTACCTTTTGTAGGGTCCCAATATGTACCCTGTTTAAGGGGTACAAAAGGTGTAACCTTAAGGGTACTTCCACAATGACAAGCTATGGGATCCTTAAAGATACAAATTTTGCTTGTTTTTCCTCACAATTAAACAGCCCCCATTTAGGCTATTGAAAAAATAAATAGATAAATAAATAAATAAAATAATTACAAATTACCAACCAATCTAAAGTGCTGAAAACAGCTTGACGTCATTTAAAGTTATCAGTTAAAAATAAGCTGAGCAATTATGTTGCACATGATTATAGTGAATCACAAAATTCCCATTGTAATTAAATATAGTGTAGTTTTGCAGTTATGTAGTCCAACTGACGCATCAGCGTTTCTTTAACATAAAACCCCTCATTACAATAGTTGTATTCACATCACATGCATGCTTGTTCGCTAATGGCCTCTACAATGCTCATTCATCACAACTTGGCTACGGCCACCTTTGGACATAATGAGCCATTATTGTTACTTTTGCCCACAATGCACTGCGGTCGCCCGTTCAAAGCCATCAGCCTCTTTCTGGCTGGTTGACTCACAAGTGTCGATCACATCCCTGCTGGGCTGGATGGCATATCTGTGTGTGACAGAGCTACACGCACGGGGTGTTATTGTGTTACAACAGCAGTGTGAATGCTCCATTTGTTTAGAAATTGATTGACAGTCGGAGAAGTGGGTCAGAGCAGCTTGGTTTCTAACCCAAAACTTCACTGAAAAGGACTTTTGAGAAAACTTGAGCCCAAGTGAAACCCACAGTTTCACTTCCACTCAGTTCCGTTTATACCATAGATCTACGTACTCTGTTTATGTGTGAGGTGCTTCTCAACTCCAAAGCGATGCAGTATATCGCCATCAACAGTCGTTACAGAGGTTTACAAATCTGACCTTCCACGCCTACGATTTCGAAAACGTACTTGACCAACGTACACATTGGTGGCAGTAAACGGTTGGCGAATACAAAGGTCCATGCCAGTGATTAAGTTGGGTACACAGTGTGAGTACTTTTGTCACTTGAGACCGCCAACAGGCCGCTGGTGGAACTGCAGTGGCCAATATAAGGTCTGTCAAAATTTGGTCTATTTTTATTTAATTTATTTATTTCACTGCTGTATTTATCCTATGGGATGAATAAAGTTACAGTTCAGTTGCATTTAAACTTATAAATTCACTCCCTCTGCATTTAATCTTAAAAATTATTTTTACATTTGTATGTACCTTTTTTTTGATCAAATGCAGTTTTTTTTTCTCATTTTGCTGGATTTATTAAGGATGTGTAAAAATTCAAACGTTTTAAAGTGACTTGCAATAAAATTAAATATACTTGGGAATAAAACCTCCATTTTGATTTTTGTTAAACACTTAGGTCTACAGGACTAGTACTGTGTTTTATATTTACGTTGGTTATGAGGGTGGTAATTGGAACATAACTGGGGGGGTTTTCAAGTGGTATTTGGTATAAAACGTTTGCAAATCACTCTCTTAACTTATTACGTAAATTCAATATTTATTGATGCTTAAACGCGTCCATGGTTGCTCATGTCCGCCCACTTGAACAGATATTGACACACATGCCAAGAAGCCTCGGGGACCTTCAAATCGCGGTTATGACCTCGACAGAGCAATTTCGCTGTCTGGGTCCCTGGAGAGAACGACATTCCTTGATCTAAAACGCCCAAAACGGCAAGGAAAAACTAGTAAAAACGAAGAAAAAAAATGTGTACAGTACATATATATACATATATATATATATATAAAATCATGAAGGAAGGGGCCAAATTCATTTAGACGGAACTGTACATGATTTATATCTTGCGCTGATCTTTTCTTTCTCCTCCCGGGAGCTTCATAAACTGACATAAAGGTCTGAGCAGCTAAATGTCGATGCAAACGCTATGGGACGATCATTGAGGCAGAAGACAAAGTTCACCTCCAATTATCTCCTCCTAATCCCACCTGACACCCTCTGAATGATGGCCTGTTTTAATTGAAGTCCTGTTTAAAAGTATAACAAACATTTATAGAGTTGGTCTAAAATGCCATCAGTGTTTCACTAGCAGAGTTAAAAGCTCCAGGCTGCACATCAAATTCATTAAGAAAAAATCAGGAGAAAGTGACTCTTTTATTGACGCTTTACAATGACTCGTCTTAAGCGCAAGGATCGTTTGTGGCTCGATGGGTAGCATCCCTTGAGAGTCTTCTATTATTAAACTGCTAAAAGACATAATAGATGATATCATTACACAGCGAGTCATCATTATGTGAAGACCCTATATTAACACAAAGCTCAATAATCTCATAATTGGCTCATTTGGATACAAGCAATTTTGCTGCTGACTGGCTGGTTCTCGTAGCTGGCCAACATGGCGCAGAGAGAAAAAGACACATTTGAACTGCCACTTGTTACTAAGTACAGTTCGTTGGGCACATAAGGTCATTTTGTTATTAATGTTTTACATCTTTAGACTTGGTGAAGCAACATGTAGCTAATTAGTATTTATTCTCATATGTTTAGTTACACGTTATACAACTGTATAAAAGATTCATGAAAGCGGAAGTCAACCCCCCAATTTTTTTTTGACAATATGTTCTATGCAGCCCCAGTAGTCTAAATATGGTATTCTGGTTAATATTGCATTAGTGGAATATGAGTTAAGCAGCAAAATCCAGCCAATTTTTATCCATATCAGGGGGCGTCCATTTTGCCACTTGCTGTTGACAGAAGATGACATCATAACCAATCACAGCACAGTTTCAGAAAACAGGTGAGCTCTGATTGGATGTTGCCTGAGCCCTGAGCAACTATGATGTCATCATCAGTCGACAGCAAGTGGCAAAATGGCCGCCTCCTGAGATGGATAAAAACGGCTGGATTTTGCTTCATAACTCATATTCCAAAAACATAATATTAATCAGAGAGTGATGTTTAGACTAGTGAGGTCATATATAACATATTATTGTCAAGAAATGTTTAAGGTTGACTTTCACTTCAAAAAGATTGCAGGTACAATGACTTTATGATGGCCGTATTTTGACCCTGCCACAGATTTCTATTTGCAGTGTTTCCTACATGGTTTAAAAAAACACACACACACATACACAAAAAGCGAATCTTACACTGTGAATTATTTACATATAAGACTTAGGGCCGATACGCTCACATTGTGTACAAAAACAGGATCAGCTGTTATGCAAGGGTAAAACTGATTAGTCATCGTGAAGGGTTTGGGGGAGGACATGCTCGCATGAAGATGAACACGTCGCTGTTGGGATTCTATTTAAATGCAAATCTAGTCACAGCAGACTGCACGTGTGATTGCATCATGTTAACTGCACGAGGCTGCGACACACAACAGACGAAGGACACATTTGCAGAATACGTGGGGCACAGCCATTTTTGCCCCAGAGCACAATTATAAATATTCAAATTCACTGTGCTGTTTTTGCTGCCGAATTGGGGCAGATGGTTCCACTGTCTCAGAGAAGAGAAAAGATCAAGTTTGAACTGCTACATGTAGGGTACAGACATTTTTTGCCCCAGCTTTATATAAAAATTCTAATAGACTGTGCTGTTTCATTTCCAGATGGGCAGATATACTAGCTACTATGCCCCATACTGCCACACAATAAAGAAAAAGTTTTCACTGCCACTTGTTGCTAGGCAGAACACATAATGCAAAGTTTTTGTTTGTTTTTTTTTGTCTAAAAGAGTAACAGAAAAGAACAAAATCTGGAAGCAAAACTCACTGTATTGTTATTTGCCAACTTGGGACAAAACCCGTAGCTCCTCTGCATCACCCAACAGAGAAGCGACAATTTGCACTGAAACCCGTTGCCAGGCAGAATTCGTCGGGGGCAGCCATTTAAAGCAAAGCATAATATTAAAAGTCTAACTTGGGGCAGATAATGCCACCTCTCCTCACAGCAGAGAAAGGAAAAACTGTATTTGAAATTGTTGCTAGGCGGAAGACATTGAGAACTGTCATTTTTGACTGAAAGTATAATAAAAAATAAAAATAAAAAAAATAGAACAGGCAGTCAATGTGCACAGGCAATGTATACACTGCCCCACACAACAGACACAGGACAGATTTGCACCACCACTTGTTGCTAGGCAGAATGTGTGGTGCTTAACCACATTCCATTTGTTGTAAATGCAAATCTGATTGCATTATGATAACATCACCAGGGAGCCCAAAAGGATGCAGACAATCAGGACGGTAGATGGATAGCGGTCGGATGAGCGACCAGAGAGCTCCTGGCTCCAATTATTTCAACAGCCTCTGACTGTCGGGGCACGCCAGTGGGGAATTCGTCTTATCACGCTATATCAGTCGTAGAGATAACCCTTGTGCGTCTGTTTTGTCTTCAACGTTTTCCTCTGAGTAACACAAGTGACTTTGATTGACAGGTCGATGACTTCATAGACCTTTTTCACACTGTTTAGGTAACATCATGCTTCACTGGGTTCCAAATCAGTTGTATATCTTCCTCATGCAGCCATTTTGTGAAAACTCCTGCAGGGAAGAGGCTACTGCTTAATAAAGCTGGAAATTTTATGGACACCATGCCCCACTGAACGCATCATTCAGAGGGAGGCATGAAATTAAAGGAAAAGAACATTAATATTTATAGCTATAATATTGCTAGAAAAGGCTGTATTTGTTGGAGAAAAAAAAAATCTTTTTAGAGGAAAACTTTCTAATAGAAAGCCGAAGAGGTAGATGCCTATTACTATTAATCCCTTTTTTAAATTTATTAATCCATTGAGAGAAATGGGGAAGTGGTACAGCGTTCCCCCATTTCACTATTCCATCGTTACTCACGTTTTTGCCAGAAGATACCACAAGGTGGCGCCAAAAGCCCTACCTTGGTGCCGAAGAACCGTTCAAGTGACACATTTCGAAACACAGTTTAGTAAAAGGCAAAAGTTACGAACAGTTTTTCGCTTTTCAAAGTAGAGCTCAATCCCTAGCCTACAATATTTGTTTTTGGATTACTGAATTATGAGGAAAAAAAAAAAGTCTCTTTTTTCATTTATTAATTTGTTTAGTATTTATACAAGATATTTTCGAAACACAAGAAAATACTACCTTTTTTCTCTCAAAAATATTTTATGTCTTTTTATCTAATAAAATACAAAAAGGTTCTTGTGAGATATTCTTTTCTCAAGTATCAAATATATATTTTTCTATAGAAAAATGACCTTATCCTCCTAAGATTACCAAGTTTTTCTCGAAAATAAATTGCATCTCGAAAACATTAGTTTTTTTTTTAACCTCAAAATATTTTAATTATTTTTTTTAAGATTTTTATCTCAAAATTAGATTTTTATCTTATTAAAAATATAAAAAATATATATCAAACTTTATTCTGGTAAGATCACTTTTTTTTTTCTTGAAAATAAGATTTTATATTATTTTTTCTAATGAAAATACATGACATTTTATTTTTTAAAAGTTTATTTTTTTTAAAGTCTATCCTAAAAAACAAATAACTCATTCACTGCCACTGATGAGTGTACTTGTCAATTACGTTTTTCAACGGCGCCACCAAATAAGGCAAATGATTGGTTTAACATGGTGGTCACACACATCTGATGACAAGGTCTTGATGGCGATTGTCAAGAGAAAATGCGAGGGGGAGGAAAGCGGTGAGACCGGTAAGGATTCAGGCCGAGTGGTTTAGCTGAATAACAAATGAACAGCGGCCTTCTCTGCTTTCTGTCTCAATTATAAGATTTGTTGAAAAAATGTAATTCCAATGGTTATTCTCTTCATTTTGGAGCATTTCTCTTGGCTCCATTGCTTACAGTAATGCATGGGGATTTTTTTTTTTTATCCAATCAAATTTCAACCTCCATGTGCTGCCATCTAATCTGCCCAGGGCCCAGAGAATGAGTAGTGCTGGCCCATGTAATTTAAACAAGATCAGTGATGGGACTGTTTTCAGATCAAGATGGCCCTCGATGATGTCAACATTGTTCTATGCTCCGATTGGTCGGTCAGAGCAAAACTTGTTACATCCAAGCTTGACCAGCAAAACACTACACACGTTAATTCATTTAACAATCAGCATCTCTAGTGAGTATGATGCATTTTATTTAAATCTTGAAAAGGTTTTCATCCTGTTATTAGACAAGCATTGACTTTTCCAGATGATACGTGGCACAGTTGTGCGCTTTTATATTGTGTTTTAGTATAGTATTGATGGTTTCCATAACTGCAACATGATAGCGGTGGTATTAAGAGGTGGGTTAAATCAGGTAATTGTCAACTGAAGGGGACTAAATGCACGGCCCGCCAGATGCCAAAGAGCGAGAAGAGGGAGCGAAACAAAAGGAGAAGAGCAGAGGAAAATGTCAGCCGACGACATAAACGGCGAGTAATTAGGGGTGCTTGAAGCTGATTGGAGATGAATACAATTAGCGGCAAATGAGAGTGAGGTTGTTCTGAAAAGGAAGACATCACTGCCGGCTTTTTATGGAACTAGCTGAGCGTGAAGCAGCTACAGCAGGACACGTCTTGCTTGCCCTACTTGTCCTCCTTGTCCCCATTATGGAGACTGTGGGAACTACTAGATTGCACAACGGCTTCTGACAGGGTCGTTGGAAACGTGCTTGGACCCACGTGACTCCTGAAGTCGGAGATGTTTGGCTAGTGTAAGTGCTCTATCAAGAGGGGAAGATATGTACCGCCATTGCTTCGCTTACCAGATATACTTGATAACTGCCACCTCCTTTTTTATATACACTTTCTATACAAATAATCCAACTACAAATACAATTTTTAATCTGACTTAAAAACCAAAAAACAAACAAAAAAACCAACGTAATTAAATACGTTACAAAACTTTTTTCTTGTAAGATTGTAACATGTTTTAATATAAAAGAAGACTTTTTTTTTATCTGAAATTTTTTTCTAAAAATACAACTTTTTATCTCAAAAATATAACTTTTTATGTAAAAACAATAAATTAAATAGCAAATTTTTATATATACAAATGTAAAAAAAAATGTTCTCAAAAATACATGATCTCATTCTCATTAAATTACAATAATTTTCTGGAAAATTAGAGATACTTTTATTTTATTATATTCTCATAAGACTGGACATTTTAACTTTTAAAAATACAAATTTTATTCTAAAAAAAATGCCACTTGCTATGAAATATAAGAGTTTTTACATAAATAGATAAGATTACAACTTGTTTTTCCCCTCTGAATCACTTTGTCGAAAACATATCCAACAGCTTTAAAAGGAATCTGATCTGATTTTACGGTGCTTGAACGCGACATCCTAATAAAGGACTGCGTCTGTCCTTGAACACGCATGTTTTGAAGCACGCTTTTAAACAAGCTGAAGCGGAGCATCTCCCAGGCCATCAAGGTGCCTTTACGAGGACACGGCTGAGTGCAAAGCATTTACTCGTTTCTGGCTCCCATCCGAGCGGCAGGCGAATGAGATGCCGGAGCAGTCGAGTGTGAGAGGGACCCACGACAGCTGGGAAAAAAATATTTATTGGTGTTGGCGATGTATGGATGAGGCCTTCCATCAGAACATGAGATGAGATTGAAACATGCTTCTGGAAGAAACCATCTCCCCTGTCATAGTTTTTCTCTGCAGAGGATAAAGAATGTATTGCTGTTGTCAGGCTGAAACCTTAGAAGTTACAATTAGACTAATTTAAATGGATACTTCACTTATTTAGCCCATTATAGCAATAAAAAGTTAATATTTTGTCTATAATTAATTCGATACTTTTATTATTTTTCACGTACAAATGGGGTATATGCCACGGAAGAGGCGGGACTGTTTTTGCACATCAGTTTGTTTCCAGTTCGGTTTGCGACGTGTGGGCTGCGTCAAAAATACTTGTGCTTCCGACTATGTGCCCCTCGGTTGCACGTTCGCAACCCGGACCGGAATCAAACTGGTGTGCAAAATCACGTCCCGCCTCTTCCGTGGCATATACCCCATAGTACCTTTAAAAATACATTTTGCAACCATGTGTGGCTTACATGATGTAAGATTGTGTGAGTGAGTGATTTAAAAAAATAAATAAATGCTGTCGACTGAAAATCATAAGGTCTCAGGTAACCAATCACAACTCACCTGTTTTCTAGGTTAGGTAACGTGACATTCACAAGCTGAGCTGTGATTGGTTATCTGAGCCCTTGTGATGTCATTTTAAGTCCACAGCAAGTTGCAAAATGTGTTCTTAAAGGTACTAATTGTACATGAAAAATAATAAAAATATCAAATTTATTCTAGGCAAAATATTAATGTTTGACTGCCAAAAAATGCTAAATAAGTAATGTTTAATTTTTTTTGTTTCAAAAATCTACCCTTTTAGATGCAATGTTAATATGGTTGAATTTTTTTTTGTCATTTTGGGGGTGTCAGGAAACGAGGTGTAGTGGTGGACGCAAATGCAAGGAAGGGGGCGAGGAGGCAAAGAATGAGGTCAAAAAGAAGTTAAAAAAAAAAAAAAAAAAAAACGAGGAGGCAAAAATGAGCTACAAAAACAAAAACAACAAAGTCCAAAAGGGTAAACCCAGACAAGACGTGTAACAAAACCGGCAGCATGACATGAGGAAATGACAATGAATCGACACAGACAGAGGGGTGACAAGAGACAAAATACACACACATACTAACTGACACAATTAGACACAGCTGGGCAAGACACAAGTGGCAGAGGGTGCTGATTGGTTGACACATGAGGAAGGGCAGGCAAACACAGGTGGACATGACAACGCTTGACAAGACTATGGGGGCACACAAGGACAACTACGCAAAACACAGATCATAACTGAAACTAAGAAAACAAGGATAAAAGCAAACAAAATCCAAACTAACCCTAAACCATAACAGGGGGTCATTTGAAAAGTGACAATTTTGGCCTGATATCCCTGTGAGCACCGTTATATCTTCTATCTATATTTGTTGACTCGTTTGTGTTCAAATATCCGTTACTTAAAGGGCCATAACACTGCAACATTTCGATGCTAGCCTGTCAATGGTGTTTTGCATTGTTTTAGCATAATGCTAACAGACTTTTGTATAAGGCAATTTTGTGGTTGTTGTGTTCATGTTAATCTGCTTAGATGAATGTAAACTCCAAATGGGAATGTCAATAAACAGCTTCAAGCCTCTTTTTTTTTTTTGAAGAATTATTAAACTCGAGAGTGTAATTTCGCTTGGGCAACAAAGCAACTCGTGTCGGAGCAATACATACATGGAAATCCTTCATTTTGCCTCAGGAGGGGAAAAAACACGACATGGGGCATCCTCAGATCTCAATTGAGCTTTGATTTGAATCAAAACTAGATTGGAATGTGATATCTGCCAGTGTAAAAAGTGAGTGAATTCGAGCACTGCAGTGGAAACAACGGAAATCCTCTTTCATTTTGCATCCCTCCTTTTTGTGCCAGCGTCATTCCTTCACCCCCACCTCCCTATGGTCGCTCTGTAAACGTTATTTAGTGTGCGCCTGTCTGTGTGTCGAGCCATTCATCTCCCGCCAGCCGCCCTCAGTAATTACAATGGTCCCGCGTTCCCTCTCTGCCCTCATTAGTTTCCAGAACCAACACGGAAGCTGTGCGCTTGTGTGCGTCTTCATCGCTGTGCTTGATACGTGCGTGTGTGTTTGTGTGTGGCAATCAGCCCGCAGTCATTCGTATTTAGATGAGATTAGATAACCTGATTGGGGGATTTGCACTGATGGAAGCTTCTCTGTTGCACACACATAAGCGCACACACGTATTGGCCTACACACAGACAAACTAGAGACACTGGAGTCATTCTGATGCAAGAGGAGAAGATAAACACAGAAAAGTGGAAAAGGAGGGGGGTGAAGGAAGAAGTGGGAAAGAGCGTCTGTAGTAAAGTAGAACACAGAGGAGAGAGAAATGTCGGTTGTCTTTAGTGGATGTGGCACTACAACGGCTGCTTCAAACCAAAATGGCCGACTTCCTCTTTGTTTTCAGGCATATGGCTTCTTGAGATTATTTTGTGGATTGACTCTTGATATGTTGTCTTTATGGCTCAAATTTGATGGATTTGATGATCAAATCTCTCAGCAGTTTGTGAGGGATCCCTCGGAATGGCCCAATAGACCCTAAAATGGCTGCTTCAAAACAAATATGACGGTGGGCTTTTAGGCACGATTTTTCAGACTTTTTTGTTGGACTACCCATGATAAATAGACATCCATCCATCCATCCATTTTCTTAACCGCTTACTCCTCACAAGGGTTGCGGGGGGTGCTGGAGCCTATCCCAGCTGGCTTCGGGCAGTAGACGGGGTACACCAAGAACTGGTTGCCAGCCAATCGCAGGGCACACAGAGACGAACAACCATCCACACTCATAAGCACACCTACGGACAATTCGGAGCTCCCAATTAACCTGCCATGCATGTTTTTGGAATGTGGGAGGAGACCGGAGTACCCAGAGAAGACCCACGCAGGCACGGGGAAAACATGCAAACTGCACACAGAAAGGCCGAAGCCCGTACTTGATCTTACGTCCTCAGTACTGGGAGGTGGACGTGCTAACCACTCATTCACCGTGCCGTCGCCATGTTAGACATGTCTACTAAATTTTTAGAGCCAACAAAATGTATTGAATCACATTAGCAAGTGTACCTAACGAATTGTCTGCTACTCCATATATCTTAAATATATATTTATGAGTATGAGTGTGTGTTTGATCATAATGTGTAATCTTTGACAGATTACAGGGCTAATTGGTGTTAAAGACGAACATCTATATCATCTCTGCTCTTTATGACCTCATTAGTGTGTGAGTGTGTGTGCTAGCCAAATGCACAAATGGCCCAAAACATTTTAGACTATCTCCGAGCGCAAGCGTATCATGCACGAGCATGTGAGACGATGGCCGCCAATTAAATCCTTGTTATGGAAATGCCGCGTGTGCGCATGAACATGTGAGTACATGTGCGCGCGTGTGCACGGACATCTCCCCTCTGGCCTTCTCCCGGGAAGCCAATTAGGAGGCAGCAGCCCCACACTCCGCCCATCACTGTATCCGGGCAGGAATCATCAGAGACATAACGTTTACGCATCGCTGTCGCCGTGACGATGCCAGGGTGCAGCATGCAGGATGCATCGATGAGGATTATTAACCTCTAAGAGATGCTTAAACTTTTGCACCACTTGCCCGCCTTGAACACACACCCACTTGCTCCTCTTGCAATAAGCAACTTCATTGACATGATTATCTCCTTGATCCACTTGCAATTAACAATTTGACTGCCACTACATTAACTGGCTGTGCGTTTTTCACCACCACCGCTTGCCCACCTTGCACAAACTGGATATCGCTCTGCTTGCGCACCGCTTGCCTACTTTGAATGCAACCACTTGCTCCACTTGCACTAAATCAACATGTGGTTTGCTCAATTCATTATCAGGTTATGCTCATCTATCTTCTGCATCACACACGCCGACTTGTTCCACTTGTAATGCTGCTCGAGAAAACCTGGGATGGACATGACATCATCTGTTTAGACGGGATTGTCTGTAACCTCATCAGTCCCTTGCAATGCAGAAATCCCAACATAACATATTGATTTTTCCAGCGCTTGAAAGGAGCCGCGTACCGACGCAGCTCAAGGTAGAGTTAAATCTAATAGTAAAAAATGCGCTACTAGAGGATGATGGAGTCATGACGTACAAGGCAGTACAAGCCTAATAATCGAAATTAATACACCCGTTTTCCACAGAAAAGCAAGAGAGGGGCTTTATTAGCTACTCAAAACAGCGAGTAATAACCATTAGGCGATTACTATTATTATAATTATTAGGCGAGAGTGCAAGCCAAACGACTGCTCTGGGAGATCTAGTTGTTTTAGAATTCTAGTTGTGCTAGTGTTAATTTAGAGGTGGGCGGATCGATCCGAATATCGATATCATCGATACCAAGTCGGTATCGATATCGGATCGATACTGGCACTAAAATATTGATCTAGTAGTTTAGTTTCAGTTTGGCTCTTTTTAGCACTGCTACAGTTTGGTCAAACAAATAACGGGCATGTCACAGTCGTGTGTTTTGATCGTGTGCCATCACGTGACTTAGCATGTCATTTTTGTAGCAGATTGCATGAACACATGCAGGATTGTACTTGAAAAATATTTTTTTTGTAAGTTGTTTTATGTTTTATATTTGCTGTTGCATGATAATTTTTAACATCTTGTTTATTTAGGTTGAAAAAGAAGTGATGAAGGTAGCACTTTTAGTTATTTTTTGTAGTTTCTGAACCATGTATGATAAAGTATTTGGTTAAATTTCTTTTTATATGATCACTTTGTGCACTTTAAGAACATTTAAAAATTTATTTTGTCATGTTGAAATGTTTCTGGGGGGGAAAACATTGATAAAGTATTTTCTATTTATCAATTAACTTTGTCCTAATTTTGTCCTTTAAAAAAAAGAAAAAGAAACAACACAAAAACACTTAAAGGTTGAAATTTGATTGTGAATAAGCAATTTGATGATACAGCTACCTTATTTATTTATTTATTTATTTATATACTATAATCTTCAAAAGGTATCGATATCGGCGATACTGGCCCCTTATTTACTTGGTATCGGACCGATACCAAAACTTGCAGTATTGCACACCACTAGCTTTCACTCACAGGAGTGATTTTATAGCACCCTGCAGGTGAATTATTGATCAAACTTCAAAATATTCCGGTGAGGCCGAGTTGTTGATGCTATGACGCCATGCTGCTCGTTAACGCTAAAATCAGGCATGACATGATTGGGTGGCGGCACTCAGGATGACGTCAAAGTAGCTAACGAGGTATGAGATGTAATCGCACTGGGAAATAAACAGAAACGTTGCAACCAATTGGACGTGATTGATGAGACCGGTGCGTGTGCAGGAAAGCAGGAAAATGTTGACAGGAAAGCAAATGTCTGCCCAGATACAATGTAAATACTGCACTGTATTTTAGTATACAGTTTTCTTTTAGCATATCTACCTTATTCCTGAGGGCTCTCATGTAGAAACAATTATTGGCGCGACTTCTGCAGCAGCAGTGAGCCATTTGTTACAACAACTTTTGTACGTGTGCTTCTTTCAATTTGTGGACAAAAAGCCCACGGAGCAAACGTGCATCGAATTACATCAGTAGTACTGATATGGTTCAGTGCTTTTCAGATTACTCATTGGCTCATCATCTGAAGTTCATAAAGTAGCAAAATATGCAACTGTGCGTTATCCTTGCCCACTTTTTAATGTCATCCTCTTTCCTCGCTGCACGCGCAAAACCACATATTGCGAACCTTGCGCAATAACCAACTACCTGTATATCCACATACATGCAAAACATAAATGCCAATTTTTCCATTCACATCCATTAATCCATTAACTTACCCGACTCAAACTCATGGGGGTGCACGAGACTTCAGCTTCCCTGAAACCAAAATACAGAAATCCAATTACGATTATGTTTGAACTCTTTTAACATGATTATGTCATTTTATCACGATGACATGTGACAGGACACAGCCCCCCCTGCGGGAAGATGATTAGGCCTGTGTGAGTGTGATCGTTTGCTTTGGTCTATCTCCAACTTGTCATCCTTTAACACACTCTAAATTGCATCGACGCTCATTTGAAATTCACCAACCTTGATGTGTGTTTCAATTTAGCACATGTGATAATGTGTGGGCGGGTCCCCAAAGAGGCCAACCGTAACAATGGATGAAAATGCTCATGCTCAAAATGGAGAAGTCAACGTGTGTGGAATGCCACTGCACACCTCTTGACCATATAACTGTGTGTGCGTGTGTTGTTATGCAAACAACATGATTTTAAATGAAACTTAAATAGAATTAAGCAGGCCAGCGAGACAGAATGTGTTGTGCTTTGCTCTCATTTACCTTGTCATGCCTTATTATTACGCGACTGTGAGCACAAATACAAATACACACATACAGTAAGTAGTACAGCCGCATGAAGTCACACATACATGAAAAAAATTAGTCTGACAGCATTTTCAAACGTTTCTGCCTGTTTATGTGAGTTGTTAAGCTAACATCCATTTTTATCCTCTGAAGACAAGCAACACCCGAGGAAACATCACACCGACATCAAAATCGCACAGACCAGAAGCGACGATACAAACTGTACCAAAGGGACCTGTAGAAATTAAAATGTATTTCAAGGCGCAATGCAGATTGCCTTTATACAGTATTGAGGACTGCTATATGGGCAAAAGTATTGAGACGCTTCATATTTTGAAGTTTAAATATCTAAAAACAAAAGAAGGTAAACGTGCAATATTTTTAATTTTTAAATTGGCACGTCTACAAATGAAGGCATTAAGATATGCCTGTTTTAAAGAAAATTTGAGTTTTTTTAAACTTACTTAAAAAGAAATTAACCTTAATTTGGTTACTTTTGGATGTTTTGATGTGATAATTTTAAAATTAATTGTAATAACTTAATTGTAAAATTAATTTTAAAATTGTGATTAATTGTGACGTGATCATTTTCAGATTCGTTTTTGAACACATATGTTAAATATATTCACCATGCAGTGTCACAAAAGTGCTAAAAAGGTGGTAGAAAGTTCTAAATCCAAACCCCAAATACATCCATTCTCATGACTTGACTTGACTTGACTCTGAATGAATACAACTCTTCTTAAGCTACGAATGTCTGCGGTATACTAACTTTAATGTTGAATGTGTACGAGAGAGAGAGAGAGAGAGAGAGAGAGAGAGAGAGAGAGAGATATGCATCAGAATTTACAGAAACATTGCAGAGGACATTTGTGTGTTTGATAGGAAAGAACAACGGAGAACAAGAATGTGTCTCATGACTTCTGTTCATAAAACATCTCTGTGCTCCAAAGTGTTGAGGATGGAGCGGTTGTTGTAGGGGCGAGTTGAGCATTGGTTGATAGGGGTGCCTTGTTAAAGGGACGCACGCGTATAGCGACAGAGCAATCGAAGAAGCGCTGATAGGAGAAAGAATGAGCTGTCAGGCGCCATTATGGCCGAGCACGGGCTTGCTTGCCGTGCTCGAGTAGCAGCAGAAAGGAAAAGCGTAAAAGGATAAAATAAATGAAAGTGTCAGTTTGTTACAGTTGTTGTAAAGTTGTAATGTTGCAGTATAAAAGAGACAGAGGGACGTGTCTGGTTGTAAGCGGCTGGGAATTATTGGAAGATGATTAATGAAGGTGCCACAGCCAATCAGGAGGCTCCTTACAAGTCACACGATGCTCCTCTTAACTTATATCGTTTCTCTGCCATCATCCATCTCTTTGTCATTCATCCATCCATTATCTCTCCATTATCCATCTATCATCTACTGAGGAGAGAAAGAAAACGATTCACAATGACGTCCACACAAGCTTCTGTTTTAGCGCCATTAATTGCGTAATGATTGGATCTACAATCGAGGCTAAAGCACCGATTTTCACGTTGACTTAAATGAAGACTGATTTTAACGAAGCCACGTTAGCAGCGCGTGAGTAACGCTGATTTACTCTTGCTTTCTGAGCATGAGATAATTGCGCAAAATGCCATCAAAGCACGCAGAGGTGAATCATTTGCATAATGATGGGTTCGCTGACAGTTGAAAGCAGGAGCAAAATCATATGAAAACTACGTTTTATATACTATAGCAGGATTTATCGATTTTTTTTTTTATCCGCCCCATCTAAATTTGACAGAATGAAATTTAACATTCAGAACCCAAATTATTAAAACATAGCACCATAATGTCAACACATTTAATTTTTTTTTTTTTTAGTACATTTTGTAACCTATTTTTATTTATTTATTTTTTTCCTCTGAATGTTAACTACTGTTTCTTGATGCTTATGTGTTGTCTTTCCTCGTGTAAAGCACATTGAGTTGCCTTGTGTATGAAATGTGCTATACAAATAAACTTGCCTTGCCTTGCCTTGCCTTAATTCAGCTCTAAAGTTACACCTACCCTAAACCTACTATAGCCTAACCCTAAACGCTTTTACCTAAATCTCCCTCGAAACTTGGTCTGTCCCTAAAATGACCTAAGCCATAACGCTACAGCCTGCTCCAAGCATTAACAAGATAGCTGAAAACTAAACCAGAATAGACCTGATGGATGCTAGGCAAATATTCAACAACTTGATGAAAAAAGTAAGTCAAAGTAAATCAAGTCCTGAGTGACAGACCAGAAGGCACTCGTTCTGGCAGCTGCCCCGCAAGGGAAAAAGTTCCTGAAGCTGACGGATGACTTCCCAAAGTACAAATCAAAGCACGCTTCCCTCGGAGACCTGCCACCGGGGTTACAAGCATCTGAACCAGTCCATCACCTTGTGAGGTGAAGCCAGTGAAGGGGAAAAAACACGAGGATGAAGAGCATGATGAGCATCAGAGATCAGGGGGTGACAGGAACAACACACACACACAAAGATAGAAGATGTCTGTTGTGAGGGCCTGATGAGAAAGTGATGGACGATAAAGGAAGGCTTCAATAAATCTTTCAGCTTGTATCCGAATGTGTGCGTATGTGAGCTAAAGCCTCAAGACATACATGACAAAGTGAAATTATATGGAAGTGACGCCACACGATTACTAAAAGGTGGAATTCGGCACAGTGTGACGAATGGTCTAGCTAGCTAAACAGGCAAACTCAGAGGCAACCATTTTGAAAATCATCTGTGGGGTGGCACAGTGGAAGGAATATCCTCATGGTCTGACACGTTGACAGTACTCTATATAAGTCAAAAACATTTTTAAATGTTTTTATTTTCTTTCCTGGTGGCACGTTGGGACATGCTACTTATGCCACATGCTAACAACTTGCTAGCATGTGTGGCTCGAACTCATAGCCAACGCTTCGAGTTTGAATCTCAGCTGGGGTCTTTTGCTGCATTCGAGGAAAGTGGGAAGTTGCACTTTTCCGACTTCAAACCAGGAAATTTGTACGGGAATGCCGACTACAATGTGACCTCACTCTATATTGGCGACCCCTTTGGAAACGCAGAACGTGAATGGTAAAACACAATTTGAGCATAAAACTAGATAGCTTTCTTCATTCATAAATATTTAACATAACGTCACGTAACACAACGTACGTGACAGTATGCCACTATCTCCCTGCATGAAATTATACAGTGAACTACTGAACTGCAGGGAATGCTTATGAAACTAGACAATTCTGGAGAAATTGTGTGGGAATGCTGAAAGCTAAATGCTAATAGCTGATTGCTAATATTTGAATGCATGTGGAATGCTTATGAAGTAAATTGAGAGATAAATTATGAAATGATAACCTCCTGGTTACTGGACAATGCACTTTACCAACTGTACTACTGAGCAATGTAAGACACATAATGATAATGGTAATGATAAGTTATATGTATAGAAGTGGGTGTGGAAAGTGATACATAGAAAAAGTTCAATGTCTGTCCCATTGAAAATGAATGGGGAAAGGTTGATTTTAAACGTTAAATTGTGCAAATACTGTAAGTAATGTGGAATCAGACGATATATACTCCGGGAAGCGTCAATTTTTGAAGCTAGTTGAAATTTGAACAGTGTAAATTGGAAGTATTATGTGAGAGTTATTATGTGGCAAAAAAAAGTGTGGAGAATAAAAATCACAATAACATATGTGGGAATGTTTCAGCATTCCCACAATAAGATAATTACAATAAGTGAAGCAAAATTGCGACAAGTTTGCTGGAGGTCAAAATGTGTTTTGAGGACCAAAATAAAAAAAAACAAAAAACAAAAAAAAAACACTTCATCACTATCTGCCATTTTGGTTCTCTCCTTTCACCTCGAACGCTTTCAGGTCGGAACTGCTAGCTGAGATAAATCCGACTTTCGACCATCCTCGAATGCATCATTCCTGTGTGGAGTTAGCATGTTCTCCCCCTCGACCTGCAACACAGCATGTGTTGCTAGCTGTTCTTGAATGCAGCTGGGTGGAGACGCCGTGTGTGTGTGTGAACGCTTGCGTGCATTTGTTTTTGCTACACGATGAGGCCCGTATTCCTGTTCAACTCCCGTTGGGGGACTGACTTGTCCTTGTGGGAACATTTTGGTGGGAACCACAAGTTCAGACCTCTTTTTGAGGGTCAAGACTTGGTTTTAGAGTTTAGGTTTGAATTGGAATTTGGTTGGGGTTAGGGTAAGGGTTAGGATTAAGCAATCAGTTGAGATGGTTGTTGGGGTAAAAGGCTCGGAAATACATTATGTCAATGAGATGTCCCCACTAGAAATGTAGACCTAACGTATGTATGTGTGTGGCTTTGTTTGTTATTTTAGTCCAGGTGGTCTCACAGCAGGTACACACTTGATCATAATGTTCTCATTGCGTCATTCACCCGTACAGATTTACAGGTCACATCACTCTCTCTCACACACACATATACAGCAAATTCACACAGTATTGCAATTCATTTGTTTGTGGAGCTCATTCAGCGTTTCATCTACTTTTAAACACAGCCAATAAACTGCCAAACTACTGTAGGTCAATAAAAATCTTGATGAATCTTTGTGGAAAACAAGTGAGTGGAAGTTTGAATAATTAAGTTGCTAGCTCTTTTTTTGGTTTGTTTATGTCCCTCTCACACACACACAGGACGTTTGGCCAAGTGCTGACCTTGTGGAGTTAACTTACTAGAGTTTGTGTTTTACAGTAAACTAAGCAGTTTCACAATTTATTGTCACCAATCTGGGGAATATAAATGACTGCTTCCAAACAAAATGGCAGATTTTCAGTGTCGCTTGTCTTTGTGAGACTTTTGGTTTTTGTACTTATGATAGAAATGTCTATAAAATTCCATGTTGCTTAGTCAAACGAATTTTGAGGGCTGAATTTGGAAAAGATTCATGATCTAACTTATTAGAGTTTTATGCTTTACGGTGAATCACCAAATTTCAATGCAATGCTTCACCCACACACAATGAAGAATTCACAATCAAATCGCTTAAAACAGGGGTGTCAAACATACGGCCCGCGGGCCGGATCAGGCCCACAAAGGGATTTAATCCGGCCCGCGAGATGATTTTTTAAAGTAAAAAAAGATAAATTAAAAATTGTAACGTCGGACTAATTAATTAGCCGGCCACAATCAAAACATATAGATTTGTAATTTCACAAGCAGTCCTCAGATGAGCAATACAACTTGTACAGGGAATTGTTCTGGATGTCATTTTACACACAACTTTAAGGTATGTTTTATTATTATTATTACTATTATTATTATTATTATTATTATTATTCCATTTTTTTTTTTTTTTTTGAATCATAGACCGACAAACGTGCTAAACACACAAAAAAAATTCAATTAGTAATAAGGATTAGTTAGTGTCCTTTTAACGTCATTAACTGTGCCACACAACGCATTCTGGGAACAATTAAATGCGAAACTGGTGGATTTAACACGTCCGGAACGTATACCGGTAAAGTGTTGGTACGTTCCATTTGCATTTGTATTATTTTTCGGAACAATATGATTACAATTGAGCTCCGGAATTTAGGGCTGGTCCACGAAAATCTGCGTATAAATGACGACAATCGTTTTTAAGTTATATACCGTTATTTTACCGATGCGGCCCACTTAGGAATATATTTTCCTCCATGCGGCCCCTGAGCTCTGAGCTAACATGAGTTTGACAACCCTGGCTTAAAATGGTGACTACTCAAGAGTTGCATGCTCGTACTGTTATCAGTCTGAAAAAAACATTTAGAATCATGCTGACAAGTTTGTTTTTGAGGAACATCTGTCAAGGACAAAATGGCTGCCGCTTTCTTTGTGACCTTTCAGCTTCTTGACTTGTGATGATGAATGACACACCTACCAGATTTCATGTCGTTAAATCAAACAAGCTTTGAGGGCTGAATTTCCCAAAACCAAAAAATCAGGGGCGCTACTGCAGTTTGACCCACATACAACTTCTTCTACACAAACATCGTTGTTGTTTTTTTACACTACAGTCGAACAAGTACAGTACAATGTTAACTTTCAATGACAGTCATGTCATGTTGTTGGGCGATCAGCCGTAAACGTGGACAAGAGGTGAGTGGGCAAACGTTCATGTGTGCGTACGTGCATCGGGTCTTAGAGGGAGCTGCAGCATGCTCATCGCCCGGGCGACCGCCACCCCCGGGGGATGATGCGGCGTGATGCAAGACGATGTGTCTCTCACACACACACACACACACACACACACACGAGCACTGTTGCCACTTTAATACAATGATGCTGGCTAACATTATGGAAGAGAAAGAACAGACACTGCAGGAATACATCTGGCAACACGCTTCACAAATCATAATGTGGTAAAGAGAAGATAAAATAGTCGAATCCTGTTGTGCATGGTGATGATTATCATGGAAATTGGAGCTGTCACATTCATCATATGACGCACTGTACTGTGCTGTGGTCTATTTATCAGACTTTGCGGATTATTTTGAGTCATTCTTTTTATGTCTATTTGGTGATTATCTTGAATAAATGGTGAGAGGAGCAATGGCACTTATGTGGCTATGTATTAATGAGTGTTTTGTGAACTTCTTTGCCTGTGGATTATTCTAGTTGTTCTGTGTATTTCTATTGTGCTCTACACAAAGATGGCTTAGGCCAGGGGTCAGCAATCTTTACTGTCAAAACAGCCGTTTTAGGTCAAATAAATAACAAAAAAAAAATTGTCTAGTGCTGCAAAGCATTTGAACATTATGATGAACGAAGCAGTGTGTTAGTGTTAGTCTAATCTATTCCTGAGGCCCCAAGTTCCAATTTAAGCTGCACCAGAACAGAAAAAATATGTATCATCCAATACTCTGAGACTTATTTCCTTCAACCTTACATTTTTGGATTTTTTTCTTTGTTTGTAATTTTTCATACATGTTTACACTTTACTGCCTTTCTGTCAAAATTTTGACATTTTTGGCAATATTATGGACAAGTGGTAATTTTCTGCCTCTCTGTCTTGCTCGCTCCTTTTGTGGACATTTTATGGCATTTTTTTATTTTATTTTTTAAACTTTTTTTCCCAATGCCTTTTTTGCTGTAAATTTTCTGGCATTTTTGGCATTTTCGTGGACATTTTATGTAAATTTTTCAGGATTTCTTCTTTTGTTTTTTGGACATTTTATTGTGACTGTTTGAATGTCTTCTTTTTTGCAATTCCCCGAGATTTTTGGGCAATTTCGTGAACATTTTATACTCATTTTCTGCTTTTCCTCTTTTTGGACATTGTATGGTCACTTTTTGGACATTTCTAGGTTATTTTTATTTTATTTTTTTTGTCTACCTTTGGCCTCTTTCTTCTAACAACTTAAAAATGTGATAAACTCACATTTTTTAATATTTAATTATTCATTTTATTTAATCATTAATTCCTTTAAAGAATACATTATACTATCTAATATATATATATATTATATATTATATAATAATATATATATATTATATTATATATATATATATATATATATATATATATATATATATATATATATATATATATATATATATATATATTCATATACATAAAAAAAATATATGAATTTCTTCTAATTTTCTAGCGATCCACATGTAGCCACAGAAGAGGGACCAAAGAGCCAAATGTGGCTCCAGAGCCACAGGTTGCAGAACCCTGAACTAGATGGACGAAATGATGTTTTCTTGGACTAAAATAAACTCTAAAATGCTAAAAAAAAAAAAAAACAGGATATGGTTGACAAAATATGACTAAACCTAACAAGCGTGATTGAAACTGGACTAAAACTGAGACTAAATTTAATAATGGCTGATAAAATTAACACTATCTGCTTCTTCCTTAACAATCGCTCCATGTTGTTCGTGATTTCATGAAAAAAAAAGAAAAAAAAAAGGAAAAATACAGCACAGCATAAATGGAACCTCAAAATGTTTCCTGATAAGAACACCAGGGACCTTTATTAGATCAAGCGCAACATGCCTACAATCTGTTTGAGTGAACATGCAATTTAATACCCGCTGTTTGGGACCTTAGTAAATCGGGCCCCTGGTGCCAAGTGGGCCCAAACATAGCACATGCGGTCTTGCGTGACTCCACCCTAAGAGAGGTCCCAATTCGTACCACTTGTCTGAGCTCAGCCCACCGCGGCTCACCGAGGGCAACGGCAAAAATCGCTCATCTTAATTGAGCAGGCTTTCCTTTTACTCCTGCGTGTCTGACTGGCCCCCAGCCGGCCAGCAGATTGACTCATGAATCCACCGCTGACACCACCACCTCTCTCTTCTCTCTCTCTTTCTTTTTTTTTTTGTCTTTCTCCTTCTGTCGCCCTCGCTGAAGATGCTCCAAATTTGCTCTGAGAGAGAATAACGAGCAATTTAAAATGGAGCTCAACGTTGTGACACGCTGACAGGTCGACTCGATGAGGAAGCGAGAGCAAGCCGACCCGGATGCGCGGGGCTGACACGAGCAATGAAAAGATCTTCGCACACATAAAAACACACACATGCGCACGCACGCTTTCACACATTCTATTGCATATTTTTAGAAGCCTTCCTTCAAAAAGTTTTCCATCTAACAAACTAAGTCTTCGCTGCAAGAAAACTGAGCTAGAATACTGCAAATAGTACCCTGGAGGACCACTATTTACTCAACTGCAGATGGGCTAGGCCTTTTATAATACTTATAAACAACAACAAGAAAAAAAAACTAGACGAAGTGCAATTTCTGGAGAAATTGCATGTCATGACTAGGGTCATGCAAGTGTTATGTTGGGTCATGACCGTGAGGTCAAGTGTCTGTTTTGAACTGATGTAATCGGCATCTAGTTTCAACTGGTAATATACGCTATGTGATGTCAGAAGCTATGTGATGTCAGGAATCTTTAATCTCTTTATCTAGTCAACAGCCAATCAGATAATTCCATGTCAGTCCTACTACCCACATGTCTAGCCACAACCAATCAGATCGATTCAATGTCTATATAAGCTGTCTAAGAATTGTGTGTTTTTGTTGGATTATTACCTCTGTTCCTCTGTGCAACCCCATGGCCAATGTTAGCTTAGCGTCTCATGATTCTTGATACCTTCTCGTTGTTTGTCGTCTACTCAAGTTTGTTCTACGCCTCTCGATGTTATGCGAATGAAGTGTTAAAAATCTTATTTGTGTCTGCGCTTTGGGATGCAACCTCAGAACATAACATTGTGTGGGAATGCTGAAAGCTGAATGCTAGGATTTGAATGCATGTGGAATGCTTATGAAGTAAATTGAGAGATAAATTATTAAATTATAAAAATCAGTGTAAGACACCTGGTAATGATGATAAGTTATATGTATGGAAGTGATACTTCAATGTCTGTCCCATTGAAGATGAATAGAGAAAAGTTGATATTACAAGTTAAATTGTGCAAATACTGTAAGTAATGTGGAATCAGACAATACAAACCCCGGGAGGCGTGAATTAATTTTTTAAGCAAGTTGAAATTTGAACAGTGTAAATTGGAAGTATTATGTGGGAGTTGTTACACGGCAAAAAAGTGTGGAAAATAAAAATCACAATAACATATGTGGAGGTTGCTTCAGCATTCCCACAAAAACAAAAAACAAAAACAACAAAACAAAAAAAAAGACACTAGGTTGGTCCAAACAAACTGGCTGAGCTGGATTACTTTTACACAAGGTTGTGTTAGTTATTTTGATCTAGCAGATTGGATTGGATTTGACTGGATTTGGAGTGACCATGTGACTCGCTTGGTGCCATTGTTCTGGTTAGCAAAGGAGTTCAAATGGGCTCATGAACAACATTTTTTCAAATGTTTTTCCAGCAACTCAATCAAACCCTTCTTGGAAAAACAACCGGTGCATTCACGAAAACTGGGAAAGGTCAAATCTGGACGCACAATTTGTGGTAGTATCACCTATCAGAATCAACGTCGTCTAAATATCATCTTTAGTACTCGTGCCGGAATGCAGTACTTTGCTTCATGCAAGAATGTAGTTTAGGTGACTGACTTGGTGCTGCTGTTTTGGTTTGCAAATGAGTTCAAGGTCTATGGACACACAACATTGTGGAATGACCACTGAGTCCGAATTGACGTGCTTCTGTAGATTCTGCTGTTTTGGTTAGCAAGGAAGTCCCTACGGTCTAAGTAGTGAACTCTTAAAAGCGTGCAGCAGGATTGTTTATAACAAGCGCAAAGACTCCACATTTCCATACATCTGAGAGACTGCTGTGCTGCTGTTTTGGTTAGCAACAGCAGTCCAGTGGGCTCAGCAGTTAACTCTAATAGTTTCCATGAACTGTGACAGTTAGTACCTGTCGGCGTTAAATTGAGAAAGGCGTGCATTTATTTGATGGAACTAATAGGGGGTCAGCAGCACCTATTAGAGGGACTGCTGTTTGGGTTAGCAACTGAGCCCGACTCCAAATGGGCGTTGTAGTTAACACTGTTAACCTGTTCACGAACATTTATTCTTTCGGAAGAGGGAGTCATCGCTCCCACTTTCCGGCTAATTGGAAAGCAGGATGGCTACAAGGCAGCAGAGATAACGACTCGTGCATCATTATGGGATGGAAGTGGAGTGTTACACATGGAAAAGAATTCAATCAGTGCACACATACACGCACACAGCCAAATTAATCCTTGGCTTTAAATAAAGCCCGCAATTTGCTGGATAAAAACCATGTTGGTGGTTTAGTGAAAGTGGCGGTGGAATTACACGATCCTCTTTACCGCAATGACTTCTCGGCCTCCATTCATCATCCTTTTATTCCACTGAGTGTGTATTATTTGATTCATTTTTGATTGTTTTTGTCGTAGCTCAGCTCTATCCCGAGGGAATTCTCCAAGCTAACCCACAAACCACAGCATTATTTTGCACATTTAAAAAGTAAATGATTAAATCATGTTGACATGCAAATTGATTTGCAACGCCATGCATAGTAATTGTGCCTTAGTAGCATAGAATTAGCTTTTGGGCTAACAAACATTATTTTACCGCCACTTGCTGTCGACAGAAAATGACATCACAGTTGCTCAGGTAACGACCAATCACGTCACGACTCACCTGTTTTCTGGATTTGATCACGTGACATTCACAAGCTGAGCCCTTTATAGGCACTGTGATGTCATTTTCAGTTGACAGCAAAAGTGGCAAAATGGCCGTCCACTTAGATTGATATGGGCAGATTAATCTTATTCAACAAACACAAAATTAAATGAATGTTGAGTTTAGACGTGCAATTCAATGGATTGCTGCCCAAAAAAAGTAAAAAATCCAATAATATTTTACCGTCATCACGAAATACATTTTAAAGAATACTAATACAGTAGATCTTTGAATTCAACGAAGAGCTGCTGGGATTTCTTTTTTTTTTAAAGAATATAAGAAAAGAAAAAAAGATGAAAAACATTTTAAAGAATAGTAATATATAACATTAAATTTAAGTTAAGTAGAAAAAAAACATTAAAAATTTAAAATAAAATTAAATAAAAAAAGAAAAAGTAGTTCAAGTTGAAACAATATAATGATGGTAACAAATATATAAAAAAAAAAAATATTGTATATAAATACAGTACTGTATATTACAAACTGTATTATATTTAAATATATTACAAAACATGAAAATGTATTTATGAAAATTTATTTAAATGGGCACAATTTTTTAAATTATAAAAAGTATCATTAACCATATGCTCCGCTCTGATTGGTTAGCATTGCTAAGCAGTTGGCCAGTGGGGTTCAACTGTTTATAAACAGCTGAACCCTTTTGGCATTATGGCTTCAATAATTTGAGTTTCTTCTTTTATGATCGTTATCGGTGTAGTTTATGTAGATGCGTATTGTGTCACCTTTAGCGACAGACACGCAAAATGCCAAACACGGCCTCTAATGCTCCATTTCAGTTGAGCAAGGCGCATCATCGGCAGCCGTAAAAAGTCCATCTGGCCCCCAGTTGGACGCTTCACTGACTCATGATCGGATACGAATCTGAATCTGCTGCAGCGAAGTCACACTGGATGTGTTGTTCGCAGCTGGATGCGATTCTTGCCAAATGTTTGGGACAGCATGCGTGATCGGATATGCAAATGAGCACAAAGGCGGCAAAGTTGCATTTTAGCCATTACAGTGGACACAGCTATTCAACAGTTTTCTTTTATTGATATGATGCCACTTTGACATCAAAACTCAGACTGTACATGTAGAAGAAACACTGAGTTTGAATAGCGTCGTGACAAAAAGACATTTACATTTTTTAGACTCGCTAATGACTTCCTGTTGTTATTTACAAACCTGTGATGGCCAACAAACAAAGACGTCTCTCTTCTTTTGACCTCCCCACCTCAGTCACTGACATTCACCTTCGCGGCGGCGGCTGCGCTTGCTGATAGCATGCTGATGTTAACGAGCGTTATCAGCGAGCAACAGACAGACACGCTCGCCAACTAGACATAAATTACATCACGTCTACTCGAGTGCACATCTTCAGCTGACTTTTCAATCAATTGTCATCTTTTCACACAACTAAAATCATCATGTCATCTCTGACAAACTATAGTAGGACCTCTGCCAAAGCACAGCAGTCGACAATCGTTTATTGGATCGGCACCGAGGCTCCAAATTGCTCCAAACCACACTTTCATCTTTCATGGTGGAGTCACGTGATGATGAAACGAGCTTGCTGTTATGCAACAATCGCCAGAGGCTCGTAAGTGAGCAGCAACATCCAACAACACACACGCACCAATACAATGTCAACAACATTTGCATGGATGCAGCATAAAGACGTCTTATATAAGTAACTCACTTATACTTGGATGCAAATATCCACACTGCATGTGGCTGCAGGAAGATGGTTTAATGAGAAGCTGGTGGGAGATCAAAGATTAGGTCATTTCAAATTCAAAGTGAGATTAAGGGGACATGTGCAATTTTTAAAAATTCGATTCCGAGGTTTCTTAATAAAATGTCAACATTGTTTGGTCAACATCCTCAAAGGAGGAAGAGATACTGAATATGCTCTGGTTGAAAGTACTGTACTGTATTCATTTTTGAGGGGGCGCTTCTGTCTCATTCAAATACAAACAAACAATAGAAAAAAAGATGAATGTATTTTTTTCATTCATAAAAAAGGTAAATCTGTTACATGAATAAAAGAATTACTTTAAAATAATTTAAAATTAAAACATTTAGATGATTAAATGAAATGCTTTATTAAAACATTTTTTTTAGTTTAAATAAAAATCAATTTCATTTTAAAAATCGCTAGGGCATTGTGACAAAGCCAGGGCTGCACAGTGATGCCATCAAAAAAAAAAAAAAAAAACAACTAGCAAGAACTCAATGGTGTTATTGGAGACTGAGAATGTGTGATGCTTGTGAGAAGTCTGTCCCACCCCAATAAAGCAAGAGCCAAAAAAAGTCATACAGTATTTATGTATTATGCCCCCACTAAACTGGAAGTCAACAAATGCGGAGAACAAATTTCAGCCCACTTTAGGGTGGGTCTGACCATCCAGTGGTTATATGTATTCATTTATTAATGTAACAGATCTTATTTTATTTAAAGTGTTTTTTCTACATTTTATATTTATTTGATCCATTATAAATTATTTTATATAACTGTCAGAATAATTCATTTTATTTTCATATTTATTGATTAATTTTTTTTTAAATATCTCATTCATTTAAAAATAAATTTTCATTGTTTTTTTTAATTACATTTTTCATGAATGAAACTATACTTTCCCCCCATTGTTTGTCCACATTATAATGTTTTTAATTAGGCTCCTGCGCTTTAATTTAAGAAGACGTGTAGCCTTAACTGTGCCACAGAAGAGCAGATGAAGATGCATCGTGTTTGCTACAACGTCCAAACGTCTCGTTAGGGAGCAATTTAGAGCATCCTGCAAAAAGCCAATATTCCCATTTTCCAATTCATTAAAAGACACAGCTGCTACTGATGTGGCGTTGCCCGGAGCTAAATGAATGAAGGTCACACAGGGTATAATGTGTGGGTAAATATGTGTAACGTCAACACACAAAAACTCACACACAAGCACGCATGCACACGGAGAGGCAGCAAAAGATGATGTGCCTACAAGCAAGTGTTAGCCCCGCCCACATCTTACCATATGACTACTGCTTAACCAGTGAACACCTTATTCATGTTTAAAGAAAGAAGGGAATGATGATAATACATCCTGGCAGCTCAGTACAATACAGCCAAGTGGACAATAACAAGAACGGGCATAAACGGTTTAGCCTTTCTCTGGTGGCGAAATATGACAGCCGTGTATTTATAGGCTCACCTCAGTAGGGATAGATTATATTTCCTGGGGGTGGCATGGTTGGCGCCATGGGCAGTTTTTTTGTCGCCATCCAAATTCAACAACGCTTTAAGCGATGGTTAAATAGTAGTGAGTATTCCTCACAAAATAAAGCAAAGTCTGCAGTCTGCACTTCACCCCAGAGCAGATAATTCATCCGGAAACCCTCGAGGGGAAAACAGAGACTAGGGAAAAGCTCTGTTCCGGTATTGTTCCACTGGAATGATAACTCCATTCAAGAGTGGGTGTTTGGGATCGAGTAACCAGACCTGAGCAATGGAATGCACTCCTGACGCTTTTGATGATAATTGCCCTTTAGATCATTCAGAACTCTGACCAGATGCTCAAGAAACGATGAAGATGAAGATGAAGGGTGGGAAGCTATGAAGGTATGATGAAGTGAAGGAAGGAAAGATGAAAAGAAACGAGGGAAGGGGGGAATATGGGATGATCAGACAGAAGTAAGAAATGAAGAGAGGAAGGGCAGATGAAATGAAAGAAGAAGAGAAGGAAGAGAGAAATGATATGAAATGATGGGGAGAGGAAATAAGGGTTGACAAGAAGCAGGAAGGAAAGAGGGAGGAATGGAAGGTAGAAATGATCCTTTAGTCATCCACTCAGTTCCACACATTCTCTGTCCTGGCTGCTCAGTGGAAAATAAGCAGATTTCCTGGGACTTTTGCCAGATGCTTCTTATTACATAACAAGGGTTAACTTCTTTCTACATGCAGTAAACGATCGTTCAAAAGCTTTCCTGTCAACCCCGTCGCTTGCAATGATAGCAATAAACACCTTGAGGTTGCATGCGGAAAAGTGCAACAATAGTCCCAATCATGTTTTTGTCTGCATGTTCATTCCTGGACGTCGTGCGACCGCACTAAAACGTTCGTCCGATACGATGCACATGCGCTGCTGCTGGCTTTGCAGGTTGCATGTTAATAGGTTTTGTGCCGGCGGCGTCGGCGCGCCGACTTTACTTTAATCTAGCTGCCCACACGATCAAGTCTCAGGACGCCAGGAAAGGAAGACGTGGGCGGGGAGCGAGAACACATACACGCACGGGTGCACGCGCACGTGCTCCCAATAACCAAGACACCACCTGTCACTGTTGGCTCTTTCCTCATCATGTGTGTGCGTGTCATATTAGAAGCGTTGAATGTGAGGCTAAACGTTTTCATGCCAGCATCAATATGTTAAAGATCCCGGGTGATGCAATAAATAATGAAGTATGACAATTATGTTCTTTTGTTTCTTCCTTCCATCAGTCCTGACTTCTTCATGCCTCCCTTCCTTCACTCCCCTCACCCAATGATGCCCTTCCATTGCTCACTCTTTCCTTTCTTCCTTCTATCGTGTCTCTTTCCTGCAGCCATTCTTTCCTTTCCTCACTTCCCTTATTGCTTCTGTGATGATGAGGGGGAAATTGAAGGAAGGAGTGGGGAATGAAAAAAAGGACAAATTGAAGGGCAAAATAAGGACAAAATGACAGAATAGAAGGAGTGAGTGAAGAAGGAAGGATGGAATAAGAAAACGGTTGAGAATGAAGGATGAAAGGAAGGAAAGCAAGGGGGGAAAAGGAGGAAAGAGTTGGTAGGAGAACGGGGATATTGAAGGAAAGAAAAAAGGATGGAATGAAGAGTGATGGAAGAATGAAGGAAGAAAAAGTGTGGTAAGGATAATGGAAGAAAGAGTCAAGAGTCAAGCAGAGGCAACATTAAGGGAAAAAGCAGCAAATAAATGAAGGAATGAGGGAAGTAATTAAAAAAGAAGGAAGAGGTGAGAAGGAATGAAGGGCAACGGAAGGAGGGAAGTACAGGAAGGAAAAAGGAATGATAATAGATGGAGGGAAACACACTGAGAAGGACAAAGGGAAGGAAGGAATGGAAGAAGGGAAAAGGAGGGAGGAAACAAAGGCTGATGTAAGCGTGAAGGGTTTGATGAAAGGAAGAAGGAAGAAAGGACACGAGATTTGAGTATACTAGGGATGGAGTGAAAAGGGAAGTAGGAAATGAAGGATTAACTATGGAAGGAAGGATAGAGGAATGAGGATAGAATAACCGGGTATGGAAGGAAGAGGTGTTTCAGAAAGGTGGGAAGAAATGAAGGAAGGAGTGAGGGAAAGAATGAAAGAAGGAAGCATTAACTCAGGAAGACGCATGAAGGAAAGAATTGAAAACTAAAGGAAGAAAGCAACTGAAGGCAGAGGTGCGTGCATGCACGTGAAATGAGTTTCGGTGGAGGAGTGAACGAAAAACATGGAGGATGTGAAATTTGTCCTTCATATTCAGCACTGGCAAGCGAGTGGAGACTGGTCAAAGGGCATTCATGCAAATTTGATAGATGGAGAAATAAAAGCGGGAGTCAGGAGTCATCCTCATTCAAGATCTACTTTTTTCCTCATCTTTGACGTCCTTTTATACTTTATCACAATTAATAAAGCATCAAAGACATCCCTTTCTACACTTCCTCCTCATCTCCTAACTACACCTCCTTTTGCATTCATCCTCCACTACTAATAACACCTCCTCCTCTCGTACCTACATCACTCCTTACATCCTCTTCCTAACTTCCTTAACTACACCTCCTTTCCTTCTCCTCTAAATACCACGGATCCCTCCGTCATGCATATTATTTTCTCATTCATCAACTTTTCTGCATGGAGACCGTGAATCCAGCGTGTCCGCGCCCATCTGCCGGAATGAATCAATCCCCTGGACTGCGATTATAAAAGCAACAGTGATTTTTTTTCTTTCTTTTTTTTGCACCCGCCACAATCACAACGTTCATTAGCCTAATTAAAAAGTGTGACGAGCGGCTGCGGGTGAGTGGCGGCGAGTGGAAACAGTCCGCCGGGAGTTCCCCCGAGAGCCATCGAAGGAGGCGGGAGGGTGTCGTTATTGGACGGGGGAGGAGGTGGAGATGAAAGAGGGAGCGATGAAGAGGAGGATGCTTGGAGTGTGTAATTACAAGAAAAGGAGGGAAAGTGGTGTATTTAGAATAAGGAGGCAAGGAGGTGTAGTTACAGAGGAGGAGGAGGTGGATTAGACTGTGTGCAATTACAAGAGGAGGAAATATAGTTAAAACAGGAAGCTGGGGAGTAAAGGAGGTCTGGTTAGACATTGTAGACAGGATGAGGAGGCAAGGAGGAGGACAAAAGGAGGTGTTGTTAAGAGAGAAGGACAATGAAGCATGAAGGGTGTAGGTAGAGGAGGAAAATGAGGCAAGGAGGTGTAATCAGAAGAGGAAAGAGCGGGTGAAGATATGAGAGGAGGAGCTTAGATGGAGGAGGGAGCGAGGTGTAGTTTGGAGATGAGTGGGATAGTTAAGACAGACTAGGAGGTGTAGTTTGAAGCAAGAACGGAAGGTAACAAGGAGATAGATGCAAGGAGTTAAAAGAGGAGAGGGAAAAAAGGAGGTAGTTAGGATGGAGGACACAAAAATGATGAGGAACGAAGGTGTAGATAGGAGAAAGAGATAGCACCAGGATGAGGAACACAAACAAAGGAGGAGGAGGCAAGAAGGAGGAGTTATGAGAGTTTGAGATGGATGAAAAGAAGACATAGGAAGGAGGTGTAGGAGAAAAGGTGGAGAAGTGGATAAGGAGATAGGAAGGCGCAGTCAAGCCAAAGAGGAGGTGTAGTTAGGAAGCAAGGAGTTGTGCTAAAGGCAGAGGAGGAGGAGGCAAGGAGAAGTGGAAGAAGGAATAGAAGTGTAGCTAATAGGAGGAGGTGGTAGATAAGAGAAGAGGATGAAGAGCCAAGTAGTGAAAGATTAGATGTAAAGAGGCGTTAGGAGGAGGTGAAAAAGGAGGCAGGAACACAGCAGCCATGTTTTGACGCTGTAAAATGTGTGTCAGCCAGGAAACATGAAGCAGGATGAGGAGAGGGGAGAAGGATTGAAGGTGGACTAGCCGAGGAAGCGGGAAAGACGAGGGGAGGGGACGAAGAAGGAGTGGCGGATGAGGAAGAAGAGGAAGGGAGGGAGGAGTAATGAATGAGTGGCACAAAAAGCTGCATAAGCACGTTTGACAAGTCGTCAGTCACTACAGCAAACGAGCGGCGCACTTCATTAATGTGCCGCTTTCTGCCTTACTGAGAACCGTCAAGGAAGGACGGGAGAGGAAGGAAGCAGGTGAGCGACATCATGGATGCAACATCACAAGGACGAAACAAGGGAAGCCCCGCAAAGCTGCAGAGAGAAAAGAAGGGGGGGCTGCGTAGGGAAGCCCTGCTGCAAGGATCACCTCGTTCTCGTCCTTTCTCCTTCACTTGCACAGCAGTGACCTAATAACGTCCACACATTTGCTAGCAAAGACACTAAATTATGTATTTTGGATCAAAAAGGGCTTTTTAAAGTCGAGTATTTGCGCGCTAGAAGCTGCAGTGCTTCACGGGTGCAGCAGAAAGTCACGTAAAGACTGGAATTATGTTTATTACTATCATTTATGACCACAACTTCTTCTACTCCTATACTACCACATTTCCTCAAATAGCAGTGTCCACATTGGAATAAATGCCTCCAAATCAAGGTTACTTATGGAGTCCATTTCTGTTGCTAACCAAAACAGCAGCACCGAGCAAGGCATAGACCATGGCTATACTAAAACATTTCCTCAAATAGTAAAATGACCACCCTCCAATAAACATCCCTCTGGGACTGCTGATCCTATTTGAATGCTGTTGAAAACCAAAACAGCAAAACCCACCAAAGCAAATACACAATCCCTTTAAATTGTAATATACTACCAAAAGGGTTTATTGGAGGGAGGCATTTATTTTTCTCAATTGCATTATGCACTCCTGAATCGTTGGGGCATATCATTTGAGCTGAACTTATTTTCATGTTGTATCCTTTTACTTAAATGGTGGCCATCTCTCTCATAAATGCCCTGACCCAATTTTTCACCATGTCCATAATAAAGTAAAAAAAAAAAAAAAAAAAAAAAAAAAAAACAAAAAAAAAAAAAAAAAAAAAAAAAAAAACGCCTCCATCGATTATCACCATGAAAACTTCTACTGCTCTCCTGCAGCACTTACCTAAAATATTAAATGCCAAAATGATTTGTCACAACTATTCAGGGATTCATAATGCAATTGAGGAAAAATAAATGCCTCTCTCATATAAACCTTTTACATTAAGATCACAAAAACCTCTGCTGCTCCACTGCCACATTTCCTGAAATATCAATTACCCATTGACCTTGCCCCAAATAATTGATGGTGCATTATGTACCTGAGAAAAATAAACACCTCTCTCAAATAAACAAAATGAAAATATTAAAGTAACAAGTGAAAATATGTAATTTCATAGGCACGGCCATTCTCAAACAGACGTGAAAGAGTTAACTGGAGACACCCTTTGCTAATTCCATTGCTAACCAAAACAGCAGCCCCTAACAAGGCATGCAAATTGTCAATGACTACTGCACTTCTCCCCCAAACTCCCACTTACCTCTTTTGCTAAGAAAAACAGCAACACCTATGGACCCATGTAAACTTTCTGTGTCCAAAATAGTCACTAAAAAAAATGCTGTAGATGCCCCTACATGCAGTTGAGACAATGAATATCCTCACTATACGAGGACATTTTCCAACATTCAAACTCTTCTGTTAAATTATTGCATTATATGTAACTGTATTGTATTGTACACTATTGTAAGTTATTGTACATTTTATTTCATGGTATATTGATGGTTTCTCACATCAACTAGAGAGCAAATTGCAGGCTCATGCACGCCTCTGACCCGCATGCGCACAAGCTATCCGGTTGTCGATTTATAGAGTTTGTCAGAGCAGCAGTTGATTTACTTCCATATGAAACGTCAAACAAATCATTTTATGCTGTATTTGATTTAATACGCTTCCCCAGTGGTCGATATGCAAATCGGCTGGCCTCTCATCAACTTTTACGGCTTCAAAATTAATTTAAAAAAATAGGTGCTGGTGCGTGCGCGTTCCCGAGAACAACTTTGGGGACGCGTGCACGGTGCACGTCGTTATGCGTGAAGGGATGGACGGACACGTATCGCTTCTGGAAGCTTCGTTTTGCTGACGCGCCTCATTCAGACATTGTGGGCACGAGTGCACGAGCCCACACGGCACTCAACAACAACACGCGCGCGTGTGTGTGTGTGGACGCGCACGGCATGCACGCGCAATCATACAAGCGACGAGCAACACGAGTGGAAAATCCAAAGTGTTCTTACCTTCTCTTCTCCGTTGAAACTGATGATTATGATGATGGTGGTGATGATGAAGAAGGCGCAGAAGGATGCGCAACCGACATGTGCACCACCACTGAGGAAGGGTAGCATCATCATCATCATCACCAGCACGTCCTGCCTCAGCCCGGCCGGCACCCCCCGCCCCTCTCTTTTTTCCTCCTCTCTCTCTCTCTCTCTCTTTCTCCCTTTTCACGCGGAGGCTGCGCGCATGTGTGTGTGCCCTCGTGGGGGTGACTGAGGGAGAAAGATGAAGTTAAAGGAGCTTTGTTTACAAGCAACCACTGAGCAGGCGAGGAGAGAGGAGAGGAAAGGGTGGAAGGGAGGAATGAAGTGCGATTACCAAGACGGAGAAGGAGAGCAAGAGTAAAAAAGAAAACTAGACAAGGAGTGAGGAAAGGAGGAAACAATTATAGAAGGAAAAGGTGGTGGGGGGGGTTCAGTTGAGTTACCATGTCATGCCCACTTCACTGCATGATGTCGAGACTATAGTGTACAACTTGTGCATTACAAGAGAATGAAATTAGCCTTTTTGTTTGGCCGTGATTTTCAATCTTTTGTGACCACTCCCAGAGCGGCACAGCTCTCCATTGAAATTACCAACATCGGGTCGAACTCACCTCTGCTCAGATGCGACATGCCAGATTTAGGCCAGTCATGAAATAGTGCCCAACGTGACAAGGAAATGAAGAAAATGAGGAAAGAAAGCGCAAATGACACAAATAGGCAAGATGGAAGAAATATACGCAAACAAATTAAGTCAAGAGAAAGTTAATAGCTAGGGAAATAAAAGAAACAAGAAAATAAAAGGAAGTCAAAGGGCAAAGTATGAAAGTGAGTAGCTTATTGGCCCCCAACAAATCATCACATAGAGCAGAAAAAGGACACAAGGAAAGCCAGCTAACAAACATCACAGAGTTCTGTGGTCAAGATTGTAAAAACACATCTGAGGTTCTGTTCTGTGTCAATTTAGCAAACACGTCAGTGTCCACTTCCTGCTGTGTCCAAATACGGACCGAAACGTCCTCCAATGAGAATAAACACAAGACAAGCTAGAAATAAACTTCTTTCCCACTACGCGGTGGTGGGATTATTTCTGTCAATGTCAATACACTTGGGAGAAGGTGGAATGTGGAGTGCAGAGGGCCAAATTCTATAAAAGACCACATGAAACGTTGGGAGGGTATTCCCTGAAAAATCTATGGATGTCATTGACAGCTATTTATATGAAATGTCCATGTTAAATGGGAGGGATAGCAGTGAATGATAAAAAAAAAAAAAAAACAATCATTTTTATTTTGAAAATAATGAGAGTATTTATCTTTATTTTATAAATAAAACATTTTAAAAAAAAAATTTAAGCAGTGATTGTGGATTTAAAAATAAATGTATTTATTTTTTTTAGCTAATAAAAAGTCCTTGAGTGAGATCGTCTGCCACAAATTCACATGGATTATCTGCATATTTTTCCATTTTAGAGCTCACTCATTGTAATAATAGTTAATATGTGAATTACCTTTTCAATCAGGGGTACCTTTATGATACAAAACAGGCCGTATTGAAAATGCACAGTTGTGATCCAGTTACTGGTTTGATCTGTAACGTGCGGTGTTAAGTGCAGAGAGGATGCTCCACTGTACACAGGCTGGTCTCGAGCTGCAGATGATCAGTTTTTGTGACCGACAAAGATCGACATATGCTCTCTTTTTGTACTTTTCCACAGAAATCGAACAATCATGATTGATGGCTGCTCGATGATAGCATTGTGAAAATGAGCCATTTCCTTGAAAACTTGCAAGAACTGTTTTACAATATTCATTAAGAACATAAGCACACCAGTTTTTTTTTTCTTTTTTAACATGTGAACAATGTAAAGCCACATTTCCAAGTCATTTGGGGACATCTCAAGGGATGGAGCCAGAGAAGAAATGCTCTGTATGAATTATAGATCAATCGCAGAATGTAATGTGCTTTACAACACCATACATCCAAACACTCATCTATAATTCATGTCAATATCATTTTAAAGAATCCATATCACCCCCAACCCCCTAAGCATCAATACTTGGGAGAATTATTAGGAAAGCTAGAAATGCTTTTGGACAATATGTGAGATGGATTGTGTGTGTGTGTGTGTTCTTGAGGCAGGTAGTATAAGCGGGAGCTGGTGTGGGCAGGCCTGACTGCAGCATCCATTCAGGGGAACATGGCATTTTATATTTTATATATATATATATATATATATATATATATATATATATATATATATATATATATATATATATATATATGGTACTGTAAAACGTTGGATCTATTAAAAAAATCCACTTAGAATGTTTTTAAAAATAATGGGTAGGTTTTGTTTTCTCCCCCATATAACGATTAGTAAATTTGAGCTTTTATATATTTTGATATTTTTTAGATAAAATAAATGTAGGTGCTCGTAAAATGCTTGCAGAGTTGAGCCGAATAACAATGATCATTTATGACTTTAAATGATTCTCTCTGGATGAAAGTTTGTAGAATCTAAGCAAATTGAACTGAATTGTTTGTCATATTTTCAGTTCCAGGAAGGACCTGGAACTTTCAGGTGGACAGGCGTTTTAGTGTGTTTTGAGGTGAGTATGCAAATGTAAGCATGCATACAGTCTATTAAAGATTACCGACGAAATGGAAGCTATTTAAAGTTCATATACAAAATATATACAGACATAAGGCGCTTAGGTAGTACCGTTCCGACCCCCCCAGACCCAGAACCAGTTTTGTGTGTGAATGCACACTTTGGACAAACTCCCCCGGGACATAGGGAAGTTCCATCATAGGTTCCTGCTGTGTGAAAGGGGCTATAGATGTTTGTGTGTGTATACGTGTCAATAAAAAGGACAATAGAATCCAGATGCATTTTTGTAAGGAAACTTTATGTGTGCTTGGTGAGAGTCACTCATCATAATCATCAACATCATCTTGGTTAGACAGAAAAAAAGGCCTTTTTGCAGTTTCCAGTACAGCAGATAAGGTTCCTTATTATTAAAGAGTACAAAAAAGCAGGGATGGGAGGAAGAAAAAAAAAATTCCAGAGTTCATTTCTCTCCTGCCAGGTGGAAAGAAAAAGAAAAAAAGCAAGAGAGAAGGTTTTGGTCCTGGAGTCTTTGAACGTGACTTCCTGTTTTTCCCCTCCCTAATATGTGCCCCCTTCCCGCCGCCCCCTTGCAAAAGAAAGAAAGAAAGAAAAAAAAAAAGATCCATCAATTTAGACTTTTTTTTTTCCCCCTCTTCAAATCATCTCATTAGTATTGCATAGATTTCTTTTTCATTTCCTTTTGGTCAATTTGTGTTGTTGAAGACAGGTGAGAATGGAGGCTTGGGAGAAATGGAAAGAGAAAACGAGAGAAGACGGTGCTGAAGAACAGGATGAAATTACAGGAATTAGAGATTGGGCTAAACTTTTTTCTCTCTCTCTCTTTACCACTAGTTGTTCTGAAAAAGAGGAAAAAATATTTACAGTGTCCTGACAGCACCCTCCACTCGGGGGAATCAAGAAAAGAAAGGGGGAAACAGATTGGTCACCTTATCCAGCAACAAAGGGCATTGTGGGTAAATACATGGTTTCATTTCTGGTTGATCGACACCCCCGCAAAATCCTGCCCCCTTGCCTCCCCCCAATCAGGATGCCTCAGCATACCATTATGATCTAACACACAAACATCGTCAGTTGTGTGAGGATCCCACCCCTGTCCCTTTTCAGAACCATTGAACCCCTACCCAAAAATGGTAATAAAATAATTTTAGCATAAGTATAAAGATTAGCCCCCCGCCCCACAAAAAAAAAAAAAAGAAAAGGCAGAGAGGGTGAAGTTAACAAGCGCCCCTCCACAACTCTCCCTCCCCCCAAAACATCAAGGAAGGAAGTCTAAATACTATGGAAAGCTGTTGGAAGATTAATTCCATATCCTTGATATCCACCCGAAGGTCCATGTACTAGTAAGCTATTTGTGGTCACTAGCAAGACAATTCAGCGCACTAGTAGTAGTAGAGTAGTAGAGTAATGTTTTCCTCAAATAGGTCTAAACTTTACGCTGTAGTTCAAGAACATCATATAAATGTTTTCATGTACTAGTATGCTGTTTGTCCTACTAGTAAGACAATTTGAATGACTAGGGCGCACTAGTATACTCTCGCCTTCCTCTACTCTTGACATACTAGTCAACTGATGATTTTTTTTTTCGCGGATGGTGCTCACTAGTATTCCAAAGTTGTCCTATTAGTTGAAAAAACACATTACTAGTAAGACAGTCCCTCCACTAGCACTGAGTTGTCTTACTAGTCCATGGACATTAAGCTGGATATCAAAGCTATCAATTAAATAGTAATGGTACTAATGTGTACTGTATTAGTTACTGTGTACGGGCAAATGTGCTTCTAGTAATAACGGAAGGAAAACAAAAAACAAACACTTACAGGACAGTTATTCCATTAGTGTGCCCTAGCTGTTCTACTAGTG
Organism: Festucalex cinctus; assembly: GCF_051991245.1. NCBI lineage: Eukaryota > Metazoa > Chordata > Actinopteri > Syngnathiformes > Syngnathidae > Festucalex > Festucalex cinctus. The sequence continues at coordinate 12,686,513 of NC_135423.1, read as the reverse complement.
CCCTCAATTGTCTTACTAGTACAAACCTTAAACTGATTATCAAGGATATTGACTAAATGCAATCACGACATTCCATAGTTCACTAGTAAGGTTATTTGTGTGTACTTGTAGGCAAAAATAGGTGAAAAAAACAAAACAATACTTAAATAAAAAAAGACAGTCGCCCTTCTACTAGTATGCCTCCAGAGGACAAAGAACGTACTAGTACATGGACGTAAAGATGGCAATCAAGGAACTCGAATCAACGGCTTTCCATAAACTACACCTCACTCGACACACTCAAAACACTTTCAAAGCGGCACACGTGGGGGCGGCATCTGGCACTCGACTTACTTTCCGACTCGCCCCCCCACGCTTGTTCCCGACGCCCTGCATTCCGTCCGCCGCGCTCACAGGTCACTCTCGCCGTACAGGGCGGTGGAGAAGGACATGTAGTCGAGGGCGCCGGGCACGGCGTCGGGCCCCGAGTAGGGCGCCATCCTGGCGATGCAGTACTCGGCCTGGTCGGGCGGCAACTCCCGCCTCAGCTCATCGGCGGTGATGAAGTTCTGACAGGAGCAGAAAGAAGGGATTGAAGCGGATCTGCGCAATTTATCAACTGTCCATTAGGTGTGGGACAATTACCGGTTTGATGTGGTTTTTAAAAGTCAAGGTTTCAATAACCGCCAATACTGGCTGTTGGTAATCAGCTTTTCTTTTTTAAAGGGACCTCTAAGCAAGGACAATATGACTGGCTGCTTGCAAAGTTCAGTATTATTATTAGTATTATCTTTACTAAATATTCTCTATTTTCTTTAAAAACAAAAATTATGTTCAATGGGAAAAAATGCTGTTTTTTATTTAATCAAATATTTTTTTAAAGGTAATTTTAGAGTTGTAATTCTAATACCGTGAAGCTGCAATATTGTTGCTCATGGTTAGCATAACCTTAGATTCTAAGGTATTGTACGTAAATAAAGATGACTAGCCTACTTTTTGGGTACTGGTATTTTCACACATGGCGTCTTGACTTTTTTTTTTTTTGGGGATCAAACTCAGGATAGACATTCCTCCCAAATGTCATGTTGCTCAAGGAAATTGTCTCCAGGGGCTGAATTTTTCCAAAAAGGTCACCTTTCCCGCTCACCTTATCCGCAGCCAGAATCTTGAAGGAGGCGATGACCTGGTCTGCGGTGTCCGTGTCTGTGGTCTCCCGAGACATGAAGTCAATAAAGGCCTGGAAGGTGACGGTGCCCGTGTTGTTGGGGTCCACGATGCCCATGATGCGAGCGAACTCAGCATCGCCCTGATGGAAAACCAAAATCAAAAGAAGAGGTTAACCTGCAAGACACTTAAATACAACACAGAGATGGGAACTTCTGGACAAACACGACACACAAACGGGCATGCCACATTGGTAGCTCATACAAGACAAATGCTTTGACGTTCACTGTGCTAGAAACAGAAAATGGCAAGCAGAGTGAGAAAAGCCAGCAGGTGTCTGCAGGTGAATGCCTCCAAAAAGCATTTTTTTAACACAGAATTGGTGCATTTACACTTGATACCCAAAATGTTTCTGTACACCTATTAACGTCATTTTACTTGGCCTATCCAATGTTTACATCTGCTATTAGCATTAGCAAGGTCACACCTTGTGTATGTTTTTACAAATGTCATGTGCATATTCACGTCTACTTATCGCCGCATTTACACCCGGCATCAAAATGTTTGCCGTTAGTCGCCATGAAATACGACATCGCTCGTCACAAAAAGAATTTACAGCAACAAAACGGTTTTAAAAACCGACCAGGATTCTGTCATTCTACCTTTGGCCACAATGCGACGCGGGATTCTAGTTTAGGTAAGACACTTTTCCGTAGTTCGAAGGGTTTTAAGTTTAGTCCAACCGGAACACATTTGCTGCCGTCAACATGGGGCGTGTTTGGAAATTCACTCCAACGTCCTAACGCCACTCGGAGTGGTTATGTTAGGAGAGGCAGAGTGCTCTCCTCTCTCAATAATTTCTGAATGCTGTCTATGTTATAAACCAATCAGCACTAGTGTTTGAACTGTTTCCATAAGTACCGACACACTTCTTTTTTGGGGTCACACAGAATAAGCAACCGGTACAATTGAACGACTGTATGAAATTTCAAACAGTCCAACACACCCACGAGTGCAAATCCGATGTCTACTGTTCTTGGTTCTGGTTTTTGTGAAACAAATTTCCCCCAAAAATGTGACATACTCCGGAGCGGCTTAGGTTCTGAAAAACATGATACTTAGGGCCAAATTTGCCACATTAGTAAACCAATTAGCAAGTGAACTCTCATAATTGAATGTCGTTTAAGTGCTCAAACTTTTGGACCTGCAGACACCCCAAAGAGAGGGAGCTAAAGCCAGCATTGGCATCAGTACCAGGCTGTTTCCTGTAGAAATGAGCAGAGCCCGGTAATCCTCTGCCACCATCTGTCCCGATCGCTTCTGTGGGGGGGGGCCAGCAGGTGGGGAAATTTATAGCAGAGAAGCGACAGGATTGGTAAGATAGATGTTGAAAAAGAGGAAGGGGGAATCATGTTTGGGGAAGCGAGGGAAGACAAAGAAGAGATAAAAAGCACAAAGAGTCAATGTTGAGAGCAACATAAAAACTGACGGGCGCGACCCAAGACAACACCTGTACAAAGCAACAGAGACGCCTGGTGGACACACGGGGACGCAACATCTCCAAGCTTGATGGCCTTCATCCCGAGGAGCCTTGGAAGCCGGGAAACCAACCAGGCACTCAGCAGTCAGAGACTCATTCCAATATTATGAGCTCTTTGGATAATATTTCTTTTATAGGCATGCCTATGCTATCAATACCTTGTTTTCTATTGGCATGTTTACAGCTGGTGTTCATGTGAAATTAGCTAGTTTGCGGTATTTAAATTTTTACTTCTATTTACAATATTTATACCTGGTATCAATGCATTTACACTGTGTATCAACGTATTACAACTCCTATTTACACCTAGACCTAAAATCACATCTATTTGACTGACAGTAGAGTTGGCTTTCCAGCTTCCATGTGGCCTCCCTGGGACTCGATCCCCCCTTCTGGTACAGGGGGGTTTTCCTACCTGCTTGTCGTTCTCCACGTCGTAGCCCAAACTGATCAAACAGGCCTTGAACTCTTCGCCATTGAGTGCCCCGCTGTGGTTCTGATGCGGGCCAATGACAAACACCACGTCACAACCCGGGACCCAACCAAATCGCAACCACGGGGACGTGGGGAGATGGGCAGTGGGATGGACCATGCAGGTGGGATGATGGGACAAACAGACAAGGATGGTTGTTTAAGCAAATGTTCACACAGGTTCATGTATGGTGTTGAAATGCATGTTGGGATATCTTTTTTTTAAATTTATTTATTTATTTTGTATTTATTTTTTTACTAAATATAACTATATTTAGCCGCATCAAAAGGACTAACAACATATGAGACCGTGACACAAAAGAGAAACATTGTGGATGTGTGACACCCCGAGTGAGTCATTTACAGTCAAACAGGGACCATTAGGGGTGATTCCTCATCCTGTGGTGTCAGTAATCAATTCAAACCATTAAAAAAAAAGATCCAAATTTTGTCTCAAATCTCCAAATGTGTGTAAATATTCATGGTAAAACATTTACTGTCCTCCTGAGGGACACCCACAGAAATTAACACAAGTGATACTCGCATGGCTCCACTTCAAGGCCCTCCTATTGTCTGAACATGGGCATGCACATGAACACCACTAAACTTTCAGCAATTTCTTCTGACTGTGTTCATTATTACTAGTAGTTTGTTTTGATTGTACAAGGTGGCGGTTATCGAGGGGAGCAACCTAAGTCACACTTGCATTGTTAGTCAGTGTGCTCCGTCAACTTTTTTGACTGTTGATTGCTTCTAGTGTTTATTTGTACAAGATTCTGGTTGTCATAAACTAAACTTTAAATAAATATAAATATATTAAAAAAAATAATGATAATAAAAAAAAAAGAGAAAAAAAGTCATGTTGAGTTCCATTTGTGCAGTTCTAGCACCCTCTGGTGGCTGTTTCTTCAGTGCAGTTTAATTTTCATAAGGGAAGTTTGGCCCATTGTTTAAAATCCACGCTAATCATCAGATGAAGAGGAACATGATATGCTTGTGAACAGAGTCAATATGTGGAGGAACTCAATGTGTGCGTGCATGAGCTAGTTAAGTGTCTTGTTATTAAGTGTTATTAGAGATTGTAGGTGGTTTATATGCATTGCTGTTATGTACAAAAGGACAATATTCTTTTTTTTTTTTTTTTTTTAGTATGAGTTCTTTTTTTTAAATTTAATGTAATTTTTTTACAATATTAGAAAACTTTTTTTTTTTTTTTTTATGTCGCCTACTCCCCACAATATCGTGATAATTATCGCATTGTGAGCTTCATATCGTGATATTGTATCATGATGTTTGGATCGTTACATCCCTAACTGTCTGAGGCCCTTTATTTAAATAACCTAAGCTGTGCCTTTACCTTTGTGGATTATCTCTAATATTTTTTAACTCAATAAATGCAAGGTGGTTGTTTACAACACAAAATCTGATTTTGAGGGACGTTGCACCCTGAAAAGTATACCGTAAGTAAAAATAATAAGTGAAGCTGTGAGGTCTGAGTTTGCATGCCTGACCTTGTCAAAGTGGTTGAAGGAGGCCCGGTACTCGTACAGCTCCTCCTGGCTGATGCCTTTGGCGTCGCGCGTCAGGATCTGGTTCTCAATCTCGTTGATGGTCCTGGCGATGGTGGTGAGCAGCTGCTCCCAGCCCACACGGATGTGCTGCACGAGGATGCACATGTTAACAGTAAACGTCTTAAAGAGTATTTGACCCACACAAGGCCGTGGTACTACCTCCATGGAGTAGGGCGTGTACGTGTTGTCAAAAATGAGGGCCTCCTGGATGAGCTTATGGACTCCCTCCAGCTGGTCAATGTTGGGCTTGTAGTCAACGATGCTGCGCTCGTACTCCTTCAGGTTGGTCAGCTGGTCCTCCAGAGTGCCGATCATCTCGATGGATATCGTGCCGATTTCCTGTCCGCATAACACTTCCATTAATTACATTAGGGAACGCTGTCTGGAAACCATTTTGACTAACGCGTTACAGTACCTCCATCTTGTTTTGTATCCAAGGTCCGACCACGTTGGCTTGCTCGGCAAAGTTGCGCCTCAGGTTGTCATTGGACTGCTGCTTGCGAAGCTCCTCCTGAAGGGCCCGGTCACGCTGAGGCACCAGCTTTTCCGCCTGCAGGCGCGCACACACAAATTAACGCGTTCAAACCCAAAAACATGTAAGCACGTTTTTTAATACTTTGTCCTTCACTCCTTAAAACATATTTAGCCTGCATACACTCTACCTGATCCCACTTGGTGTCGATGCTTTGTGGCGTGATGGTGGTGTACTGGTTGGTTCCACTCAGCTTGATGCCATTGTGCTGAGCGATCTTCTGCACCTCGCTGTGGATGGCCTGGATGGCCTCGCGCTCCTTGTTGGCATCAGGCAGGGTGGACTTGAACTGCTCATGGGCACGGATCAGACTCTGAGGGAGCACACAAATCCATTATTTTATCATCCACTGTGCGTTTTGTCCTCTCTGTCAAGTTCCTGACGTGTACCTGGATCTCTTCAATGTTGTGGACAATAAACATGTCCTGTAGGTCCTCCATGGCCCCCTCCATCCAGTTGTTGAAGGGCGCTGCCCGTTTGGCGTACTCCAGGTAAAGCTCATCGATAGACTCCAGCAGTTTCTCTGTTTTCTAAAAAGAGACAAGTACACGTGTGAGTTTAAGAAGGTCTTGGAGTAAATTCTGGTGCGCAAGTCGGAAACCTGAAGTGAGTCCCTGCGACTCTGTGTGAGTTCTCCAAGGCTGTCCCACTGCACGCAGATCTTCTGGCAGCGAGCGTTGACATTGGGGGCGTCGTAGTAGTCCAGCTCACTGAAACACAACATGCGATGCTTAATGTGACAAAAATAAAAACATGATTAGATGAGCTTGCGCGCTAAAGCCTTACCCCGGGTTTACACCGGATGCGGTTGCGACTTGCTTCCACAAACATTTTTGTATAATTTTAATACTAATATATATATCTTACAGCTAGTGAAAACCTCAAATTCACCCTCAAGTCTGACAAATGAAACGATCAAAATTATTAACGCCACTGGGCTCTACAGAGAGTTTCCTGTTCCATCCTTTTCAAAACAACGAGTAGTTTTATTTTAGAATATAACTTGTATATTTATAATCAACCTTTTTCGCATATGTAATAAGGGCTTCTTGACCAATTGACCATTTATTTTAACCTCACGTACTTGAGTTCCTGCGCGATGGCAGCGATCTGCTCCACTCGGTCCTGATGGGCGGCCAGGTCGCTGTCAAAGGCCTCATGTTTGCGGAGCAGCGCCTTAACCTCGGACAGCGAGGCTGTCTCGTAGTCTCTCTGAGTCAGCATGGCCTCCTTGCCTGTATTTCACACACAACTACTGTAAAAATAGGTTGGTGACTAGCACATCCCATTGTTTATAGTACCATACACTGTCGGTCTGATATTCAAGTGACCAAATACAAACTGTTTCTTTCATATTATCAATAAGGAACTTGGTAGATGTCTATCATGAGTAAAAGCCACCCAAAAAAAAACCTATCCTAGACATTTTATTGAAATGCTCTCAAATTTAAACCATGTGTACTAGAAAAATAAAGGATACTAAATAGAGAGACCCTTGAGTTTTAGACATCATGTGTACGGGGAGCATGGTGGTCAAGTTTGATGACTTGCCTTACAATATGAATGAACCTTGTCAGAATAACTCCGCTCATTGATTTTTGGAAAATTCAGCCCCTGAGGCCATTTAGACTTGGCAACATGAATTTGGGTGCATGTCAATCATTGAGCAAACCCACCAAAGTCTCAAGAAGCCATTCTTGAAGAAACAAAGAAGGTCTGCCACTTTGTTTCTCAGAAGCCATTTTTGACTGGATGATACTAAACAGTAGGGGTGTTAAAAAAAAAAATCGATTCGGCGATATATCGCGATACTACATCGCGCGATTCTCGAATCGATTCAATAATCGGCAGAATCGATTTTTTTTTTTTTTTTTTTTAGGATTCACACCTTGAGCATGGAAGAATGTTATATGAACGGCACATTAAGCCTTAATATTTTTATTTTAATGCTGTTCAAACATGAAACAGATTACAACCTCTATAAGACTGAAATTTCAGATAAATAAATAATACATTTTCATATAAATCTTACACTCTACAAGCTTACTGATTAGTATTTTCTAAATATGAATGAAAAAAAATCGCAACAATCGACTTATAAATTCGTATCGGGATTAATCGGTATCGAATCGTGACCATTCGTATCGGGATTAATCGGTATCGAATCGAATCGTGACCTGTGAATCGTGATACGAATCGAATTGTCAGGTACTAGGCAATTCACACCCCTACTAAACAGTGAAAAAATAATGTCTTTTTCATTATTGCGTGTAGGGACAGTGCCAAAGCGAAATAAAGATGAAATGCCATGAATTTCTAATAGCTCCCCATTCAAAACATCACCAATTAGCAACCATTTTACTCATTGGTAGGCATATTGTCTACCATGAGGCAGGCTCCATTTTCTTTTCAAAGGACTATTTATTAATGAGATCACGTGGCCATTTTCTTCAAAGCCGGCAACTACAGCACCAAATGTTGCTTTGGCAAAGACTGAACAAGTTGTAGATTTGCGTTGGTCACTCCTTGTAGTAAGAGTTGGGAATCTTTGGACTTACCATCGGTCCAGGATTCGTGGATGGAGGCCTTCTGGCGGAACTTCTCAGCCAAGTGGTCCAACCTCTCCAGACGTCGTATCTCATTGAGGAGCCACTCTTCGTAGCCCTTCTCTGCACCCTCCAAAGTGTGCCACGCCCGATTGATATCCTGAACAGCAAATAAATAGGAAAGAGATGAGCTCGTCAAAAACTGCCAATACACTACACTAAAGTCTTGTGTGAAACGTGTGTACTTACAGCCACCATGTGTCCCTCTGACGGCATAAAGGCAGGTCTTCCACCTAGTCTCAGTTTGGTCTGCAGCGTGTTGAAGTTGATCTCCAGCTGACATTTCTCCTGAACCTGTGGGACCAACATTGCTGCTACTTAGAGTGAACACAACAAATTTGAACCTGTTAACTGGTAGCAGTGAAGTAAAGAGGCGGACTCGCAAACATCATATTTAAAGCACATTAAAGGACTACTCAAAGCATCAAAGCATTAAAGTGCTATGTGGACATTAAACAGCACGCACAGATTAAGAAACACCAACAAAATGTAATTCAACTCAACTTGGTCGTGGTCTGTTTAAAATAGACATAGTACTGTACTCTGTGTGTTTGTGCGACTATCCTGCGGTAAGGCCACAATCCAAGCAGTGGTTCCTTGTAGTTGAGAAAAGAAGACGTAGCTGTATAATTTAAGCAGTTAGCTGCACATGGATAAGAACCTTTGGTGGCTTGTGGACACGGCGGTAGTCCCGGAAGTCCTCCAGCTTCTGCTGCATCTCAGACATGGTCTTCTCTGGATTTCTGTTCTCCAGCCAGGGAATGGTGCGACGGATCCACTCCAGGAGCTGTGCAGGGGGCGGAGGATGGAATGGTCAAGAGGAGGAATAATGTAGGGCAGACTAATCATGTCTGGTTTGTACTCACATCACTGGCCAGTTTCTCGTACTCCTGCATCAAGTGCTCGTTCTCCTGGTTGACCGCCAGGACTTTGCAGATGCGATTGGCTGCAGTCTCAGCCTATGTGGAACACACGCATACTGGTGAGAGGCACTAGCAATATCTTGTCGTAGCCAAATTTTTCCCCACCTACAACTTTTTTTTATTCATGCATTTTGTATTCATTTATCTTATTCAATAATGGCTTAATTTATTTATTGGAAATACAATTTTAAAATCTTTTAGAATTTAACATTTTATTCAATTGAATTATAATACACTACTAAGAAATAGTGCAATTTAGAAATACATACACATTAGGTGCTTTATTCAAAACGTATTTCTGTATAATAAATATTCGCAAAACAATTTTACACAATGCAACAGACCAAAGTTACATGTGTATCTACAATTTTAACACATGCATTATGCATTTACATTTTACGAAATCATACGTTTAACGCTTCTGTGTTTATTTTAGATTTAAAAACAGATTTTCATTAAATACAAAAAATTCATTTTAAATGTATACGTAAAACGCCTTATTTCACAAATTTAGTTATGTTTTTAAATGTAATGAAATGTTACTAATTAATATGAATGTTAAATGTGCATGTAAAATGGCTTCTTATATGAATATTTTAAGTATAATACATTTACAAATAATACAATAGAAAAGTGAGCAATTTTATTATTACAAAAAACTATTTAATATTTTACACTTCTCCGCCGGCGCCTATTCTAAAAATTGTGTGGCCCGTTTGAAAACAAAACATGCTCAAAAGTGTGTAATGGTCTACTATTTAGGTCCAAGTCATTGGCATGAACATACACGAGCACTGATTGGTTGCTAAATTTCTTTGAGTTTTAAAAAAAAAAAAAAAAAAAAAAGGGGGGGGGGGATTCACACGTGTTTGATGGGGGGGAAAAAAGGTGTGAAAATTAACTGTCGTTAAAAAAAGCCAGCAGCCTCACTTGGATGGTTACAACATGCAGGAAGCTGCTGGCGGTTAGTCTCATGTGCCTCAATCACACACACTGTGTTTTAAAAAAGAAAAAAACACCATGCGTCTCAAGTGGGTCCATACATCAAGTACATCGGGTTCAAGTGGTGCTGAAGTCCAGTGGGTCCTACGACATTAACTACTGGACTGCAGGAATACAAAAACAAAACATTTGACAAGTAAATTCAATACTTGATGAACTTGATAAAATAGATTTTTAGGGGTTTTTGAGGTTCCAGTAATAAAACTATTTAGATTTTTTTTTTTTTTTAAACGATAATACACAAACAATAACAGAATGTGGAATTGTTAACAAATGAAGCAAAGTGGAAAGATGTTAACTCATGTTTCTCAAAGAAATCAACACTTCCCAAAGTCACACACTGAACTTAGAAGCTATTGTTATATTTGCTTTATTTCTGACTCTTAAGAAACTAGCAAATAAGACTGCATATATAGTACAATACTAAGGGTGAACTGAGATATATATATATATATATATATATATATATATATATATATATATATATATATATATATATATATATATATATATATTCAGATTTTTTGCACAGTTCCCTCATGGAACATATTAGTTCAGGGTCAAATGTAATTACCTCCAGTTGTCGGATGTCATACCTAGCAACGCTCATGGCAGACATCAAGCACCAGTACGAGTACCATACTGTGAATTTTAGGCGGCAAAAATGATGCAATAACATATTAACTAAATGGCAGCATTGGGGGAGGGGTGGTGGGGTGGTACAGGAGAAAAAGCGCTCCTACTCTGCCTCGGAGGGCTAGCATGTGTGTTTGCCGACAAGTCACAAGTAGGTGGAAGCTTGCCTGTGACGCATCAGCTTAAATCCTTCCCATATAAATATGTAAATAAATATCAAAGTCTACATGTGTACTTACTACTTTACCATGTGCACTGCCATCTAACTTTAGCACTATTTGCACATTTTGAGCCGGCTTCCTCAAACGCCCCTGTTAATTGAATTTATAACATGACAATTGAGACTGTTCAACATATTACAGATATTAGTTTCCAAAAATGCTAAACTGATGGTATGTTTTCCTAAATGTGACTTTGAAACCATGGTTCCAACCTAATCCAGTTTTTTCGGCATACCATCACACCCCTAGTATGTACAGAGCCTAAAGAGACAAGTAGAGTTCTTTCAGGCTTCAATTCTACAAAAACATTTTGCTCCAATGACTGATTCACGTCCTTGGCTGTTCAAAGTAAACCAACCACAATGCTGCAATGTGACTTTAGGAAGGTGAGGGTGGACCAACCAGGGTTTTTTACTTATTTATTTTTTTACAAGAAACAAGAGTGAGTATTTAAAAGCATAGAAGCATGTTCAGAGAGTTCCCATCAAAACACTGAAACTCGATGTTTCAATTCAGCAGACGTTAAAGAGCGAATTTATGTATAACTTGATTTTCTCCAAGTTGCTATATGGGTATCGGAACCAAGTCCTGCTGCGAATAGCAAGACTCCAAAAATAATAATAGTGATAATAGCATGGACCTTAAGATAGCAAAAATCCAAAAAATAACGAATGCCACTCAAAAAGCATTTGTAATTGCATATACCGGTACATGCCACAAGATGAAGGCAGAACATTTAAAATGGAAAGGATCATTGCACATCAACTCCACGCATTTAACATGTAGACAATCATGAACCCAAATTACATAAATGATTATATTCATAACTTAATTTATTCAAGACTAACAAACCACTTTCACTGGTAATGAATTGACCTTAACAACACCTCCAAGATTCCTCCAAATAATTTTAGCAGGAAATAAGCGAGATTTCCAGCAAATATTGTATTTAAAAAAAAAAAAAAAAAAAAAAAACGCCGGACTGCAAATATGCGAGGATTCACTATCCCCGTATTCGTTATTTTTTGCATATGATGGGAACTCTCTGCTTTAGGGCGTGTTGGATACGCGTACCTTCTGCGCGCCAGAGAAGGCGTGATAGAAGCAGGACACATAGGTCATAATGGCCTTCTCGTCAGGCCTCAGCGTGCCCACGATGTCTGCCCGACAGCCGAAGCGAAGGATGAAATAAAAGACAGAAAAGAACAGAGTGAAGCCCAAGCAACCCAAAAGCGACTCCGGAGAGGATGTGGGGTACATGTCTGCGACTCCACCTGAAAGCGACACCAACACGCCGATGGAGCGTTACAGCTCACATTTGGACACAAAAGCAACAATCTACACATTTACTCATTAAACACATACTGGTGAAAGTGCTGCACCTTACAAACTATTTTTAAATATTTGTAAAACCCTTTTTTTTTTCTTTTTTTTTTAAATTAAACATGCATTCAACATTTATTAATTGGAGCTATAATTAAATACAATTTTTCTAAATTATTATAATTATCAGTCATTAGATTTTTATGTAATGTTTTAATAGATTTCATCATTAATAGTAAACTTAATTTTACATTTGTGTTCAACAGTTTAATAGCACTGCAATTTATTAAAATCAATTAACTCAATAAAATAATTTTAACATTTATTAAATAACATTTCAATCTATGTGTAATCAACACATTTAAAATGTATATTTAGTGTATTTTTAATACTCAACACAAAACAGTAAATATTTATGTAAAATTGCTCATTTTATATATTTTTTTAAATTGTAATTAAACTATCAACAATTTATCAAATAAAATAAACTTTTTAAAACTTTGTTAAATATAGTGACATAAATTAGGATGTCCCTTCAACTCCACATGAATAATTCAACAGAACGAAACACCTGCAAACGTTTTTCAACAAATGAAGGCAAATGTGCGAGATTCTCCCAAGGCCGCCATACAACAACGAGACAAACGAGGCAGGGATGCAATTAAGGGTACATAATGTGCCTACAAGATTCCTGTCAGAGAGAAAGAAACAAACAAACCAGCAAGGCATGATTAACTGCCCTAAAAATGAAACAAATCCTCTAATCTTATTCACTATTGTATCATTTTACAAGGATTTTATTAGGACTCAATGATTAAATAGGATTATCAGGCTGACTTACAGCATGTAAAAAAAATGCAAGAAAAAAAGTCAAGATTAGCACTTCACATCCTCTAGATCCCCTCCCCTGCACCAAGAATGTGTTAAAAAAACTTTTTTTATCGTATTGCACTTTCACCAGCTGAGTTCAATTGACTGTATGATGTAGATTGCTGCACATTTCTGTCCCACACATCTTTTTGCTGAGCAGGGTCCGGAGCTGAAAGAGCTGTGAAAGAGGGCGAGGCCATGCCGGACAGAGGGAAGGGAGGGTTGTTAGTAAAAGGGAGGGGTGACAAAGGGCCTGACATGGGGTACCTTCTGAGCTCCAGAGAAGGCATGGTAGAAACTGGACACATAAGTCATTATGGCTTTCTCATCTGGACGCGCAGTGTTCACAATGTCTATTGAGGGGGAGGTTACGAAGACGTGATTAAACATGGACACACATGTATGAAAGAACATGCGCGCACGGACTCACACACACAAGTGATGGACAACATAATGCATAGACAGCAAAATACATATGATGTCAAATAAATATACACAAAAACGAATGCCAGCGATGGCTGCTGTTGCTAGTGCTAAAGCTCATTATCGTTACACTAAACCCCAATTTGAAACGTTTACTTGAAACCCTGGCCTGAAATCCTAACTCCCTCAAACCCGCACCTGGCTAGAAACCCAGGTTTGAAATACTGACACTTGCTTGAAACCCCATTTCAACTGTGCTTGAAAACCCAACCCTTGATTGGAAGTTAACCTTTGTTTGAAATCATACTTAGAAAACACAAAACTACTATAAAACTCCAACCCTGATTTGAAACCTTAACCCAGGCTTGAAGCACTAATTTGAAACCCTAAATTGACAAGTTAATCTGAAACCAAAACCTATCTTGATCCACTGACATAACATTCCTAACTTAAAACCCTCCTTTGAAAGAGTCATTAGTTACACAATTTTGACGAACACAGAACAACAATGCAATAAGAACATAGTCAAGAATAAGTATTAAACATGAATCTGCTTAAGAATTCAAAAGAATATTCAACACACAGTTGGACACAAATGGAGGTTTACCTTCTGCATCCAACATTTTGGGGATGTCCAAGTACTTCTCGGCCACCTCAAAGGCATTGTTGAGATTGGTTACCGCATCATCCTGCGTGAGCAATCATAAAGCAAAAAAGCTTGTGTTAGTGCAGAGCAATGTGTTTGCAATCCTGTTGTACCACGTACCTATGGTGCAATTTTATTTGCTAGACCATACAACGCATGTCTCTACTTTGAATATGTTCCAATTCATTTTGGTCTTTCATAATCATTACACATGCATCTATGCAGTAAGGTATAACACTAAACGTTGGCCACCTTTCTGAGCTTGTCGTAGTCAATGAGTTCAGGTCTGTGTCTGTGGATCAGAGCGTTGAAGGCGAGGCCATCCTTCCAGCTGCCAAAACACAAGGACACCAGTTACACCAGTACCACAACGTGCATTACTTTGCTGGAACAAACTAACATGACGTTAGAGCACCGATTCCCAACCAAGGTTATGACAGTTAAAGAAAACTAACAAGAACGGAAGTGAAATTTAAAGAAAAAAAACAACAAAAAAACATTTACATTCATGAAATAAATACTTTAGCAAAAAAAGGAAAACTAACTGAAACTGTATTTCACATTTATACAATTATAACGCTGGGTTACACACACACACACACAAAAATTGTAAGTTGTCATGTTTCTTCAACTGAAGTAAGACCATTTTGCATTTCTGACTCAAAAAATGACACATTTTTTTTTCTCAATCAGGTCAGGTGTTTATGCTAATTTGATTTTGACAAATCCAATTAACTAAACTGACTGTATTTGTGACATTATCAGATGATTTTCATTAATATTTCACATCCAAAATATCTATTCGGGGGAAAACAAACCAGGTCTCTGGATAGAAGAAGAAGAAGTGTGAAGCGTGAGAACAAGCACAAACATATACATCACAAATTCTATTTTAATACGTTTAAATGTTTATAAAGCATGGGGCATGGGCACAACTGCTAAAAACTTTTTCTTTTTTTTAATTGTTTTTGTTATTTTGGTTCCTTGACATTGCAGATTTTCATCTATGGGTGGGTCTGCAACACATCCTCACAATTGACAAGAGTTCACTGTACTACAGTGCAAAAAAATCCACCAGGGGGGGCTCTTGCTACATATTTGAATATGAAAAGGAACGTGCCATCTAGAAAAAAAAATATACTACTCGAATACCAGCTGTGCTTGTGTTTCGGCAGCACAACCGCCCAGTTTGTTTTTTAGTGTTTGTGTCTGCATGTGTTACCTAATGTGGAAGTTCTGCACATTGACATTCTTGTAAGGAGCGGTCTTCCTCTGGCACCACAACAGAAGGCCCTCCTTAGCTGACGTCTCTGTGAGGTTGGCAAGACAGAAGAAAAAGCAGAGGATGAAGACGTCTCTCTTCGTGGGAACAAATGGTTTAGAAATGTTACATGAGACCAGGATACATTTTAATCAGTCATCAGAGAGAAGAAGAAATGTGTGATTTTATGTTGAAATTGGCATGGGCAAACACTTTATCTAGAAAGTAAATCTGAAAGCCTTTCAATGGGATTGGGGGCGGGGGTAATATGGGGATAATAAATACTGTCCAGTCCATAGTGAAAGTGTTTCAAGAACCTACCTTCAACAGAGATGTCCTGGATGGCGAAACGGAGGATGATGGTCCAGATCATTCCCAGGGTCATCTTGGCGTTTCCATCCACAATTTCTGAATAAAAAAAAAACAAAAAACAAAAACGTAAAGGACTTAAATGGTAATAAGATAGCAGCACATTTACAGTTATCTGAATGTGTTTCAAACAGTACATGTTTATAAATGAGAATTTATTTATATATTGTGTTAAATACAAAAAAAAAAAAGATAAATGAAGAGTATCTAATACAAAATAATTTAAAGTACTGTAATATTTGTTGTAAACAAATGCAATAAAAAAAAATAACTGTCTAATAGATAACTCATCTTTTTATAGTGCTTAGTATGGTATAATAAAAAAAATATTAGCTTGACAATTAATTATGCATGCATTTTTTTCCCATATTGTCAAGGCTTTTGGTTTGTCCCATCTATAGTGTTAAAAAAATAACTTATTAAAAAAAAAAAAAAAAAAAAAGCAATACATTTATAAAAATATATAATTACAACGCTAAAAATAAAGTTTGTAATATCTAAGAATTGTGTGTACAGTACATTTCTATATTATACAAAAAACTATAAATATAATATCATATAACATGATCATTTATTTAAAAATACAAGAATAATGAAATGGTCTACTGTATAGCCAATAATTGTAACTACCGGTAGATTTATTTAATTTTAAATTGTATTTTTGAAAAAAAGTTCAGTAAAATACATTAAAAAAAATAAAAAAAATTAAAAAAATTAAAAGTATTACATGGCCGGCAAAATTCGAATCATGAAGCAAGTATGTCTAAACTAACATCAGCAGACATGTAGAAAATATAAAGAATGTGTGAAGGTGTGACACACATTTCTGTTTCTTGGCGTCATTTTTTGCAGTGTGAAACGCACGCATGTATGGTAGTTAGGCATGCGGTCTGGCTGGAATTCCTCACATAGCTTCAATGCACAAGATGGCAAACGTACTTTGACAGTGACTCATCAATGCCACTACACAGCAGGTTATGATATATTGATGAAGCAGCATGTGGCTTATTCTAAGGTCATTTTTTGAATGCCCTGCTTCAAATAACCCATTCGTTAAATTTTTAGTACTCTGTGTGTGTTTGTGTGCGTGCGTCTACCGACCCTCTGCGCCAATGGAGACCAGTTTGACTCCCTTGCTGGCAATGAAGTCCAGAGCTTTGTTGACATTGTTGATCTTGTGAACCCTCATCTTGCCTCGCTCTGGCTTGGGTAACCGCTCACCTGAGTACACACACCAGACAAATATGCACATACTGCAAGTTAATATATGTATTGTACATATACAATATATGCTGGCTGAGACGCTGTTGCCTTTTTCTAGTATTGGATTCCAAGTGACTGTTGATATAGGGGCAATATGTTTGTGTTTCTGTACTAATTACAGAGTTGATAGCCTGTAAGATGTCATCAAGAAAAATCTGTCTAGGTGTGAGTCACACAGAAATATGCATTCACTGGTTAAATACCCACTGTATGAAATCTTTGAAACCCCATCCATGGCTTTAAACCGCAGTTTGAAGCCCTAACAGTGTTTTTAAATTAGACATCATAACATGAATCAGGCATTACCTGAGATGACCTCCAGAAGCAGCATGAGCTTGAGTCCATCCCTGAAGTCCTGCTCGATGTTTTCAATCTGTGTGCCGGCCTTGCGCAGGTGGGAGTTGCACCATGCCGTGAACGTCTATATGAGGACGCAAAAAAGTACACAATTCATGAATGAATGGTACGCAGCTTTCACTTCCACACAACAACAACAAACCTCCCATTACTCGTTAAATATGAGAATTTACAAATTCCAAACGAATCACCTTTTTTGGGGGCCCGGACATGGTCAGAAACGTACCTTTTTTTTTTTTATTTCATGCGCATGTACAGTAATAATGTATGCTTTAAGGATTCCTGAACACTATGCCCTAAATGCACTAAAATTAGGGGGGTTCTTGCAGACGAAAAATAAAATAAATATATATATATATAAAATAAAAAATCAACGACTCGTGCATGAAATTGAACAGGAAGATGACCATTTTGGTTTGAAGTAGCTATTTCGAGTGAATGTCAGTGCTCTTAAAATTTGACTTAACTCCTATTAGGGATTTCATTAAAATAAGCTTTGAACAGAAGCAGTTACCCCGGGTTTACACCGGTTGCGGTTGCGGTGCGGTTGCGGTGCGTCCGGCGACGCAAGCAATTAGATTCCATTCATTCGAATGGTGCAGTTTACACCGCTTGCGGGTGCGTTGCGTCTCAGCTGCAGCGTGCCGCAGCCCTTCCGCAAGGATAGACCTATTTTCTATTTTTGCCGGACGCCGCAGCGGTAGGCCTCCGGCAAATGGCAAGCTAGCACAAAACACATCGAGCGGGACAGGAAGACCGACGCAGTTTCAAAATAAATTCCCGGTTGCCTTTCAAGATAAAACACTCGCCAGCTCCTATTTCGCAAGCATGCTAGCAAAACGTGATGTGGGCGTAGACGGGCCTGGAGTTAACGTGCGAGGTGCTCATTCACGGTTTAGACACCAGCGAACATGGACGAGGAGAGGTTTATATTGGAGGTAGAAAGCCACAAAACAAAAAAAGTCCACCTCTCTTTCTGCTTCTCTGTTGAGCACAGACTTTCTGTGTGTTTGTCGCTGTTTTTAATGCCACATGATCGTGCGCGATCACGCGAGACACGGCGGGAAGTGGTCGGCGACGGAGCTGCCGGACCGCAGCTGTGCGGAGCCGGTGTAGATTGGCCAAAAAATTGACCCATCCGGAGCACGCAGTCAAGACGCACCGCAGCCGCAACCGCACCGCAACCGCAACCGGGGTAAACCCGGGGTTACTGTAGACAGCTGAGACATGTTAATTGGCTTTTTTTTTTTTGCCTGTGCCATCTGATGTGGGCGAAACATGGCATCAAAGTTTTAGAACTCATAGGATTCACCATGAAAATTGGGGTGTGACGACCTCAGGAAAGTTAGGGGAAAAACACAGCCCCAGACACCAATATCACCAAGCAACTTGAAATTGGGTGGACATATATATAACAAAATGCAGTGAAATTCTCTCAAGGACTCAGTAATTACATTTAAAAGGAAGACGACTATTTTGGTTTAAAGCAGCCATTTGGGAAGCAATTAAATACTGCATAGCCACCAATGACAATATAAGACCCAAACGTGGGGCAGACGTGTCTAATCTATACACTTATTTTCACTTCAACTTGAAAGATATGACAGATATCCAGTTGTGTTTTTACATAGTAATTTATTTCATTGTGGATGTGTTTATTTAACTCCTTGATGGTTTGATGTTGCAAAATAAACATACCAGAGGGTTAAAAAGATATTGAATAGACAGGAAGCGAGGTCAGGAGCCAGTCTGTTGTGACAGGAAGTGGATTTT
Source organism: Festucalex cinctus (assembly GCF_051991245.1). Classification (NCBI taxonomy): domain Eukaryota; kingdom Metazoa; phylum Chordata; class Actinopteri; order Syngnathiformes; family Syngnathidae; genus Festucalex; species Festucalex cinctus. The sequence continues at coordinate 12,667,583 of NC_135423.1, read as the reverse complement.
GGAACCACAAAATGGTGGCTCTCAACACATTGTTTGGCTTCAAATAAACTTTTTTTTTTTTGTACATTTTCATCCTGAGTTGAGTTGAGTTGAAACGAGTGAAGATTTATGTTTACTTTATGCTTTTATCAGTACTTTCTCACAGCAACAACCACAATTCAGCTTGGTTTAGCCAGAGCCTTTTTGAAGCCCTTAATTGAACCCTAATTTTGAAACACATCTTGGAAACAAGTTGAGATTTATGGTCAGTTAATGTTTTTGCCATCATTTTCTAGCCCAAGGTTGCTCATGAAAAACATCTACAATCCAGCCTGCTTTTGGAGCACATTCCCACATTCATGTCACATTAATCCCGACAGGAACTCTGACTAAACATCTGTGATACTTGTAATGAATTCCATAACACAAAACAACGACAAATCATAAACAGACGTGTGGTGGGAGGAAAAAAAAAAAAAAAAAAAAAAAAAAAAGGCTCAACGGCTCACTTTGGAATTCACCATCCTTCACTTCTGGGCTGCAGGCATTCCCAGAGGAAAAATGTACTTTGGTTATTTAAACAAAAAAAAAAAAAAAAAAAAAAACATATAAATACACTATATTTCTATTACTTCTATTCTAGTTAACATTCTTTAATCTTTAGTTTACTTTAAAACCATAATTCTTCCATGAAACCCCAACACATTTTATAATCCTAAAACTGGCTTGAAATCACATTCTGAGATCCTAAATCGCCCATGATGAAACCCTACTTCAAAATCCCAATTTTGTCTTGAAATTTTACTATATGCTAAAGACGATTCATTTTGATATAGTCCATCAACCAAGGATCACTGAGAATCTCAAAAAAATAAAATTGAGCCATCAATTATGCATCTAATTACCCTCACACCTCACAGCTGAGTTGCAAAACACTATAATTGTGGGCTCCTGGTGGTCCCGCCCCCTCACAGCATCCTTCCACAGTGGATGGTACAAAGCGTGCATTGAGCCAGGCGGATAATGGCACCCTTCAACCCCCCCGCCCAATAAACGAGAGGGTGGGAGGTGGTGGTGTGGTGATACATATCACATAAGCAAACAGACAAATTTTGGGGTAGGAGCAGGCCAACAATGCCTCCCTTCTAGCGCATGCACGCATCAATGTAGCAGGAAGTGGTGCTGTAATGGCAGGAAGTTGCCACTTAGATAAGAATTTGAGCACCACCATTTAGATCACAGGTGTCAAACTCAAGGCCCGGGGCCCCAGATCAAGCCCACAGCATCATTTGATGTGGCCCGCGAAGGCAAATCATGCGCGTCAACTTCTATGATCATGGCTAGAATCTATACCAAAATTTCATATAGGAATGTGTAATAACAGTGAGATTTTGCAATATTTTTGTTACCCTTTATACAGTAACCTAAACAATAGTTGATTCATTTCCCATACATTTTTACATTGACAATGTGTTATTTCTAATAAAACACTTTTTTTTTCTAAATAAAGAAGTACTTGTTAAAATTTAAAAATCAAATCAATCTGCCTTAGTATTTTATTTTTAAAAATAATGGTAAAAGTAAATTGGATTGGCAGACCAGGGTGGTGGTCCCCCTTTTTAAGAAGGGCCGGAGGGTGTGTTCCAACTATAGAGGGATCACACTCCTCAGCCTCCCTGGTAAGGTCTATGCAAGGGTGCTGGAGAGGAGGGTCCGTCGGGAGGTCGAATCTCGGATTCAGGAGGAGCAGTGTGGTTTTCGTCCTGGCCGTGGAACAGTGGACCAGCTCTACACCCAGAGTCTTGGTCGCCAGAGTCTGGTCCGCATTGCCGGCATTAAGTCGGATTTGTTTCCAGTGAGGGTTGGACTCCGCCAAGGTTGCCCTTTGTCACCGAATCTGTTCATAATTTTTATGGACAGAATTTCTTGGCGCAGCCGAGGCGTTGAGGGGTTCCGGTTTGGTGGCCTCAGCATCGCATCTCTGCTTTTTGCAGATGATGTGGTGCTGTTGGCTTCATCAAGCCGGGACCTCCAACTCTCACTGGAGCGGTTCGCAGCCGAGTGTGAAGCGGTTGGGATGAACTCTGTATCGGTCCGTCGTGGTGAAGAAAGAGCTGAGCCAAAAAGGCAAAGCTCTCGATTTACTGGTCGATCTACGTTCCAACCCTCACCTATGGTCACGAGCTTTGGGTCGTGACCGAAAGAACAAGATCCCGGATACAAGCGGCCGAAATGAGTTTCCTCCACAGGGTGTCCGGATTCTCCCTTAGAGATAGGGTGAGAAGCTCGGGCATCCGGAAGGGACTCAGAGTCCGCGTTGAGAGGAGCCAGCTGAGGTGGCTCGGGCATCTGGTTCGGATGCCTCCTGGATGCCTCCCTGGGGGGTGTTCCGGGCATGTCCCACCGGCGGGAGGCCCCGGGGACGACCCAGGACACGCTGGAGAGACTATGTCTCTCGGCTGGCCTGGGAACACCTTGGGATCCCGCCGGAGGAGCTGGTTGAAGTGGTTGGGGAGAGGGAAGTCTGGCTTTCCCTCCTAAAGCTGCTGCCCCCGCGACCCGACCTCGGATAAGCGGTAGAAGATGGATGGATGGATGGATGGATGGATGGATGGATGGATGGATGGAAAAAGTAAATAAAATACAAATGTTTCTATGATTTTTTTTAACACATCTTTTAAAAATAATAATAAAATGAACCTATGTTGATGCTTATTTACATACTCAGGTTGCTATTCACCTATATGAGCAACCACTGGCACGTTAGCATTTGATCCAATCAGATTATAGCACCTGCCAACAGGGCAAAATGTACTAATCTGCTTTTAGTTGTGCTAGCAGGGAGGAAGTGTGCTTGTATTCGGCGTAACAAGGTGTGGAACCCCTTGTGTGCAGTGTTCAATTTGATTTAAATTTTGCGCCTAAACTCCTTGAAGAGGTGTTACACCTGCCCAGGTGGCCCATCAGCTCAAATTATTTTGTGTTTCGTTTTGTTTTGAAGGATCCCATTCTAGTCATGCACGTGATATTTTTTCTGGTGGTTGGGATGAAAGAAGAAAGAAACTGTGTGAAAGAATACCGTTGCTATGGCAACTTGTTGCTGAGGAGGAGTGGCACAATGTGCTTGCAACACTTATTGCAGAGGGGTAACAAACGCATTATTAACACGACCGCATTAACATCAAGATAATGTAAATAGCTGCCATTTAGCAAAAAGTAGCTGCATGGCTAGCAAAGAAATAACATCCATTCAAAATTATATCACAGTAGTTCAGGAAACATCAACAAGAGAAACACAAAATAGGTGACAAGGCTTGGAGTGACCATGACTACCAATGACGCTCCAGCACCATCTATTGGTGATTTGTCAGTGTTTTGAACATCGAGAAGGCGTCATTTTATCCAGAAGGCGTCTGTTGGGGTCTGGAAGTGTTTAAGTTGTCCAACATGTCTTCGTCAATATAGATTTAATTTAACCACCCTGTCCTCCACGCTTCACTGGTGAAGGGTGGAGGGTTCTGCAATTTAAGCCGTCTGCTATGGATTGCAAACATCTTTCAACTCCCTTTTTCCGAGCAAAGCCTGAGGTTAAAAAGGTAAAAGCTTAAGTAGGTTATTTATCATTTATCACAGGACACTAAAATCCAAACAGCATGAAAGATGATAAACCCCTGCAGTGTTAGATAATATTAGAACCGGTCACTAGTGGATAACGTTTACACGAAATCCAGCACACATGTTCATCATGACAGGATGTATGCGATCTAACAAGAACCTATGGTGCAAAACAAAAAGGTAGTCGGCTATTTTATTTTCAAGGTGTCATTGTTGGATGGTTCTGGGCTTTTGGCCATTTTCTGGGGTCGGACCTGAACAAACTACTCTTTGAAACTCCACCTGATTGGCACACAATCGAATTGAGTACAGTGGACCCCTCCATATTCATGCTATTTATGGATGCTTTTTGGGAACATATCCCCCAGTATTCACGGAACTACACACTTGTTTTGTGTTTTTTTTTCTTTTTCTTTTTTTTCTTACCCGTGCTTATCCCCATTTTTTTAAGAAATGTGTTTTTCGTCCTAATTGACCTTACCGTGGCCCCTCCCCGCCCACTAAATGAGACTAGCAGAGCCCTCGGACATTTACCGGTCAAGATGAGCTGAAGTGCATTCACAGTAATGGCAAAGTTGTCAGATCTTCTTTGTGATTTCTCGATCAAGTATTTTCAAAACGATGATATTTTTGCAGAAAAATCAAACATGGTGTAAACACACGAGTTTGAAAATTTTGGAGGAATTTGGGCCATTTCCATTGGTCGTACCTGAGTGAATTCCAACCAAGGAATTTACCCATTCACTACCAAAATAGGTCTAGTTGTATGAGATAGATGAATGATGCAAAATTGTGGAAATTGTTAGTTTTCAGTACAGGGTGTAGGCGTAGTAGCTTAGTGGAAACGTATGTCGTAACTCTGCTCCATAAGCATCGAGTTTACCCAAACGTTCTGTGTATAAAAGAAAGCGATCCATACCACATGTTCAAAAGTCTGCCACTGCAGTGTTAACATCTGCTCTGATGATTTTCTCATTTAGATGTTGGTCCGGTCCACTATCATCACACCAGCCTTGTAGAACAGAGGCGATGACACGGTTCTCAAGTTATGACATCATCGTGATGTCTAGTGTTGAGTCGTGTCACACCCTAACAGCCTATCACTGCAGTATGTATTCTCACACATACGCTGTATATTGGGTTTAAGGATCGTAGGCAGGCAGTGACGTGCCGACACCACAAACGAGGCTGACTCAGGTGGAGAGAAGCCAAGATGACAAACACGAGCCATGAACAGCTTGTTAAACACAGACAGACACACTCTGTTTGTGTATTTATTGAAATACCACAAAGAGGAACTGGGGGATAAAAATAAATAAATAAATAAAAAACAGAAGTTGGAACACAACACATGTCTGATAATGAAAAGGCTCTTTGAAGCAAAGTGCAATGAAGCTTGTAAAAATTGAGACTGGACAGGACCAGGGAGGACCCTGGAGGATTAAACACCACCAACCAAGCCAGCCTGACTCTATGAATGAAGTTCAGTAATTGACTGGTCTGGTCTGACACAAGCACTGCGCTTTCTTGACAAGAAGGCCAATTAAAGAACAACTTTGACCTGACACACATGCATGCTGTCTGGCATCAACATCACAGGACATAGATGTTGCATTGCAGTAGTTTTCAGACATGAAAATAGCGTCCATCATCCATCATCATCATCATCATCATGCCTGTAAGTAGGGGGCACCTTAAGAGACACCGCACACACTTGTATTACTAATAAGTAGGGGTGTGAATTGCCTAGTACCTGACGATTCGATTCGTATCACGATTCACAGGTCACGATTCGATACCGATTAATCCCGATACGAATTTATAAGTCGATTGTTGCGATTTTTTTTCATTCAAATTTAGAAAATACTAATCAGTAAGCTTGTAGAGTGTAAGATTTATATGAAAATGTATTATTTATTTATCTGAAATTTCAGTCTTATAGAGGTTGTAATCTGTTTCATGTTTGAACAGCATTAAAATAAAATATTAAGGCTTAATGTTCCGTTCATATAACATTCTTCCATGCTCAAGGTGTGAATCCTAAAAAAAAAAAAAAAATCGATTCTGACGATTATTGAATCGATTCGAGAATCGCGCGATGTAGTATCGCGATATATCGCCGAATCGATTTTTTTTTTAACACCCCTACTAATAAGTATGTGCTTTATAGAAAGTCATTAAACTCCGCCTCCGCCACCATTAACAGCTAACACAACTCAGATCCTTCACATTTTAGTGGCACCCTTCTGTCCAGTATCCGTGGTTTAAATTGGGTGGCCATCAGACAAATCTTTAGGACAAGTTTTTATTTGAAGCAGCCCTGGCAATGGCTAAAATGACTCCAAAAAAAAATCGCCACTGCTTAAAAAAAAATTAATAAATGCTTAAAACAAAAGAAAATAGCAGCCTCATGATAGACATACCTACCAAAATTCATATTGCTAGTTGAAACTGCCCCCCCCCAAACAATAAAATAAATGAGATGAAATTACTGTTTTATTTCAAGTTATAAAAACCTGCTGTCATATTATGTGTCCACAGGCAAATTACATAAATCCAGCCTTCCAATGTCTTTTTGGAGATGGCTTCTTTACATTTTGTGGGGTTACTTCATGATAAACTAGCGAACTAAATTTCATGTTACCAAGTGAAACAGGCTTTGTATCATACTATACTGTACTACCTAGAAGAATGTGATCTTTTACGTGTATGACTTATATCACGTGTGGCAATTACTTAACTGAAATGGAGGTGTAACATTTCAGGAAGGCCTTTCAACTTTATACTGAAGTAATACATACTGAGGTTGTTCTCTATTTTTAAAACAACACCCCCACAACAAATATACAGGTGCGTGCTAAAAGGCGACGACCCACGAACTGGCTGGCCTCACTTGACATTCCATGCTCCTCTGCTCATATGATGCTGCTGTAAGTGGATACGCAGCCTCAGCTACTGTCGCGTGACAGCAGGAACTGGACACCATCCACACAACCTCACAACTCCACCCCCAAAACCCCACTCAGCCCCCAGGACATGAGGGTGAGGCCTACAAGTGAATCCAAGTGTGTTTGACAAGTGAAAGGCTTAAATGAAAGAAGCAGCCAGCGGCTACCAGTCTGAAAAGTCGCTTGGAGGTCAGCACTTGACAGTGAAGATGCTTAAACCATACACAAAAGAAAAAATGTGATGAAGCCAAAGCAGACCTCCGCTGCTCTTCTTGGTCTCATTATCCTCTCAAGTCTGGACAGGTTATCATTAACATATGTGCACTAACACACATGCAAACACAGCAAAGTTAGATTCACCTTCTTGCTACTTGTGCTGACAAGTCGTCAGGGAAAAAAACCAAAAAAAACAAAACTCTGGTTCATCACAAGGCATTTGGTTGAGATCTGACCTCACTTATTAGCATTTCAAAAGCCATCAAACCTAGCCACCATGCTCTGCACACACGCGAAGACGAAAAGTCGCTTTAACAATTTAGCATCATCCATCTGTCTAATATATGTGGTTTAAATGTGGGAGCGACGGAGCAAAATCTCTAGTAGTTCGTCTTTGAAGGACCCTGGAAATGACCAACGAGATCATATGGCAGCTTTAAACCAAAACGGCAGACTTCCTGCATCTTTTTTGGCATGGTTTCTTGAGGCTTTTTTGTGGGTCTTCTCTCTTCTATGATTGTCATGCCTGCTAAATTTCATGTTGTCAAGTAAAACCTGCTCTGGGGCTGAATTTAAAAGCAAAAACTTGTGGGAGGTGCAACAAAGCCATTATTTGTTGTAATACCCTGAACTTACGATCCGACATATTTTCCCCCCACAGGCATTCATTATTAGAGACGCCGTAGCGCAAATAATCACTGGATATAGTCCGCTTGAAAAAAAAATAAAAGGTCATGCTTCAAAATGGCACAGACAAGTGGGAGTTTGTTAAAGGATCCTTTAACTTTGTTAAAGTCCTAGAATTCCCCAAATGGCCAACCACCTGTTTAATTTCATTATTAGGTCCTTGAGACTTCTGAGTGTGTCATGTCATGATAGAAAGGTCCACCCAATTTTGTGTTATCTGTGAAACTGGTGTGGGTGGTTCATTCCTAGAATCTTCAAAAGGATCAAAGTTTGAAGGTGAGCCTATGCTCCATCCACAATAAATGATGTAGATTTAAAAGAAAATCTTAGCAATTCAGCGTCACCAGTGTGCTGAGTATATATCCAGCTCATTTGGGCAAATTCCATATAGAGTTCGACAAAATACGGGTCCTAGACATTACCCGAAATATGTCTGCGACTGCTCCAAACCAAAACGCTCAACTTCATGTAACAGTTCAACCTGGATTATTGAGATGTTTTCATGTGTACCGTTATAGACATTTATCAACACAACTAGTGACAAGGGCTATTTTTTTACTCAAAATTCCAGTTTTCTGATGAATAAAACAGCAATTACAAGAACAATTTTGAAGATGCACACGGCATAGCTATTTGGTAACCTAAGCTGCTTATGTGACGGTGGCATGTTAGATTGCCCTGTGGGGACACAACAGCAACCATTCTAATCCTGTTCGTGTGTGTGTGCAAGATGATCCTCCTGACCCAATAAGTCACTATTAACCGCTCACACTGTCAACCTGTCTTCATACAAACCTATTGGCTGTTTTTACTGCTATAATGATTAAAAAGGTGACGGCGAGACAGGAAATGAGTGGGGATGTGGGGGGGGGGGGACTTTCAGACTAAAATGTCAGGCTGTGCGGTTGGTTATTTGTTCATTTATTTATGTCGCTTCCTGTCTTTGTTGCGGGGTAGACAGCACCAACCGAAATATTTGCATGTTGAGACCTTGCTCTTTCAACATTTCCACTACACTATAAACTTTTGAAGTTTGGCAAGTTGTTGCTCAGTGTACGTGGTCTGACCCAATACATGTCGACACACTGCTGCAATACTCTGAGGCTCATTGCACCACCAAGCATTTTTTTCAGGTTGAGAAGTTGCAGAACTATATTTTGAAAGTATACAAGTGCCACACAGCAGACAAATTCTCTAGGATAAATTAGTCTTCGAGAGACCCCTTACATTGGTCATAATTACACAAAAATTGTAATTTCGAATCAAAACAACTTTGAGAGATTTTGTGGGTCTACTCATGAAAGACAGGCCTACCAAAGATAGCGTTGTTGAGGAAACTGTCTTTTAAGAGGCTAAATTTCCAAAAGATTTCAGTACCAATACCAAGCCAAATGATTGCTTGTAACCAAATAAAGAAGGAAAAAAGTAATAGATGCCTTTCGTCGAATAGTAGACTGGTATCTTCTGCATTTCAGTCATAGAATATACAGTAACTATGAGGAAGTACGTACTGTAAATTTAGGTCTATAATGCCGGTTTAATAAATCACACCAATCCCAAAATTTGCACTTGGAACATATTAGAGCAATCTAATTGGCTGTTCAAAAGATGATTCATAGCTCTGGTGACATTCATAATAAGGTTGTTTCTCTGAAAGGCTAACAGGAAGGAAGTAACCAAACTGTTCAGCTGCTTTTTATGGCCAGTGAAGTGTTGGCATGCACAACACGATGAAATCACAGAAGAATAATCAGTGATCGGTCCTGGCGTCCACTTTGTCTGTTTCTCTCATATCACACCATCGCTTCAGTTTCTCTCCCCCCTGGCCAATCAGCAGCCAAGCTAATCCACACTTCCTGTCTTGAGGCGCGCTTCAGGAAGCCGAGCGTGGGTGGAGGGAGGACGACGTCCACGTTCATTGTCCAGGAATGTGAGGTAAAGGCCTCCAACAGAATGGGAAGTTAAATATTAAACCACCCGGGCGTGTCCGAACCACCTGAGGACGAAAGGCCATCCAATCAAAACGCACTGTGTTTTCTTCAGACCCTGAATGGAAAGACCAAGTTCATTTTAACTGAGGTTGCCACATGCTAACTGCTTCAGGCTTGTTAGTTCATGTTGACGTCAGTTATTTCCTGTCAGCTGGATGATGCCATTTGCTCAGAAGATTATAATGCACAATCACCGCAGCAGAATTTGAAAGAAAAATGTTGGGCGGTGCGCCAGAAAGGATTAAACATTTCTGTCAGTAGGAGGCACTTATGAGTCACATCAGGGTGCAACCATCAAACAAGGCGGTTGGTCAAGCTGCACCGTTGTGGAGTTGACTACGTATGGTGTTTCATTTTATGGTAAGGCCAACATTTACACCATACTCCAGCCACACACAATGGAAAAAAACCCAACCCAATTTAGCGTTACCCATCTGTCTAGTATATGTGGTACACATTTGGAAGCAATCAAGACAAAACATCTAGCAGTTTGTCTGAGAAGGACCTCTGGCAATGAACAAGATTTACATAAAAACAACAACAACAACACATTAAAACCAAAATGGCCGATGTGATGTTTTCAGGCATGGTTGAAAACTTTAAACCGTTTTGCGGCTCTTCAACATCATACTTCACCCAACTCAAATATTTCACAATTTTATGTCACCCATATGTCTAGCGTAAGGCACGCATTTCAAATGTTCAAACTTGCTGTGTTCTTCCGGGATTGGTTTTTGAGACTTTTTGTGGGTCTACTCATAACTCCGGGTCAAAGTGAAAAATGAAAACCAAATGCAATTTTAACCAGGATGAAATAGGACAAGCCGTTACTGACTGACTGGCTAGTAAATCATTTCATAACACATATTGACCTTCAGAAAGTCAACTGCAATCTTTCCGGATGCTCAGAGGACTTTGTTAAACTATAACAGAACGTCTTAACTCCATGCACGTTTCCCTTTTCTTTGACTTGTCTATGCCGATTAGGCTATAATTTTAAATAAATATGGGACTTTTTTTTATTGCTGGAAATGCAACAAAATGGTTGAAGCTCTTGTCATTTGTACTTTATTGCCATCATTACTATTAAACACCCACTGGTGAATGTGAGTGTGTTTTCCTGTCGGCAGCACTTTTTCCCACAGTTCCAATCGGGAGCTTGGCCGGACCACTGGGAGCTGCCAGCGCATAGCGTCGGCTGTTTATGTTGGACTTTTACTATTAAAAGCGACAGTGGAATGTTTCCTGAGAGTATGGTGTTGATTAGCTCACATGAAAATGGCCACACTGAAGTTGAGCAGCAGAGTAAAAAAGAAAAGTGGGAAATTATCATGGGAAGTTAAGATGGGAAATGTTGTAAATATTCAAAATTGGAAACTTGTCATGAGAACTTGTGGGAATTAAGTAGGAATTGAGGTAAGGTATCGTAGTAAAGCATAAAGGCAAAAACTTTGTTTTGCCATAAGAGGACACCCATGCAAAATGCCAATGGTTCTCCTACACGCAAGGGCATTACAGGACCTTAACTGCTCCATTCCGGAGCCAACATTAAAATTTTGGAAATTCCTGGTTTATTCCAAATAATTCCCATGGAAAGATTCAAACTTGATCAATTCCCGTAATTTTGAAACCTTGATGGTAACCAGGGAGGTATATCAAGTTGACATGTGAAACTAGTTGGGGAAGTTATTGTTCTGAAAAGGAGAAGTAATCCTGCAGTGTATCAAAGGATTCTTTTCAAACTCACCAGTCACTGCCTAATTTTATTCACTAAACCGTGGGCTTTTCCTCCTCAATTATTCAAATAGCAGCATGTGTAAAGATACTACAGTCGCTAATGCACACACCAACAAATCGAGCGTAGGTATATTACTTCATTCGGGACTTTAGGAAAATAAACACTTTGACCTTAGGAGGTCGGACCTCACAGAGTTCCAACATAATAGCAATATTAGTCTTACATAAAAACGTGTTAAAAAAAAGAAAAGAAAAAGAAAAGAGAAGAAGCAGGTGAGAAAAGACTCAGGAAGTACAGCTGACCACTTTAGTCAAGAAAGGTAGGAATTGGGGGGGGGGGGAGCAGGTTAAACATTTACAGTGCTGACACACTAGTGTGCATGCCTGAAGCACAAGTATGCACATGAAGTATGACAAAAACAACACTTTAAAGATGTGTCATGACTAAAATGCTACACTCAATCCCGTGGAGAGCGCCACATAGAGGCTAATGAACATAAAAGCACAGCAAGGGTGTGAAAATGCCGCTCGACGGGAGTTTCAGGCCTGCCTGGTCACCCGGGCTCTTCCTGTCCCGCCTCCTCCTCCTTGTCTCCACCCGCCTGGCGAGCTTTTACCTTATAAGGCAAAGCACCCAAGCCACAGCCTGTCACCGTGACGACAGTGATGTAACAGGCTAGCAAACTCCCGCCGACACACCGCGATCAAGGTGACAGCACAGTTACCCCGACTGTCCTGCTTTGTGGTGTGTAACACAACACCGCATAAACACATGCAAGCACACAGACACACATTAAACTGTTCTCACATATATGATGTTGTGCAGACAGGAAGTGACAAAGCAAGTTAAATCACAAGCAAGACTTCCTGGGAGTGTACTCAAATGCCTCCTGTTCAGTAGCTTTACAAAAGACAGAATGAGTCAAATAAAAAAAAAAAAGCACCGTTCTGCTGACGTTACATTTGAGTGACTGAGAAAATATGCAAAGAATGCTGCCAGGAAGAACAGGAGGAGGAAGAGAGTCCTTGTAAAAAGTCCAGCAAGGGTCCAGAGTTTCCGCTTGTTGATGACCCATACAAAAAAAAAAAAAAACACACACTAGGTCCAGCTCGGTCACACATTCCAGAGAACAGATGTGCACAAACACACATGCACACCTCCCTCTTTATGGCTTCATCATTCTCTGGCCTAATACCTGAGCGGCGTACGAAAAAATAAAGCGGATGCCAATGCAAATCTCTGTGCAAAAAAAAAAAAAAAAAAAAAAAAAAAAAAAAAAAAAAAAAAAAAAAGTTTAAAGGAAGGCTCCTTTAATTTTACATGTATGGCTTGATTGGCAGTAAATAGTTAGTATAGCTACGAAACATGCATAAGAGCTGAAGAATACACTCCTATATTGATTTATTTAACTTTTTTCAACATAGAAGTACTTCCGTGTTGCAACGCCCCCAAGTGGTGACGTCACTAGTGTGTATACTCGCTTGGGGAACAGTAGTTCACGCAGACATAACAACGAGGAAGACACAAACGTCAGTTATGCCTTACTGTATTGCAAAATTTTGCAAGGCGTCGGCAAGGAAAAACCCGCGAGACCCCCCCCCCCCCCCCCCCCCCCCCCCCAAAAAAAAAAAAAGCTACTTGAGTAGACAATGGTTTGTTTGCTAAGTGCTGTCAACCTCCCGAAGGACAAGCAGGCGTGCGCGCAGCGAACATTTCAGGCATGAGGACTTCGAATATATGTTACAATTTGAGATGGGGTACGCCACACGCCTAATACTAAAGCCCAACGCAGTACCGAGTATCTTTAAAGAACCAGACGTGGGAAATAATCAAGCCGATGGAGGAGCCGCAACTGCTAGCAACACGGAGCCTTCACTCTCACAACAGCCGGCACAAATCGAGGTCTTACTACGGCCACTGAAAGATCTCGGAGAAGCGAAGCAAATTTAAAGCGAAAGGTAGGCATGTTTCGGGGGTGGGGGGGCATTGGTTATTATACTGCACGGACTGTTTTATTTCATAATTCATTTGAAGGTGGCCAACGCAGGGGCACGTCGGCACGTTACCGTAATGCACAGTATTAACAATCGTTGGGGCGGCTGGCTTGACTTCGTCTTTTCGAGTGGCGGCTGGCCTGACCGCAGTGGGACGCTACGCAAAAAAGAAAAAAAAAACAGCTAGGGGAGGTTGGGTGCTGTAACGACGATACATTTAATTTTACTATTTTTTCTTTTTCCTGAAATATTTCGTCAGTTCCACACGTTTTGCATTGCTCGTACTGTGTGTCACTTTACCTGTTGGATATTTGCTCCTCCAAGACTTTTCTTCTTCACATCTTTCATCGCAACCAAAGCTATCCTGAGAATGTCTATTTAGTATTGCCATGTTGAATGTCTGATGTTCCAGGATGCAGTTGAGATTGTCCGCAAGGAACCGATCCTCGAGTTCTTTCATTTCCAGACAGCACACATTCATTAGCGGATTGTCCATTCCTGCAGCTCCCGCACGAGCACCACTCACCCCCCGCCTGATTCACTCGTTCGTCAAAGTTTATTTTGTGCCCGAAAAGACCATCTGGCGCCACAACTTTCACATCCAAGGCAGACTTTCCTTCGGTAGGGTTATTTTGTCGTGTTGGCTCGAAGCGATAAGGTTTAATCCTTCCGGGTTTGACGCTAGATGCACGGCTGCGTTGCATAGTGCTTCCATAGTGTAGCGTTTACACACTAGTGACGTAAACATCCGGGTTATTTAGTCACGTGTAACAAACATGCCGGCGTTCGATTCATTTTAACAATGGTTTAAAAGTTATTAAATGTACATAAAAAAATAATCACGTCACCAAATTAATTATTGAAAAAGTAGCAACTTTTTGCTGCTAAAAATGGATCAATAAGTAAAGTGTCTCTTTAAGCGCTGACAGTGCAGGGCCAAGGTCAAGTCAAGACAAATTTATAACCTGAAAATGTTTGAAAAACATGATGTTTTAGGGGTGTTAAAAAAAATCGATTCGGCGATATATCGCGATACTACATCGCGCGATTCTCGAATCGATTCAATAAAAAAAAAAAAAAAAAAACGATTTTTTTTTTATTTTTTTTTTTTTAAGAGCTCAGAATTGTTCATTCGGTAGTCTTACCGATTCAACGTCTTATCATCATTGCCTTTTTTTTTTTTTTTTTTTTTGTGTGTGTGTGTGTGTGAATCGATTTTTAAACTTCAATTTTTAATGGAAAATATTCAACAAAACGTCTGACTTCGGGTTAGGATTCACACCTTGAGCATGGAAGAATGTTATATGAACGGAACATTAAGCCTTAATATTTTATTTTAATGCTGTTCAAACATGAAACAGATTACAACCTCTATAAGACTGAAATTTCAGATAAATAAATAATACATTTTCATATAAATCTTACACTCTACATGCTTACTGATTAGTATTTTCTAAATTTGAATGAAAAAAAATCGCAACAATCGACTTATAAATTCGTATCGGGATTAATCGGTATCGAATCGAATCGTGACCTGTGAATCGTGATACGAATCGAATCGTCAGGTACTAGGCAATTCACACCCCTATGATGTTCTATCAATAGAATAGAATAGAATAGAATAGAATAGGGTATATGCCACGGAAGAGGCAGGACTGTTTTTGCACATGAGCTTTGGTTCCGGTTCGGTTTGCGATGTGTGGGCTATGTGCTTCCGACTTTGTGCCCCTTGGTTGCGCGTTCGCAACCCGGACCGGACCGGAATCAAAGCTCATGTGCAAAATCACGGAAGTTGGAAGTCCCGCCTCTTCCATGGCGTATACCCCATAGAATTGCAATATTTTATTTTGTATAACCCTAATGATCGTTACTGTTAGAACATCAACAACAGCAATCTTTAAACAGTTATTTTATCATCATAATTATAATAATTTCACTCATGACTGTTTGACTGAAATCCTGATTTTGTTAGATGATAACGCAAGCAACAACTAAATAAAAACATAAATGTAGTAACTTCTCTACAGTGTCTGGGTTGGATGGGCATGGGCAACCAATAGAGCAGCAGCAGCAGAGAAGAAAAAAAAAAAAAAAAAGTGGTTGTCTCCATGTTTCGACGCTGACATAAATCATAACTCCGATGATTTATGGTCTGACTGCAAGTAGAGAAAAGGCTGGGAGGGGCTTCGTGTCTGCACAACTGAAAGTCAAGAAGAAGCTCTGTGGTTTTTGTGGTTTTCTGCTAATTGCTGTTTCAAACATTAAGTCACAGCACATGCAAAGTGAGAGAAGAAGCTCGACTCAACGCGATGGATGGAAAGCACAAGAACACCTGAACACCCACAAGAGACGCAATTTTTTGGGTATTGGTTCCGGTTGTTAGATTTAGTAAACAAATGGAGCATTTTTCAACAGAGGCAAAGCAAGAAATGTAATCGTACCACACCTCCAGTCCAATCGGTGGCAGTAAAAAGAACACGAGTAATTTCCAACTCGACCATTTGCTTATTCTGAAGTTGAAACCACTGTGGTCTTTTTATATATTTGTTCTTGGTCATTATCTTCTTCTTAATCTTGGCCTACAACCGTTTTTTTTTCTCATCATACTGATGTGACAGTATGATGGCACTCAGGAAGTTGAAAGGCAAGAATCTGATGAGTCCCAACTGTGTGAGTGTACACATGCCGGTGTGTTTTCTCTGGTGGAAAGTTGTCTGCCATGTTTGGTCTTGTGGGTCAGTAAAGCCGTCCGTCGTGAGCCTCCCATCCCTGTCTGATCCAATCAAAGCTGACCCATGGGGGATTATTTAGTCGACAAAGACTCCTGTGTTGGCCCCCGTCTGACTCACAGCGTTGTCATTTTCAGCTTAACCGCCATCCGTGTTACTCCGGCTACACTTGTGCTACTGATCGCAACAACTGATGTGAAGGATTCCATTGCCACTTTCCCTCACTTTGATCATCTATTTTGGTCTTCTCAAATCAACACTCCTGGTGCAAGAAACATGTGTAAAGTCTATTTTTAAAGATGCCAACGCCTCCCATTAATATGCAGAATTTTCCAGAGTTGCTAGTTAACAAACAGTCCACGACCTGGTCATTGTGTGGAGCTGTGGAGATGCAACTAAAAATAAGATGCTGTAATAACAGGTTGCTTAGCAACAGCATCCCAAGTAGTTGATAGCTGAAAACGCACAACTGCTGCTGCAATAGAATGCTTCAAGAATAACAATATCGGTGATCAGAAAAGTTGGAATATTTTTTTCTTTTTTGGTCAATTGATTTATTGTTCAGACTAAATGTTTACGTATATTGGTCACATAACATATGAATTTAAGTAAAGAAAGCTTTTTAGGTGTTCATTGTATCAGCAGCCTCTTTCAGGCAGAGATCTTTCAAAATAACCACCTCAAAACATAAGATAAAGCACACCATTGAGCCACCTTTGCCTTTTACCCAAACACAGAACCCACCAACAAGGAATTTTGCTGCATCAAACCTTATTTCCTGTTCTCGATCTGATACTATCACCAAAGACAAAACTGCCATGTTGACTTCTTCCCACCCATTCGTTGTTGGTACAATTCATGTAGAAAAAGACCATTTTGAAGGGCTCTTGATTCTCAACATTTTAGTAGCCTCGGGAGTCGGGACACCCCTATCGATTACTACCTAATGACATTGCTAAATACTGTACAAGTGTACATGTACGCTTGCAGTAAAAGAACTGTATGCGCAGTTAGGCTAATGGCGGCTGTGCAACACACCTCCAAAATCAAACAACCAATCAGACCAACCAAACAGGAGTCATTAAAAAAAATAAAAAATAAATAAATTACTCTGTCCGCCTTCTTCTCACTGAAGTTTGCAACACACTCTGCGCGGCGGCATAAAAGGTCCGTGTGAAACATGGACGGCGACGGCGCAAAAATGGTTCCGGGCGGAGCGCCGACTTAAATTTTTCCAGTCGACCTATTTTTAAAGTCGACATAGTCGACTTGGTCGACTTTTTTTTCCCCAGCCCTAAATGCTTGTTGACATTTTTCACAGTAAAAAAGGTTCTTGTGGTCTATGGCAGGTGTCAATGGTTGTCTCCTCCAAATCGTTATAGCTATGGTCTCCTCTAACTGACTAATTCGTTGCATAATTCACAAAATGGTGGAGGTAGGTCATGAGCCACATGTTAATTACGCAACTAATTTTTTAAAAGTAGATATTTGCCCACATTGTGGATATTATAAACAGACAGTGAAGCAAGAACTGGACATGTCAAAAGCTTTGTCCGTTTCACAAAAAAAAAAAAAGATGCTAGCTAACTACACCAGCCAAGGAAAATGCAAAGCCAGCAATTGATGCGAGTCTGTCAACAATCCCATCCAACTCAGACAAAGGGAAGAAAATAACCCAGGCTGTGTGGGAGCCTTTATAGCCAGAGATTTCCACCATATTCTGGAGTAGACAACGCCAAGATTCAACACTGGCTGAGGACTCATGGAGCCGTGAGACGTTTGAACGGGTTGTAGGCTATATTAAACAAGCCAACATAGATACTTAGTGTTGTTTGATCATAGATATGCTTTTGCGCTACGCTACTTCTGCTCTGCAGTTGATACATTGCACTTAATCTTTTTTTCAGTGTGAGCTGATCACAACCTTTGGACATTCATTGTCTTTTAAGCATTCATTCTTCCTGCATTGCCACCATTATTCACCAATGTTATTTTTACAATCAGTGGTCTGCAGTAACATTGGGCTATGTAGAAAAGTCACCACAAAGCTTCAGGGCAGAAGGGTGCTTTAACTTTTTTTTTTTTTTTTTTAATTCAATTATTTCGGTTATTAAATTGTTTCAGTCCTAATCTGCAGTATGTCCAGCACCATCCTTTTGTAAAACAGAAATCCATGTTCAATATCATTAAGGGAAGACAAATACTACTGTACTGTCAGACATTATGACCATGTGTAAATTTTCAGGATCATTTTAGTAAGTGGGACTTCTATCCAACCATCTATCCATCCAATCATCCATCCATCCATGTTAATTATTCAGAAGAGTTTTCACTTGATTTTGCCTGCCTTTGACAATATTGAGTACATTAAGAACATTCTATCTTGAGCTACGATGATGATTTTATATGGAACAAACCAAAAGGGCTAAGACATCCACTGATTCACCGTCTCCACTCCCACTGTACACTAAGGCGAGGAGGGGGTGTAAAATTAAAGTCATTTTAAAGGGATTGTGCAGTGGAAACCACCATTTTGGATTCCTCCACCCCGAGGGTGGGGGTCGCGTGCGTGAATCTGGGGCATGAGGATCACTGCATTAAACCAACAGATGGGTTTAGGGCTGACCTATACGATTTCTGTTGTTATACACTGGCTTCCATCTTTTGGCTTGATGCAACTTGTGTGGCTGTTGAATACAAGTATTAAGAAAGAAAGGTACGAAAGGTAATATAGAAAGCAGCAAAAGGCCGCTTTCAAACCACCCAATACTACAAAAGCAATCAGTCAGGAACAATCAGGCCTAAACATTTTGTGCTGCATTCAAATCCTATCCCAGTTGGGAGCACGTTTTTCCAAAACCCTGATTAACTGTAGCGGAAATTGGGATGAGTGAACACTGTGTGATGAACACACGTTAAACACAAACACACGAGTCAATCCTCTGTCACATCAGGATATAATCCGGTCATCTGATCTGGGATATAATCTCTGTGAGTTAAGTGGGGGTTTGCGGGGTGGACAGATGCCACATGGTGCATGTGGAGTGCACCATGGTGGAGCTCTGAAGTGGCATTTCCAAAAATACAACGCAAAATGAAAGGCATCCACACCAACTCAGAGGCCATGGAGACAAGACGATAGTGAGAGAGGTAGAGAGAAGAAAAAGCTTCTGTACAAAATCACCAAAAATATATTCAAAATATTTTATGGTTTAGGCAGACAACATCTGCAAAGCTACAGACCCCAACTCTGTCTGTCTGTCTGTCTAATGGCAGGGAACAGGACACCCAACCCTTTCCTAGCAAATAGCCCCCCACCCCGCTCCCCTAACCTACAATGAGCCACCAAAGGAATGTTGCAGCCCCCCCACAAAAATCCCTCGGCCCGCCTGAGCTTCATCACGCCGTCCAATGGCTGCACGGAAGTGAAAAGACTGAGAGGGGTGGGAGTACGGCAGGGGCTGGTGGGGGCTACATTCCTCACTGCTCTGTCCTCTGGCTGGCCGTCTGCTGGATGAGTATTGTGGATGGCGGTCAGCTGAAGGGGGTGGTGGGGGTGCTATGGAGGGTTTACCCACAGCTGACCTGAAATCAGCTGGCTGGGTAGGAAGGGGGGGTGGACGTGGCGGATCAGGGATGTTCACACTAACTGACAAAGGACAAAATCAGTCAGCAATGGCCAGTTAGTACTGCAGAGATAGGATCATCGGTAGCCTCCTACGCACTCTTGAGGACTTGCATGCTGCAAGAACTAGGCAAAGGGCAGGCAAAATTCTCTTGGTATCACCCAAGCCCAAACACCACCTTTTCCAGCTCTTTTCCACAAACTCAGGAGCATTACTGCTGGATCTGCATTTTCAGACAAGCTGATGCAGCTTCCCACAATCAGATCTATTGTATAGACATATAAATAGTTGTCAAAAACAAACAAGTGGCTGGGATAAAGTCAGGGCTTCCCGCTATCCCATTACACCCAACAACAGTCAGGATTGTTTTGCCTTGGCTGAGGTATAGGTCGCTTGCACATCGTAATGCATCATGGGAGTTTTTCCTTCGGGCGCCATATTGGGTGTCCTCCGGTTCACAAGGTACACTCGCGAGTTACACGGTAGAGCTTATCAACCTGATGTAATTTTCGCAGTATTTTCACGATTTACCGGAAGATCAAAAACAACGATACAAGCAGAAGGTGTCTCTGTGTGGCGGGATTGATCCTAATTACGTCCTGACCAAGGGTGATTTTTTTTTTTGACGGAGAAAGCTTGCTGGCCAAATGTGACATCTCTGGACATCTTTCCCTACCTCGTGTTGACAACATGCTCCATAACACGCCAACAAATCCCTGGAGGCTTACAATTATTTTGTAAGCGGGTGGATACAGAGTGTAAACTTTAACATCGCATCAGAAGAAACGGTTGCTGTTGCACGTAAGTAAACCACATGGTGTTGGTAATTCTGCACACAAAAATGTTGATTTGTTCTCAGGCTTCCTGTTATCATTGTGTTTACATGCACAGCTGGCTTTACCTGATGTGGTTTTTCTAATAATTTTATAACAGGCAAATATGGCAGAGCGTATAAGAATAAAAAGTAACTGCACAGCCTCCCCGTGGCTTAATTAAATTTAATGCTACCCTTTCACTAGTTACATGTTACTTAATCAACTTATTCTAAATGGTTAAGGTTAACCACTCTCAGAGGACGTATTTTTAGTTTCAGTTTCCAGTACAATAAAACGTGTTCATGGTAACTACTGAGCATACTGACAGCTTTTCTTATGATCTCACGGTTAAGGAGGCTGTCACAACACCCAATTTCTGTCTGGTGCCAGATGGCAACAATTCCCATCACTTGTCACGAC
Source organism: Festucalex cinctus (assembly GCF_051991245.1). NCBI lineage: Eukaryota > Metazoa > Chordata > Actinopteri > Syngnathiformes > Syngnathidae > Festucalex > Festucalex cinctus. The sequence continues at coordinate 12,646,825 of NC_135423.1, read as the reverse complement.
AACACCAATAGTATTACCAGGTATGTATGGCTTTACTTTTTGTAGTTTCTTATTTAATTCTATGTTTCATATTTTCATTACAATGTTTGTAATATTTTCAGATTCAGGCACAGATGAGTTTAACTGGACGGGACTTCTGCGACTTTGTGGTGTGGACAAAGTGTGATTGAGCGAGTCCACCCAGATCGCTCGTTTTGGCCAGTTGGAAAAGCCAGAGTTTTTTTTTCCCAAAGTCCCCTCCTTACCTGAACTGCTCGGGAGAGCATTTACTAGATCAGCAGTGGACTTCCAGTGTTCCTGCTCAGCCGCTGTCACCTACCACTTGCTCATGTACTTCAAAGATGCGGAATAAAGTAGTTTTTTGTGCTGCAGCAGATTGTAAAATCAAATATCACCCTAAGTGTGCCAATCTAGACTGCCAAAAGGACAGTGGTTTTGTGACAAGTGTGAAACAAGGATTATTGGGAAAACTGTAACACAGTACTGGTACTTGTCTTACATTAAACAAATTTAAAAGAGAGCAACTTTTTCCTCTGTACATAGCATAATGAAAGTCATTGCGTACCCCATCAACATTACATCATACCATCATCTCAGGATGGTAGGCACCTGTGCTAACTGCAACAATCTCTGCCACTTCGAGTCGTCTTTTCTTTGCTTGTCTCTCCTGTGCACGTTCATATCTTGGCACCGACTGGGCTGAGACATAGATGATGTAACTTGGGACCCAACTTTAATGTTGGAGCCCAGTCGGGATGATTGGACAGAAAAACGGGCGCAGGGCGACCTGTTAAAATAAACAAATATATAAACAAATAAAATATGGAAAGACTGGTTATTTTACCGCAGTAGGGTGGCCGTGAATAAGTTCTTTAGCATGATGTGTAGGCTACCGGGTTCTGTTTTCTTGCATCACCCCCGGGGGTCTGTTTTCTTGCATCAGCCCCTTCTGTCTCTTTTTTTTCCAAGTTTACATTTTGCCACCAAAAAACATGTTATCGGCATTAAAAGCCCAAGACTAATCAATCCAATTTCAGCAGTAAACACTTTGCACTGGCACTACTTGCGTGAAAATGTTCGATGTTAGCTTTCGGCTAACGTCCGCTAGCCAGCTTGTACTACCGAACTTGCTTGCTCATGAATCCAAAACATAAGCAACTTGCCCATATATGGGCGGTCGAAACGTTATTAATCCTCATGCATTAAATAAAGGTAAACAAGCTTACCGCTCACAAAGTGATCGCTGCACACACGAGCCCAAAGTAACGACTTCCCTCCGGAGTCCGCACTCCTCTGTCTCCAGGCCCTGGTTCCTAATTATTTTCGGAATTCGGAAAAAAGACCGACCATTTTCCCCCTTGGCTTTGTTCGAACAGCCAACGATGCAGCAACAATGTACCATTTTAAACGCAGAAAACAAACGTGATAGATACGTGTTAGACCGAATCGCTACGTAAATGGAGGCCACCCAGCATGGCGACTACAAGAAATCCGAGGCGGAAGTGACGACATGTGCAAGCGACCTATACACTATTTTGTTCCAACTGTCAAAAGTACAATCAATCTATAATGTGCTGCAAATTAATTGATTGGCATACTATTAAACAGTGGTGGTAGTTGCATTTGGTTTTAGTGGCAACACGCTTAGGCAGCAAATTTGGAGTAGAAAGGTGTGTGTTTTTTCAGTAAGTAAATTGTATACACCACCAAAAACAGTTTGTTTTTCAACAAACATACAAACAAAAACCATGGAATGAAAAAGGAATTAGTTGGGGGCTGACAGATGTGTTTTTCAAAATTGCATGAATTAATGGCAATTTTATTGTCGAAAATGGCCACATGTGGGAGGCCGATACCAACCAACATTGTGAGTACTGATACCATGAAGTAAGTCGGAGTACTATCAGCCCAATACCGATACCTGATATCTGTACTTGCCTATCTCTAAAACATTATCCAACAATCTTTTTAAATAACATGCCCCAATTTCAATCACTTTAGGCAGCAGAGTACTTGGATTAAAGCATTACTTTTTTTTTTGATAATTGAATTATACATAAAAATCTATTTGCTTTTCAAATGTACATGACAGACAGGTGTATATTTTTTTTAACTGGGTACAAAGGCAACCCATTTAAGCAGCAATAAAATCAAATAACGTATATTTTTTTTAAAAATGCATACAGTGCAGTTGAACAGCATTAGAACAAGACGTCACAAAAACATCTTCCGTGCAGCTAATTTGCGAGACGTCGCCATTGTTTTTACCTCGTGTCTGTTGACAAGAGTGACAAGAAGCTAATAGATAAGACTCTGGCCAGCTTCGAAAGCGGAACAATTGCATTAAACCCACCTTTTGTTTCACGCCTGTCACCTGACACAGAGTAAACACACCTAACAAGATTACGCGGCACCAATAACAGCTCAATGACCACAAATGACATCCAAAGTCCTGTCAGGTCACAATCATCTGACATCCCGTTTACACAAGACAGATATTTGCCAGGACGGTTATGCCAATCGTTTGTTAGGTTGGAGCGTACTGGAATGGAATCCATAAATCAACTAGGGCTGTCTATAACAAATATTTTTAGAATTGATTATTCTATCGATTATTGTATCGATTACTTCAGTATTTTTTTAATTAGTCACTGAAAACATGCGTTCGCAGCAACAAATGTGCTTGTGCAAACACCGAAGTGGCCAGACATTGGCTCGGGAGAAAATTTTGTGGCGGACAATTTTTGTGGTCGACTTAACCGAATAAGCCATTTTTTTTTTTCCCCCAGTACTAAAATCAACTTACCCTTAGTAATATCTAATGAAGCGTTCAAATGACAGAACAAACTGTAAAATGCACACTAGTTACCACCAATCTCTCTCAGGAATCAGAATCCATAAATTCACTAATTGCTAATTTTGCCCATTGTAGGTCTTAACCAGCCCTGCCTGCTTTCATGCAACAGCAACAAAGTCCAGCGTGTGCCCACTTTGGCAGCGCCACAGGAAAAAGACGCCTTAGTCCCAGCTTGGAAAAACTTGGGAGTATTTCAACATTAAGACTATTAAAAACACGGCGGGTGCACCACCCTACAATCCCACCAGACAACCACAGACTGGAGTAACTGTTGTAAAAATTAAACCACACACACACACGCAACAAAAGTATGATTATCTGGACCTCGTATCATTCCCTTCATGACTACATTCCAATATTATCCTTTATCTTATCCTTGCAGAAAATTAGACAAATGGCCAGGAGGGACCATCAGCACTAATACTTATCGGTCAAGGTCTGCCTTGATTTGTTTTGTTTTTTTACCTCCTTGTTTGCTCTACCATCCCCGCTCCATTTTCACATGCCCTCGACTTCTGGAAATATGTGGAGGCTAACTGTCACCAGCAAGCTCAGTGTGTTGCAAACGGTGGCGTCAAGGGCACAGCGAGGCGTGTTTTGACATGCAATGGATAAGATTTCAATGATGCATCTAGAACACAGGTTACAAGGGGGTTGTAACTTGTAAACTTGAGCAAAATGAATTTGTATTCATGTTAGGAGCATAAATATATCTTAAATTGTGACACCATCTCAACTCAAGGGATTAATTCTGATGGCTTTCAGACAGACCTCATCGCGGCTGCTTACCCCATGAACAGTCAGATGCGCACGTCAGAGACAACTGCTTTCAATGCAAAAGGGGTGTGGACTGCAAGACTGGTTTTAAATTTCAAATCGTCTGCCTCTGTTACTATTTATTACCCCAGAAGACGGCAAATTCGCGGGCCCAATTCAACCACAGACCCACGTGGTCCGTACCTTACATTATGATTGATTGCCTTCTGCTTCCTGTTTTTATTATCTGAATTGGCATGAAAGAACGTTTTGTGAACAAAGGACTGATTTGGGAACTTCTGGACTTGCTTTCACACTGCATTTCCCCCTAAATTAGCAAATTAGAGGCATAATGGTAGAGCTAGGCATGGGCCAATTAATGGTTTGACGGTTTACCGTGCTTTTAAAAAGTCAAGGTTTCAATAACCGCTAATATGGACGTATTGTTGGATGAGGGGACTTCAAAGTGAAGCAAAATTGGCTACTTGCAGAGTTGAGTAAACAGCCACCTCTTTGAAGTAAATTGCCTTCACATAACATTTTGTTCATCCTACTTGGCGAGAGAGAATGAATGAATGAATGAATGAATGAATGAATGAATTTAGAGAGAGACGATGGGTGAGCAGTTACGCATGGGAGAGGAGTAGGAGGGAGCAAGATACAAAGGACACTGTGCAAACGCGATGCCTTTGTTGTCCTAAAATAAATAAATGCTGCCAGTGCGTACTAGTTTGCCCCAAGAACAGCATGAGTGGCGCATTTGTCTGTTCTAAAAATAGCTCACCAGTGATGGGACACTAACCCACTAAGACTAATTAAAACTGAAGACTTAACATCGTATGTTGTCTCTTATGTGTCAAATATTTGTTTAAAAATACTTGACCATGTTCAATGGCGGGGAAATGCTGTTTTTTTATTTATCCAAATATTTTTGAAAGGGTCAATTAAGAGTTGTAATTTTAATACTGTGATACTGCGATATTTTTGCTCACGGATATCATACATTGGTCGGGATCTAATATCAGCCCATGCTTAGGTAGCAGTGTAGCACGCAAATTTATTGGACATTGCAGGTTACCCCAAAAAGATAATTGGATGTGTGGGCTCTCAGAAAATGTAAACTGTTAGCTTCTTGCACTAGCTCCCTTGTAGCCAGAGTTGTATGCATTTTAAACTGCATTACCATTTGATTGCATTTAATATTTATGTGATAGTTGATGTTGAAAATGTTATAATTACCTGAACAGTTAATAATGGTTTTAGGAGGAGTGACTCTGAATCGGTTAGCGCAGATATAATTGATCTCAATAGCAACTTTGGAGGTCAATCCAGTGTGCTTACTGTGCTAGTGGTGAGCATGTCTGCCTCAGTTCTGAGATTCTAGGTTTGAATCTCGGCTCAGGCTGGCTTGTGCAGCCGTCATGTTCCCACCGTGCTTGTCGTCATTGAGATTAAATAGTGTGTTTAAGTGTACCCCGCCTCCTGCCCAATTTTAGCTGGGATAGTGGGCTCCATCTCACCTGCAACTGAAGAGTTTGTGGTAATGTTTCGCATTTCATTCCAGGATTTATCAAGAGATTTATGAAAAATGAGTGAGAAAACTCAATTCTATCGCATCTTTGCTGAGAAAATACAGCCATTGCCACACCCTCTTGTCAAACTAACTTCCTGCCTGGTGCCCTTTTCTTAGCTTCTGACCAGCTGTGCAGTTTACAACCCACTATATAGTGGCTAGTTAGTGATTACGAACACAGCCACTAACTCACCTCCTATTCTTTGCGGATTATTTCTTCACCCTGTTTTACCGCTCGCTTGCACAACGACTGGCACGGCGAGCGAGGCCATGCCACAAAAATGTAGCCTCGCTCGTCGTACGCTGCCACTGCCACGGCTGCTGTCGGGCCAGGGGAAATCGGTCAGGCGCTTGTCCCTGCGCTGCCAGTTTTCGCTCCCCTTGTCAATCAATCACCCAAGCCAGAGCTCCCAGGGAGTCAATGATTGGCCAGTTCGGCTCAGGACAAACTTTGGCCTCAGTAAATGGCGAGAATGTGTGCATTTCATGACTATAAGAGACACAGAGTGACCTAATAAAAACTTACTGTGAATGTTGGGTATGTTGCTCACTAGTATGTCAGTCATCTAACCAGTGAACAACACAGACAAAAACACACACACACACACACACACAACCATTCCACGCCGTTAAGCAATAGTTCCACATTATTCCTTCAACATGCTCCCCACTGAGGGCTGGAAACTGTCACACTCCCCTTTTCCATTCATTACATGCGCTGCCAAGACAACTTGCAATTGTGCTACTTTTATTGATATTTTGTAACTTTTGAGCGCTTCCTGTGAAGCTTCCCCGCTGTGCTATTATCTAATGAAACAACAGCAACAAAAAGACAAGCCAGAACAACCAAAACTATGAATAAAAACATATCCTGGGCCTGCACTGCCAAACTGTACTTTAAAAATTAGGGTATTTTTTTTCCCCTCAATAAAACCAAACCTGAGACTCATATATAGAACCAGATAGTGACCCAGTGGTCTAATTTGTGTATTTACATAGTATAACATGGATTGCAAAAGTTTTTCAACTACTGTATTGAGGAAAAAACCGTTCCCATCTACTGTAACAGTATTTTTACACTTAAAAAAAGTATTATTTCATTCTATTTTAGATAATAAAGCAATTTTCCACTAGAGAGCTATTGTCACTTCTGTCAATCGTTGTGTTGCGTTCAGTGAAATCCAAAACGTGGAAAAAGCCTAAAACACGTGATGCAATACTTGAAATTGCTGTGATTTAATTTATCAAATTAAAGTTAGTATCTAAACCACTGCGAAACAATGACACAGTGGTCCAATTCGTCTCCGTACGCACCAAAAATCGCATTACGCAGCGTATACTACTAGTATGACGTTTCACGAGCGTGAGTGCAGAACCTCCAAACTCCCACACAACCTCGAAGGAGGTGAAGTGTACACTCCACGCAGTTGTCAGATAAGCTCAGGTAATGGCTGACTTATTGACTACTAAAAGTTTTCCAAACCATTCGACAAAATGTTCCCCCGGCTTGTCGGCGGATTTGCCGACCGAACCGAGAGAGGCGAAGCGGACCAGAAGCGCCGAGAAAGCTGGGGCAGGAAAACCCGAACGAGTTGAGCGTTCGAAGCGTTTGACTAAAATGCACATACGAATCAAGTTGGACTTTTTCCGGACAATGTGGCGCCTTGTTTGTTTCCGTTTGGGTGGGCGGCTTCGGGGGGTGTAAAATGCCTTCAATAAAGTGGCATCAGCGTGACGAGAAACAAGAGGAAATCAAATTTTAATCATATGGGCCGGGAGGGAGTTAAGGGGGGTGAAACTGACCGAGCCTCTGGGCGACAATGGAGAAAGTGGGCCAACCGAGGCCCGCATTCGCTCCATGACCTCCCGTCCCTCCCCTGCCATTTTCTTCCTCAATTCCCAGCTTCCAGCCTACCTCCCGACCCGCCACAACCCCACCACGGGCTCGCCTGCTTCTTCTTACCTTCCTCTGCTGTTTCTCCCATGCCGGGTCCAGCAGTAAGTCCCGGTCCCAATCGTTCTCCTGCTCCATGTAGGTCTGCTGCCCGCCCGACGAGTATTGGTTGTTGGCGGCGTGATAGTCGACCATGTCGTTGACGACAAAAAAAAAAAAAAAAATGTCAAGCAACCAGGAGAAAAAAAATGTCCAAACGAACCAAACGCGAACCAGAGGCCAGTTAGGGACGGAAACACGACGTAGGAAGGAGTCCTTCTCTCGCCGCTCTCGGCCGTCACTGTGCAAGGCTTCTCTTTCTTTTTTTTTTTTTTCTTTTTTTTTTTTTTTTTTTTTTTTTTAAGGCTGCAGTATCCGGTGTTTGCAGGCAACCGGGCAGGCTGGGAGGCTGCTCGCTGGGAGAAGAAAAGCTTTCCCTGAGCGTGGTGCGAGGCTGCTGGGCGGAACTCGGCCGCTCCTACCAGTGAGAGGGACGACACTTCCGACGGCCACCTTCACAATAAAGCCAAATTACATTATGTATATTTTGTGTTTTAGTATTCGAAAACGTTATTAGAATAAAAATGTATTATAACAACAATAAAAGTACTTAAAAACTTAGTCCATCCCGGTTGATGGTTGGGAGACATTTGGCTGTATATTTCTTACAAAGTGACTGATCCAGCGCTACATTTTGAATTCCATCCTACTTTATTTGCATTCCATTCAGACCTTCTTTTTCTCTTTGAAAATTTAACAATTTATGACATTTAATGTTATGTACATGCCTCTGTTCATTAGACTATACACCAATTAATAAAACTTGCCAATTATGCATGCTATCAGTTGAAAGACAGTTTCCCTCTTTATCTATGCAAATCAAATAATGGTCACATTTAGTAGTTAAAAAAAAATGACGGGAGTTTATAGAACTAAATAATTAGATTCTTTGCTTTTATTTTGAAGACAAGCGCTCAAGATTGCAGTTTGTGCGTGTACAGTTGTTGAGGTTTGTTCGTTTGGCTACACTCACGCACACACTACCCGCTGTCTTTTCCACCGCGCGTGCATATTCTTGTAACGTTTAAACCGCAATGTCTGAAACAAACGTTGATGGAAATCTTTTTGTAAGTCTAACAAGTCTTCAGGAACTAAATAAAAGTTTGACGATATCCACCGCCCCCTGGTGGAGTTCTGTTTGCTTTTGCTGTGCAGCCGCATTGCAGCCACTGCCTACCATGAAAAAAACACACTAGTCATACTACTATTGGCTGCCATCGATGCACACTGCACAGTATAGTATTGTTAGCGAGGATGAAGTCATGCACTTCCCAGCATGCTTGGAAATAGTTGTATTAATTTAAAAAGTTGCTCTTCGGTTGTTTGATCATAAGCGTGTCTGTTGTGATGTCTTTGGAGATGGAAGAGAAACTGAACAAAGGATCAAAGGAATATTTCAGATGAAAGGGTAGTAGCACTACAGCTCGAAGGTTGGCAAAGCGTGCGGAGTGGTTCGGCGTAAGCTCTGGTCGATAGCAGCTCCTGAATGAAAGTTTGTTCTGTTGCCGCTTGTGGAAATAAAGTGAATGAAGAGCCACTGTGCCATCGTTTTTTTTATTTTTATTTTTCTGACTATTACATCTGTTCTGTATACTATATGTGATTATTTTTCATGTATAGTAATTACTCCACAGTTGAAAACTTTTGTTTTGAAGTGCTTATTCATACACATATCGTTGTGCTGACTACTCTTGCTGCTGAACTTTTGTATGTACTGTATGGTACGTGTAATCATGTTTGCCAATCACATCTGCATAAAAAGTGTTCTTTGAAGAAAACACAAGGTCATTGTATGGTGCCCAAACCTTTTGCAGAGAAGATGATGATGGAGAGTGGGTGTGTGTGACCTCAACAAGTAGGTCACGTTCCAGCTGTCTCAGACCATTAGCATCACTGCTAGGTGATTGTTAGCATGTAGGATAAGCTTGGAGCTTATAGCTGTGCCAGACTTACTGGACATTTCATGAGCAACACAATCTAATGATATGCACTGAAAAAAAATCCACCTTTACAATGATAATCACACACACTTTTGATTGAGGTATATTTTTACTATTATGTCACTAAATACTAAGGCATTCAAAGTATTAAGGACATCCCTAAAAATGCTTTCTTTGGGGGGGATGGCAGCTTATACTGTACCTTCAGCATTAATGGTGCCTTTACAGATGTACACGTTACCATTTGTCCAGAGAACACGACATCCATGAGTACAAAAAAAAAAAAAAATGAAATTTGGACTCGTCAGACCACAGCGCACTTTTCCACTTTGTGTCAGCCCATCTCAGATGACCTCGGGCACAAGATAAGCTGGCAGTGTTTCTGGATGTTGTTGATATATGGATTTCACTTTTAAATTGCATTTGTAGATGTAGAGAGTAGACATTGTGTTAACCGACTATTGTTTTCTCACGTATTCCAGATCCCATGTGGCAATATCCTTTTCACAGTGATGCCAGTTTTACTGCAGTGGCTCGAAGGATTCACTGTTGGTTTTCAGCCTTGCTGCTTATGTGCAGAGATTTCTTCAGATTGTTCAAATTTTTAAATATTGTGAAATGATGAAAATTATGAGGAAAAAAAATTCGGAAAATCTGCCCTCTAATGGCCTTTCTTTTTTTGCCTTTTACAGGAGTTTTTATATAGAGTTTGCAAATTGCAAACTGCATGTAATGCTCCTCCATGTGACAAACCTCACAAAAAAGGTGAGGTGAGACAGGAAGTGTGGCTGTTTGGCGCCATAAAAAGGCATTGTGAGTTGACAGCAAAAGCACAACAGACACAAAAGCAGCTCTTTCACTCTCTCTCTCTCTCTCTCTCTAACTATATATAGGACTACATACGCTGTATATATGCACACACATACCTGTCACACTAAAACAAAGGCTCGTTTATCAAAAATAATCAGGAGCTTTCTAAGCAGGCACGTAGAACAATAAGCAGCCATGTTTCAATCACGGCCTGAACAATAAAACTGTGCTTCATGCATCTTTTCTGTCAGCATAGCTACAACGTACATTTACAACATAAAGGCCTCACACAAGCGGAACAAATACTGGAGGATATCCGGCGACTCTTCTGCCTCAGTTGTAAATGGTCATGTGGAGCCACTGAAACACAAAACAATTACTACTAGTTTTAAAAGTATGAAACGTCAACCATTAAATGGGGAGGAGTGACGTACTTGTGTGTAGTTTAACGAAATGCAGCCCATTCCCACCATGTCATACGCGTGAAATTTGTCTGTTAGAGGTGGCAAAAAAAAACAACAACAAAAAAACGTGATAAGTGCACGACAGTGTCCAAGAGTTTAGTAAGCTGATTTACCAAAATAAATGTGAAAGTGAATACACTGTGTGGACAAAAGTATTGGGACACACACACACAGAACGAAAGGTCATCCAACCTTGCAATTGTCAAAACAAACAAACAAAAAAATCCAACCACAATTGATTCATTAATTGATGAAGGGCTGCGTCCCAATACTTGTGTCCATAGTGTCCATTTCTAGTTCCAGTATCCTTACGGATCATGCTCTCCAGTTTCATGACAAGGTACAGGAAGCCAGGGTAGCTGATGGTCATGTCCGGCTCCGTGTATCTCAGGCCTACCAGCTGCATCACCAGGTCATCCACCACGATACCTGCAGTTCACACAACGTACAGAACAGGCAGATTTGAGGCTCATTTGTCACCAAAAATAAGATATTAGGCAAGTTTCTGGACTATTATCTCTTAAGGGTGAATCCATCACACACTTGACGTTAAACTTAAGGTTTTTTTAAGGTCTGACTTTGTGATATACGCCATCCTTCTAGTTTACTTGATTCAAATTTGTTAGCAATCAAACAGAATGGGGTTTTTTTTGCCTTTGAGGGAAACATGTAAGTAAATTGCCCAAATCAGCCCTAAATGGCTTTATTTCTTTTTACTTATTATGTTATGTCTACTGAATTTCATGTTGCTTAGTCAAACTGGTACTAGGGTCTGAATTGTGTAATTTGTCGCCCTCTGCAGTTTAAATGAGAAACTGCACGCTCCGTAAAGCCTTCCATTGGCCTTCAGTGGTACCTGCAGCCTTCAGAGCCGGGCCCACTTCCTTGTACTCCAGACGTTGTGTCTTGTTCTTGTCGTACGCGAGAAAGATGTCCTAACAGGAGGTCGAAAACTGTGTTAGACAAGAATCTTGCACAGTCTTTAAATCCAACGTTAACTTACCGTCCACGTCCGGATCTTGTCCCAGAGTGCTTGGAACTCCATCCATGTTAACTGAGCGATCCCTTGACTCTGGAGAAAGCATTGTTGTCAAGGAAGTTCTCAGATAAAATGACATTTGGTCTGGAAGCTAACCAGTGCCTGATGTTTAAAACAGTTGGAGTTGAGGTTGGGGGGTTCAGGATTCAGGTTCGGGTTTTACCAGACACAATGAATTGATAATTCTTGCTTACATAATCGGAGCCCAAATTCTCATGTGTTTGCGAGTGTGAGTGTCTTTAAGGATACATCCATGAGGACCACTAAGCTCTTGCAGTGTTCCAGGGCCAAGTTCTTCTCACTGCCTGCCAATACTGAACATAACACAGCAACAATTACACATGATTTTAGTCTTGGAGAGAAGACTTGCACAAAACTGTGGCGACGGTGTGCTAGAAACATCGCCAACAGATGATGCTGTTTCTCCTTACAACTTCCCTTCACATTTCAATTCATATTTAATAAGGATTGCCAATTTATTTCTGAAAATCAAATGCTTCAGAATCCTTATAATATGTTTTTGGCAATTGCTTTCACCTGTGTCTTTGTCTTCCTTCTGTTGCTCTCTGTCCATTACTTATTGTCTCACGAACACAAAGAGCATAACTCATATGTGCCAATATTTCTTTAAGGCATGGATAGGGAACCCTGGTCCTCGAGAGCCACTGTCCTGCCTGTTCTCCATGTCTCCCTCCACCAACACACCTGATTCGATGAAAAGAACCGTTATCAGGCTTTGACAGAGCTTACTGATTAGCTGATTATTTGAGGGATACAATGATAACAGGCAAGACAATGGCTGTCGAGGACAACGTTTCCTTACCCCTGCTTTAAAGTGGAAGTCAACCTCAAACATTTCTTGACAATAATATGTCATATGTGACCTCACAAGTCTAAACATGACATTCTGATTAATATTACATTTGTGGAATAAGAGTTATGAAGCAAAATCGAGCCACTTTTATCCATCTCAGGGGGCGGCCATGTTGCTACCTGCTGTCGACTGAAGATGACATCACAATTGCTCAGGTCTCAGGAAACAACCAATCACAGCTCAGCTTCTGAAAACAGATGAGCTGTGATTGGTCATTAGCTGAGCCTTGAGCAACTGTTATGTCATCTTCAGTCGACGGCATGTGGCAAAATGGCCGCCCCTTGAGATGGATAAAAACGGCTGGATTTTGCTGCTCATATTCCACTAACGCAATATTAACCAGAATACCATATTTAGATCAGCGGGGCTGCGTAGAACATATTAGTCCCAAAAAATTTGGGGGGTTGACTTCCACTTTAAGGGGCGAATCGGTACAAATGACAACCGACCACTGAGCAAAAATTATGTAAACCAGAGATTCTCAAATTTTGGTACAAATACGAGTGGTCGGCAAAAGAATAAAAAAAAATAATGTTCAAACTGTGAATAATGTTAATTGTTAATTTTGTATGCAATACAAAAACGTTATCATTATTTGAATGTTTCCCTACATTTAATCATAGTGCTAATGATAAAACTGTGCATTATGATGTTGAAGGTCCTTATGCGATGGCAGAATGTCACATCAATGCATGAAAGTTTCTCTGGGTTCTGCCGTAAAAGGAAAAGGAGGATAAATGCTGGCACTAATTTACATACAAAGTGCGATCATGGCACTGACCTCCTCCTTGGATGGCCTCAGTCAGCAGGCTGTGAAGGTGATGTGGTTTGCAGAATCCTCTCTGGTAACATAAAATGAACAAAACATTAATGAAATATGAAACAATTTAGAAACATCTCAGTGACAACTGCTTTCCAAACCTTGTTGCAGTGCTTCTTAAAAAGCTGCATCATGGCTTTAATTGAAGGGAGAGCGGCCTGATGGGGATAATGGGGCTGCTGGGACAACGTAATAAAGTCAGGAAGAGTTTTCATAATTATATTGGGATTGATTTTCAATGATAATGTTGCTGTTTAAAGTGCATAAATTACCGCTGTTATTGAAGTGAGGTCACGCTCTGCCGGACGTTGAGCTGGACTGGACACACACAACAGACTTTTGAAATTTGCACGTTTAAAGTCAGTCAATTACTTGCAGATTTTTAGCAATACACGGCAGGACTTTGGACCCTCTCCGTCACATCTTCAGGTACAAAGAAAAAGGACTGACGTGGCGGCGTGGCTTTGCTCGGTCAAAACGCGCAACAGGAAGGCTCCCTGCTGATTGGGTTCGGCGGTGGACGGGATGATGACATAGCGACCGGGTGAGAGATGGCCACGGAGAACCACCTCTCGCCGCGACGAATAGTAGCTGCTGCTCATCGCCGGCCGGAGCTTGCTCAGGTCGTCGGGCGACAGGTGAGTGCCCTCGTGAGGTGCCTGGAAGGATCAAAACAGTGTCAAAAATTATAGCGGTCTCCACGAAACAGGAACTTGAAGCCTGGCGTTAGAGGCTCTACTGAAGAGCTGTTTACGTGATGTGATGTGATCTGCCATTATTTATCAAGATGGGGTTCATTCGTCATTTAGCACAGTAGATGCGACATTTTTATTGAAGCAACATCTCGATATAGGTTCCAAGTCCTTTTTAAAACAAGTTCTGTCAGTTTAATGTACGGAAATGACGACGTCACGACGCATTTACGCCAAGACAGAGCCATTCCGAGTCTGACTGAACTGTTTTCATGCACGTTGATCAGAATAAGAATTGGCATAATAAATCATCCCCGTGAATTGGAAGCAAATTTGGATCCAATTGAATCTAATCGGTTCAGAATACAGTACAGTCTTCCCTTTTTTATCGCGGGTGTTACGTTCCAAAAACTACCCGCGATAATGTAAATCCGTGTTAATTTAAAAAAGAAAATAATAATTCTCGTTAATTACCAGTATGTATATTTTTTAGTTTATTATATGTTTTTCGTTTTGGCATGATTTTTATTTCGTTAAAAATATTTTTTCATTCATCATATGTTCTTTTTTTAATTTACATTCATTTTTTTTCCCATTAAAAGTATGTTGTTGTTGTTGTTTTTTCATTTACTATTATACAGCACTGTTTTGTTTTGTTTTTTCATTTATTATATATGTTTTTGGTTTTGGTGTGATTTTTAGTGATTTTTGCGTTTTCATTCATCATTTATGTCTATTTTTCATTTACAGTCATTTTTTTCCATTAAAAGTATGTTTGTTTTTAATTTACTTATTATACAGCACAGTATATATCTGTGGAATGCAATGTAGTGGAGCAACGGCACATACACCGTTGGAAAGGTTTTGGCGAAACAAATTTGCGGATGTCCGTATTTCCCCGGACGGATGAACGGCTCAAGAGGTACGGCCGCGCAAAGACAAAAATTAAAATAAACAAACCAAAAAGCACGCTGTTAAAAAAAAGAACGCTGTAAAAAACGTGCGAAACAGCGAGGCCGCGAAAGATGAACCCGCGATAAACGAGGGAACACTGTAGTCCAAATGACATGTTTACATGAACAATTTTTGTTGTGTGTGCATGTGTGTGTGAGTTTGTGAGTATATACCGGGTATATGTGCAGAGCAATGGACAGGTCGATGCCTCTGCGTCGTTGATGTTTCTGCATGAGAGCCAAAATAAAGGCGCAGCGAGTGGGAGTTTCAGATGATCGATGTTCCCCTGGGGAGAGGACCAAGCCAAACTGTGGATTTTGCCAGAACCAACCTGAAACACAAACACACACACAAGGGTAAGTATTTAGGATTGAAAAAGTCAAAACTTCTTGAAGCTGTCCCTTGACTCTGCATTAGGGGTACTGCCTCACCAGGTGGCACTGTTGGATCGGTATGTTGCCTAATATGTAAAGTAGAACCAACAAAATTCAATTACTGTATTTAGTTTTTAAATCTAAAAATTGTATACCATATATTTTATATTAGGGCGGCACGGTAGTCGAGTGGTTAGCACGTCCGCTTCCAAGTTCTGAGGTCTCCGGTTCGAGTCCTGGCTCGGACCTTCCTGGGTGGAGTTTGCATGTTCTCCCCGTGCCCGCGTGGGTCTTCTCCGGGTACTCCGGTCTCCTCCCACATTCCAAAGACATGCATGGCAGGTTAATTGGGCGCTCCGAATTGTCCCTAGGTGTGCGTGTGAGTGTGGATGGTTGTTCGTCTCTGTGTGCCCTGCGATTGGTTGGCAACCAGTCCAGGGTGTCCCCCGCCTACTACCCAGAGCCAGCTGAGATAGGCGCCAGCAGCCCCCGCGACCCTTGTGAGGAATAAGCGGTCAAGAAAATGGATGGATGGATGGATATTTTATATTATTAACCTATACTAAAACATTCAGTTTGATTACAAAAAAATAAAAAATAAATTCTCTCAGGTGTGTCTCTCAGTATATTTACCCCCTTTAGGAGAGCCCCCGGCAGAGACACGTGGCACCCAAGTCCCATGATGCATTGCACACGACCACGGCTGCACGCTGGCATCGTTCTGCAGATCAGCCAGGTGACACACCTCCATGGTCTCGAAGTTCTGCCGAAAGTCAGACACCGACATCCTGCACGAGTAACCGGAATTTGATTTCTCTTTGTCCCTTCCGTCATGTCTCACTTTCCATCATTTTCTCCTTCCTTACAGTTTTATCATTTCATAACCCTTTTATTTTTGTTTACTGAATTTGCAGATTCGTCATCAAGCACATTGTGAAGTCTTACAACATGAAAACTTGTTTGGTTCACTGTTTCTTCTTCCTGTAGCTTTGGCCTGTCCTGAATGTTATCTTGATAGTTATCACCGTTGTTTTTCTGCCGTGTGTCCTGAAGCTCCGCCCTTCTTTCTTTCACTTTCTTCTTCTTCATCCCTTCAATTCTACTTAGCCTCTGAAGTCACTCCTGATTTTATCACTCTATTGTATTTCTTTTCAATGTTCTTTCTCTTCTATCAGTCCCTCTTTCTTTCATCTCACTTCACAACTTGATATCATACCATGACAGTTCAGGAGTAATATTATAATAATAACCTTAATAATGTTTTTTAACTCACCAGAACTCCCCGTCCTCCCGCCGAATTCTGTGCAGTCGTTTTTGCTCGTCAGCACTCACAGTGTTCCATTCGGGCCTGCAAAAGCAGTTTATATATAATTAAAAAAAAAAAAAAAAAAAAGATTAAATCACATATAATTTAATAAAGCTTGAAATTTGAGATGCATGTTTTTCATAAGTACTGTAATTAGACATTTGATAAGTCAGTGAAATTATGCAAACCCATCTCGGTCACTCCATGGGCCCAGCCACTCTGTGTTACCCCATGGGTTGAGGATACGCACCAAGTCCACAGGGCCATATGTGGTCTGCACCTGGGGGTGTAAACTTCAGTTAAACAGACCATTGTTCCAATTTGTAACCTTATTTATTCACATGTGATTTTTCAAACAGCAGTTTGATATTCAAAAATAAATAAACGGAAGCAGAACTTCATGCAACTTTGAGCGTTATTTGAGAGAGAGAGAGAGAGAGAGAGAGAGAGAGAGAGAGAGAGAGAGAGAGAGATTCTGCTTTGCAAACAAAAAGCCAAAATGATCGCGACATTTTCTACATTTCATATCATATGAATTCTGTAACATGTTGTTTGTCAGTAGTGATTTTTTTTGCGTTTTATAATTCTATTTAGGTTGTTAAAATGTCACATCAGTTGTTAAGTTAGTAAATGTTAATTACTGTAGTTTTCCTGGTTGTCTAAGTCCTTGGTATCCAACACGTATAAAGCATGGATTAGCAACTGCAATTGTCATAAAGGTAACTGCTCTGCTAAAATGTTTAATTATGACACATTATGAAATTAACCATATATTGCATAAAAACAAATGAGTAATGTCATCATTATATCAGGCGAGGTGTAAAACTACTACGTTCACTTCGTTTTTTTCTCCTATTTTGAGCAGCTAATGATTATAGACTGTTGAACTTCCTAAATGTTTAGAGATGATTAATACAAACAGACATGAAGTGACAAGAATCATTTTACCTTCTCCACAGCAGTCAGCGAGTATGCGTGTCTGAACATGATACCCAGATCATTCCTGTACTCCAGAGGACCCTGCAGGGGAAGCACAACCATTTAAAACACATTCATGAGTTACGTCTAAGCCGTGCGTCTTTGGTTGCAGTTTTGAAGAAAAGGCGTCGGGATTAAAATGAAGACGTGGCTCGACAGGCCTTGGTGCCCCTCACCTGCGTGTTGGCGCAGTTGATGAGCGCTCCCTTGGCTAGCAGTTCGGCCAGGAAGGCCGGAAGCTCCCTGGGAAGCACGGCCACACTCAGAACCTCGGCCACGCCGCCCGTCATGTCCACCATGGCCTCATGAGGGAAGCCCATGTCCAGGGCGCGGTAACCTCCTTTCAGCCTGGATCACATGCAGAACATTCTGTCAACCAATATGAGTAGACCCACAATAACGCCTCAAGAAGCCATGTCCAAAAAAAAATCACGTCTGTGATTTTGGTTTCATCAGGATATTTTAGGGTTATAATTTGCACATTTCCAGACATCCTTCAGAGAGAGACTTTGTCCAATTGCTGTCAAATTTTAACAAATGCACAATACTAAATTTCAAAACATTTAGAGACAGACAGCCAGGGTTCCTCACTTGGCATAAGCCTTCTCAAGCAGGGAGCTCCAGAACTCTCGTTTTTCCGGAGAGCTGAGGTAGAGCAACTCGTTGCCGTACGTCGGCAACAGGTCATCGATACGGACATCCTCCCACTGACCGTACTGCCAGAACTATGGAGGGCGAGGAGAGACATCGTCTCACTGATTTGGTAGAAAATCACCGGATTGCACGTTATCAATTAAACTTAAACATCTGCTTAAGAAGCACAATTCATACAAAGATGTATTAGGGACATTGAAAATAAAATAAATGAGGGAAGTCATACATAAAAAATGTTTGATTCTCATTAAACTAAAGTTGCGTTATTTGATATTTTACTTTGTCCAAAATGTTATGAAACTCAAACATCTTCTCAAAATATATATATTAAGTTGTATTCTTACAAGAATTAAGTTTGATTTTATTTCTAGATTGAGATAAAGTTGTTTTTTTTAATGATAAAAGTTACATATTTGCAAGAAAAAAAAATTAACTTGTGAGTACAGAGTATTTAGCGCAAATAAAAAATGTGAAAAAAAAGTTTAAATCAGAAGAATAGTCTATTATTTTGCACGCATAGTCTTTTATTTTGTAGGAAAAAACTCCAGATAAGGAAGTTGTAATCTCAGGAATATAAACTTTTATTTTTGAAAAATCTTATTACAATAAAGCTGCATTATTCAATAATAACTTATTTTGCAAAATATAAAAATGTGTAATTTTATGAGATTTTTTTAGCTCTTTTTTTTTTCAAGAAAAAAGCTGAATTATGTCAAAAATAAAGTTTGTTTTTTTTCTAGATCATGTTTTTTAAAAGAAAAAAAAGTCAATTGGTCTTAAAATAAAAAAATTTCCCCAATATGTGTCAATTTTATGTTATTTTATTTTATTGCGAAAAAAAGACCTAAATTTACAAGAATAGTCACTTTTTTTTTTTTTTTAGAAAAAAAAAATATTTTTTTCAAGATAAATAAGTTGTCATCTTGAAGTATGAAGTTATTGATTTTGAGAATAAAAAGTAAAAAAACATATTGAGAAACATAATCACAATCTTACAAGAATAAATTCAGTCTTATTTTTAAACTCATGATCTTCCATTCATCCATCAATCCATCCATTTTCTTAACCACTTATTCCTCACAAGGGTAGTGGGGTTGCTGGAGCCTATCTCAGCCGGCTTCAGGCAGTAGGCGGGGTATACCCTGAACTGGTTTCCAGCCAATCACAGAAAGTCATAATCTTGTGAAAATCAACTCATATTTTTCTGTTTGTTTTTGTTTTGTTTTGTTTTAGAATAAAAGTAATGTTTTTAAAAATGTAATTCACAGAAATTATTTTTGGAGGGGAAAAAAATGCCAGAATTTTACGAAAGTTAAGCTTGTTTATTGTTTGGGATTCATTAAAAAAAAAACTGCTCCTCTGATATCTTTCCTTTCCTCTAGAAAAATTCAACTATACCTTCAAAAACAATATGGCTATTTATTACTCCCCTCCTTATGTATCATAGTTTTTGCTCCTTTAAGATTTCATGCAGTGCATATTGAACAGGTTATGCCTGTGGTTAATGATATCTCCCCGGGGGAACAGAATGTGTCACAATGAAACAACCTTATACGGTTCATTTCAAGTTTTGGCAATCAAATGAATCCAAAGTGAACAGTAATAACAACACGGGCGTGTTTACCCTGAAGACGAAGCTGCCGTTGTATCCGCCCTGGAAGGACTGTCCGGGAGGAACCACCTTGCGGAGCAGTGTTTGGTGCACTGCCAAAGATGCAATGGCAGACAGCAACCAGCAGTCACCTGAGGAAGCAGGAAGTTGAAGACAAATAGCAAGAAGTTTAAACTCTATGTTCACCGGACACTTTGACAATGTTTTGAAAACTCAGCCCGCGAAGCCAATTACAACGAGCAACATAAAGTTTGGCATGCATGTTTATTATAAGAACCATAAAAGAAAGTCTCAAAGTGTCATGTCCAGAAACACGCAGGAAGTCTGCCATTTTTGTTTGAAAGAGACATTTAGGGCCATTTTGGCTATTACCAGGGGTCCTCGTGAATGTTTGGATAATTCAGCCCCCAAAGCCAGCTAGTTAGCCTATCATAAATAGACCCACCAAAAAAAAAAATTCTCAAGAGGCCATGCATGAAAAAACATTGGAAGGCCACCATTTTGGTTTACAATTACCATTTTTGGGTCAACAACTAAGCCATTTAGCAACATGTCTATCATGAATAGACTCACAACTAAAGTCTCAAGAAGCTAAGCCTGAAAAGCCACAGAAAGTTACCCATTTTTTGTTAAAATGGGCATTTTGTACATTATCAAGGTGTTCTTCAAAGACAAACATGTCCTAGACTCAGATTGTATTCATTTGCAACCAAATTTGGACCACGGATGCTGGATGGATGGATGGATGCTAAATCGATGTAGGCTCCAAAAAAAAAGTGTGTCGGGTAGATTTGTCAGTGGAGACCGGGCTAAACGTAGAGTAGAGTCTCAAGTCTGCTTTGTCCACTCACTTAGCTTTCCCTGGCGGACATCCAGGCGTGACGCTCCATCAACGGTGAACTGAGGCGAACGGCACATCTCCTAACAAAGAGTAACAACTTAAGTGAAGACTTAAGTATTACAACTTAAGTATTCTTCCTAAATAAATAAATAAATGTCTGCTGCTATAAGGCTTACAGCCAGGTCATACTTGTCCTAGATGATGTGCTGTGTTCTTGCTAAGTTGCTATACAAGTCTTTCTGGTAGTAGCGGGTTACATAATAGTTAACTACTTAAGTGATAGTATCTTGAATCACTAATAACTTGACTCTATTATATTTTCAAATAAATGAAATTATGAATATACAATTGAAAAATGACTCAGTTGCATAATTATTAATAACTTGACAATTTTATGTTTGTATTTGTAAATAAATAAAACCATGAATATGGATCAGTAATGTCAGTAGGCCCATATTTGGGTGCTTTCAGCTACCGAAAATAGCCTTAAACAAATAATTAGCTGTTTATTTATTTATTTATTTTAAATCCCACACAGGCCAGACAACAGATCCAACCCATGCCCATCGTCTCCACTAGTTGAAAGTTAAGTGCACAAACTACGTTGTTGGCAACTTGGTAGAGTTGTTGGATCAAATAGCTTTACGGTTGTGATTATGAAGATTGTGATAACATGGAAGCATCCAAAGCATCCATAATCTGTTCAAAATGTTGAAAAGGTTATTCCTCACAATGTTGAGTCTTTGTGAAATGTTGTGCTAATGTGCTTATGCGCTACGTTTGGTCCCATAATCTGAATCCCAAATTCGGACCTGCATAATAATGAGGAAAACGTGACGTCATGTGAGATCAACCATACAAAATCCAGCGACGCGCCTTCTATTTACTGGATAACTTCACAGTAGCCTATTAAAAGTTTGGTACATGAATGCGTCTTTTAATACAGCCAAATAAACTTTATACAGACACCGAGTTAGTTACGCATAATAACGTGGCAGTTCACGCATGACGTGAACGACAGTTATACTATGGTTGTGTTTGACCTTGGGCCGCTTCCACTTGACGCCGGCCTTCATCTCGAGCTCTCCGAGGGGGAAATGATAGTCGACGAAGAGCCCGTCGCGGCCCACCGCAATCCTCTCTCCGTTGACGGCGGTGTCGCTGCCGGGTTCTCCCGGCTCGTCCGCCGCCATCAGTTCGGCGAGCCAGCGTCGCGACTGGGAGCCAAGCAACTCGTCGGAGCACGCCGAGCTGGCGTCGTCGTCGTCCGGCGGAGGGGGCGACAGGGAGACATCGGGCTCGGAGGAAAAACCTGGCGACTTCTCCATCTCCAGGCTCAGTACAGGGGACGAGAGGGGAGTATCCGGTTGCACTTGGGACTTGTTTAGGGTGTCGGTGAAGCAAACAACACGCCCTCAAAGCAGGTACGTCTCACCTGAGCGTAGGCGGGTGACGTCACGGACTATGGTTGCAGGCACTTTGAAATATGAACCACTGTAGTTTATGTTGGTGCAAAACAAAATGGGAAGTGGATATCGAGTATGATAGCACGATGTTTTTTTTGTTTTTTTTTTAACTCCAAAAACCAAGAGGGCAAAAATTATACCTCTCCTCATGGCTTTCTCATATTGACTTCATGCCTGTAAAACTGCCTTTCATAAGTTTTGTGTCCCTCCTTAGTCAAAAAAATAAATAAATAAATAAATAAAAAAAAATAAAAAATAATAATAATAATAAAAAAGTCTCACAAAAATTATTGATCAACTTTCACCCACATTCTTGGGAAATGACTTTACTTTTGCACATCAAATGTGCTCAACATTTCACTATCTTGACATTCACAATCTTGACATTTAATTTTCTTAGGATTACAATGGAATAATTAAATGTGCCACACACGTGCATACGCTTTTGTTCATAGTCATGTTAATCCTAGTTAATGATTCACTGTCACATAATGGGCGTCACCTGCATGTGATGAGATGACATTACATCAATATGACAAAAAGACACACTTGACTGGAAATGATAATTTATTTTTGTGTGTAAAAGTTTGTAAGTGACCGGGTTTACTCTTTCTATGTGTGTGTGTGTGTTACTGGGATGTGGCCATGATGCTTGACACGCCTGTACAAGAAGAAGGAAAGAGATGTTTAGAGTTTAGTGAACAAAAAGGCGGACATCTCCTCATGTTGTGGTACTGACTCTCAAAGTCGATCTTCTCCACAATGTTCTTGGGCTTGACGCTCTCTTCCTGGTTGAAGATGAAGATCTGTCCGTCCTCCGTCTCTGTCCAGTTGTACTTGTTCATCCACACCTTCACCTGTGTATCTGCAATGTACCATACAAAGATCAACACATTTTTTTTTTTATTTTGAGCCCTTGCTTGGTAAGTTTTTTTATGCCTTGGAGGTGAAAAGCAAACAGCTGTAATTTCTCAAAACTCTTCAGTCCAGATATCACCGTACTTATTTAGCTTACCCAGAGGGTCTCCCAGCATTTCTGCCAGCAGGCGGCGCTCTATCGTCTGGTATGTGATGCCCACCACATGGCAGATGACTGCACAAGAAAACACACTATTTGCATTGCCAGCTCAACTTTTTTTTTGGCCTCTTATTTAGACACGTTTGCTATAGTCCAACGTGTTTACTGAGTAAAAATTAGGACTTTATTTTTAAATGTTCTTATTTTTACTGTATGATTCAGATTTGGTTGTACAATTGCGTCAACTATAACAACTTTATTTTCTTCTATTTATAGATTTATTTATATACTGTACATTAATGCCTTATTTTCATGTGACTATTCCCGCACATATTTCACTTAATTCAAGTAAAATGAAATAGTTTCAATTTTCTTGTAATAAAATTCCCACTGTAATAGTAATCATTTTACATAATTTTCAGATTAATCTCAAAATAAAAACAATTCTTTACATTCAAATGTTGTATTTGCGTTTTGTATTGATTACTGTGATGCAGAAACCTACACTTTCGGACAGAGTCTTCAAAGCCAGTAATTCCATCGATAAGCTCCCGGTTCTCCTCAAGACTCGTCTGTGAAGAACACAAAAGAGCTTTAGTCACATTATAAAACTTTAAAAAAAATATAGAATATATTTTTTATATCAAAATATAAAAACACGTCCAATGTGTGCTTGTGTGTGCGCGCATTACCCAGAAGCTCTGGAAGTGGCAGGTCTCCAGCAGGTTTCCCAGGTAGAGGATCTGCCTGATGGGGCGCTCCTCTTGCTGCGACACTGTAGTCAAGGAAATGGACCCCCCCAAAATCAACTTTTGTAGTTCTCATGATGTCATGAGGACACAATAGAAGGATTTTTTATTTTATTTTTTTTTTATCAAAAACATACAATTGCCAACTGAATATCCTGCTAATTTTGAGTGAGCTTATGAGAGCAGATTCAAGTGAATATCACTTTCACAATTTTTTTTTCCTCCCTCAGTATCCTAAATATTTCCCAAAAAGATATTGGAATGTCATAGGGACATATAAAGGGATTAGCTTATCAGTTTCCTACTAAATATGCGCATTTGTTTTTGTTGGGGCATTTTATTAATAAAATTCCCAAAATATACTTGTGTCTTACAAAATAAATGGGTTATTTTGTTCAAACGTCCACTACATTTTCGCAAGATTAAAAAGTAATATAAAGATTATAATTATTTTTCAGTTAACAGAATAGAATGTCTGTGAGCTACTAATTACACAGTACAAATCCAAGTTAATCCTTGTGAGGTTGCAAAAGCATATTAGGCAACAAAAAATGGCAGTTTTCTACTAATTTCAGTGAATTAACTTAAAAGAATTTAAGTACAAAACCCAACTAATTTCCTGAGGATGTCAATCCATTTTTATGAGTCATGTTTTTTGGGGGGGTTTCCCCCCAAGTAACCTATAATGGCATTTTTCTACTCATTTAAGTTCATTGGCAATCCTCTTAAAACCTTAACAATTTTGCTAAAAAATAATAATAAAATAAACAAATTCTTAAAAAAAAAAAAAAAAAAAAAAAATTAACCTCACATTTTTTAGGTACCAGTAACCCAAAATGTCTTGTACACATACTAATTTCAGTGGGTTAACGTAAAATACAATTAAACAAAAACAAAAAAACAAAACAAAACAAAACAAAAAAAAGAGATACAATAATATAATAATACACAAAGGGAAATATTTCCTACAAAAAATATATATATATTTTGATTTTTGCACAAAACCCATCTCTGGAAAACATTGAGTACTTAAGAGGTTATGTTGTCAGTAGTTAATACAAAATTATTTTACTCAATCATATACAGTACCTAAAATTAGCAAAATCAGAGGGGCCAATTTTTCATTTTATTTTTTTCCAGAGCTCTATGTATCATACTCAAAAATAAAGATTATTTTGAATAAAATCCTACTAAATGATCACAAAAGTGCATGGAACTGTAAGACAAAAACATCAAGAGCACCGAGAGGATACGTGTGTCTGGTCGATCATGCACTTGCAGAGCGTGAAGTCCGTGTGCGGCAAATTGGTTAGCGCCTTGAGCAAGATCTGGGAAGTCACGTTGGTCTGGAAGTAGGCCGGGTTGAACTGGTACCTGGAGGAAACAACATCACATTAGTATAGTGACGATGATCCATAAATGACATGTTAGAATTCCGGCACTCACAGCTTAAGAACGGCCAGGTTGGCCTCCAGGTCGTATGCATTTTCCCGGGCTTGCGTCTCCACGTACCGCTCCAATGTGGCCAAGTTTTCTGGGTTGTATC
This sequence comes from Festucalex cinctus, assembly GCF_051991245.1. Lineage (NCBI taxonomy): Eukaryota > Metazoa > Chordata > Actinopteri > Syngnathiformes > Syngnathidae > Festucalex > Festucalex cinctus. Next base: position 12,621,509 of record NC_135423.1, on the reverse strand, counting down.
TGATGGTTGGTAGGACAGAGGAAATAATTACATATTTAATAACATGAAAATGCCAAAAAGGGCTAATATTTAATTAAAAGTATTTAACTTTATATAAAATCACGAGTACATTGTAAGTCTTTTTTTTTAATCCAATTTGCCCAAAATCAGTCAATTTTGTACTAAAAAAAAACAAATATTGTTTTTGTACAAAATACTACTAATTTCAAGTGCACTGATGACATTAATATTGAATTAACCAAAAAAAAATCAGTACAGTCATTTAGGTTTTTCCTCCTCAATTACAAGATATGAAAGTGTTCTACTAAATTACAATTTATAAGGATGCATACGTATGCATTTTATACACAACAACAACAACGAAAATTGAACCTGCAATGCCAGAATTGTATTATTTCAGGGCTTTATTTTTTTCAAAATAAAAATCTAACAAATATTGAGAATGCATTTTTTTATATATATGTAAAATCTCACCCATTTGTATTGGAATCATTACAATAAATTTGAGTGGTCATAAGAGCAAATCAATTTCATTTTTTAATGATCAAAAAATTGTCATCACAACTTCTCGTCATAAACCTAAATGTCACCTTACATCTAAATAATGCAGTAAACTGTTATTTGTAAAAAAAAAAAAAAAAAAAAAAAAATCCAGGCAAATTCTTAAGAGACTATTGTGAAAAATATACATAAAATATTCTTTGGAAACACAAAATAAATGCCCTGAACTAACTAAGTTCACATCATAGCACTTTCATAAATGATCTTTTGGAATTCTGAACTTGCTCAACTAATGTGAATGACATTTTATATACAATCCTGTTTATGTACAGTTCCACTACACACTCGTATTTGATATGTGTGGTCATCTTGACAAGTTGTACGTCAAATTTAGATGTTTAATTTCATTCTTTAGCATAAGGTACATAGCAGCTAGCACAAAACAAAGATGCAATAGAGGGAGTTCACCCGCAACATGATCGAATTCACGATAATCTCTACAGATCAGATAAAGTACAAGAATAAGTTTCTAAAACCAGGGCTGTTGTTTTAATTGAAACCAGAATCTGAGACATTTATGTGATTTTTTAAGCTACCGAGTGGCAAAATGTAGCTAGCTTTCCAGTTAGCATGTAGCTACACTCAATGTAGACCGAACAAACCTTCGTACCGATCGATTCCTCGCAGAAGTTTGGCCACGTTAGCCTTCATCTGCTCAAACGTTGCAGACATTTTTTTTGTATCACAAATATGTAGAAAGCTGAAGGCGGGGGAGACACGAATTAAATCTCCACACGTGGAGCAAGACAGACACACCGGTGGAGTGAATAGAGAACCGGAAGGGAAAGAACTACGGGCCGGACGAGGGACGCCATCGGACCGGAAAAGAACACTAAGGAGTAGGAAACTAATGGTAGGAACCAAAGCGGTCGCAACTCAAGGAACTCAAGCTGTGAGCATTTTTAGACTCATGGCGGCAAATGAAACATGCGTTAACACCATATCGTTGTCCAAGTATACCAGGATATAGTCACATTTCTCTTAGGTGAACACTACATTTCGAAAATAAAATACTGCTTTCACCTTGCATTTCGGTCACGCTTTCGCAGTCATCATAAGATCCACTAGAGGGCGGCAAACACAAGAGGCAAGACCAAACTATTACTTTGCAACCATACAACATCTGGTATATGTTTGTATTGATTTTTTTTTTTTTGCATTAAAACAAATGCCTAACTATTTTTTCAATTTCTGCTTTTTTTTCTTTTTTTTCTTTTTTTTGTTAATGGGTTCTACTAGTATCGCTAATGTTTGCATATATTTTAACCATTTTCAATACATCGCAATAAAAAAACAACAACACTCAACTGAAAAAAACAGTCATCACAGTGCTAAGCGTGCCCACTTGTGACACCTGAATACAGTATTTCTCATGCCGCTTTCAAATGACATAATATCTGTGTGTCCTGCTAATTCAGCATTTTTTTTGTATTGTATAAAATATTACTAAATTATCTTAGTCATGTGAAGGAAAAATAAATGATAATATTTATTTTTAAATTAAATAAATAAAATTTCAGTTTTACACTAAATAACTAGAATATTTTTTTTAATAAAAAGTAATTTTGAAGTCATAAAAGCATATTTCCCCCTTTTTTCTTTTTCTTTTTTTACACAATCCTTTCACTAAAATATTTATATGAAGGTTGTATCATTAATTTTTTAATATAATTATTTATCCTTTTCTACTAATTGTGGTACATTACGGTTTGTATAGAATTCTCAATTTGTGAGAATTAATTTAACAAACTTTAACTACATCCTTGTCAGGTCTTAAAGACACGCATAACTTAACATATATTTAAACCAAGTAATCCAAAATACATTATATAAATTGTGTTTATTTGATCAAATATTAACGGTTATTAAGTGACTATACTAACCACCATTTGTTTTTGTTTTTTTTTGTTTTTGTTTTTTTAATCACCAACTTAACATTATTGCATAAGAGTCCTTGAGACTCCTGTGACCCTTGTGACTTGAAATGTGAAGGTGTGATTCACACAAGTGGCTGTCAGCAAAGAGTTGCTGCGCAGATGTCACATGACGTGGGAGTTTATGGTCAAGTGATGGAAAATGAGAGTCTAGAGGCAGGTGACTTTTAGGCAAATGTCACCACAAGTTTGTTCGTTATTTTTATGATGCCTTTTAATTAGATGAACTTTTTTTGTGTGTAGCGATGTATTGTAGCTCCAAACCAACACTCTCGCTACAACACAAGCTACTATGAGATGACAAGACGAATGTCACTTAGCAGTGTTATCATGAGGATGATTTAATGATGAGAACTGACAGTGCAGTGCAATTTGCAGTGTGGCAGTGTGATATAATGTAGTGTGATATGCGCCGCATGTGCAGTGCAGTAGTAATTGTGCATAGTTACATCATTGCTTCTCAATTATTTTTTTGTTACAACCCCCACAGGAAGAAGACAATAATTTGTTGGCCCCTCCACCCCAACTCTCCGCAGCAACTATAAATCCTATAATTATTAGTTTGTTTTTAAAATTGTTGTCAGTACACCTCTTCAGAGGAGCTAATGTTCCTTGCGCATTCTCTGACAATTAGATCGCCACTGCCACCTACTGTAGTGGGTGTGCAATTACACTTTATTCTAGTTAGGCCGAAAAACATATTCTCTGGGTCACATGACACCCTCTCCCTGGCATACTTCCCCTCCCCCACTATCTGAGAAGTACTGTTTTAGAGAGTAATCCCCAGTGTGATGTACAGTTTCCTACAGTTATGTGTGTGTTCGCGTGCGCACGCCCTGTTGCACGTTCACCCACTCACAGTTCTATCTGTATCCGGTTTTGAAAGTGCAGCTCACTGATGCAGTATCATGTAAAACCACTAGCTAGCTCGACCGGTGGATTTGAGACCCAAAAACTTGAAATGTATGGTTTAGTTTCAGTTTCAAATTTGAGTGCAGTGACGAGGGAGTGAAACATGTTGACAGATATTTTTTTATTTGTCTGCAAGCGTTGAAACATGTCACACATTTCAAAGTCAGAATTTGCAGTCTCGAAGCTCAGCTGCTAGCGAGATGTGAATGACACTTGACTTCACGACTCCAGCATGATCGCAAACTATCAGTCCAAATAACTTTTTTTTTTCATTGTAGGAATGCTGAAGCATTCCCACATATGTTATTGTGATTTTTATTCTCCACACTTTTTTGCTGCTTAACAACTCCCACATAATACTTCCAATTTACACTGTTCAAATTTCAACTTGCATCAAAAATTAACGCCTCCTGGGTTATATATTGTCTAATTCCACATTACTTACAGTATTTGCACAATTTAAAGTTTAATATCAACTTTTCCCCATTTGTTTTTAATAGAACAGACATTGAGCTTTTTCCAAGTATCACTTTCTACGATCACTTATACGTATAACTTATCATCATTACCAGGTGTCTGATACTGCTTGGTTGCACAGTTGGTAGAGCGCATTGTCCAGTAACCAGGAGGTTATAATATCATAATTTATCTCCCAATTTACTTTATAAGCATTCCACATGCATTTAAATCTGAGCATTCATCTATTAGCATTCAGCTTTCAGCATTCCCACACAATTTCTCCAAGAAATTGCACTTAGTCTAGTTTAATTTCCGATTGGAAATTTCCCTCCATCCATCCATTTTCTTGAACGCTTATTCCTCACAAGAGTCGTGGGGGGTGCTGGAGCCTATCTCAGCTGGCTTTGGGCAGGGGGAGAGAGAGAGAGAGAGAGAGAGAGAGAGAGAGAGAGAGAGAGAGAGAGAGAGAGAGAGAGAGAGAGAGAGAGAAAGAGAGAGAGAGAGAGAGAGAGAGAGAGAGAGAGAGAGAGAGACTTACGCTACAGAATTTACTGTGTATGTCACAGCTGGTGAGAGTAAAAGTTCATTTTGGTCACAAATCAAAAGAAGAATAAGGAAGCATGTGGCTAATTTTGACTTGTAAGTGGACAGGAAAGCAAAACATACACACACACACTCACAAGTAGATTTGCATTGATTCTGCAAATGAGCAGATAGGAAGGGAAGGTGCTGATTGGCTAATCTGATGGGGACCAACAAGTGAGTGAGAAACAGGAAGGCGCATATCTGTGACTGTGTGTGCGTTTGTGTGTGTGCGTGCATCAGCAACTTCCCGACAACATAAGTCACACAGAAACGAAAATTGACTTGAAGGCTGTTCATCAGCTCTCTCGTTGAGTGTGAATGTGTTATTTGTGTTGGGGTGCGTGTGTGCGTGTGTGTGTATGCATGTGCGCGCATGTGAGCAGTAATCCAATCGATTGATGGATCTTCAACACGGAGAGGATTTCTCCACCAGGAACCCTCAGGATGACTTTGAGATCCTGCTGAAGGTCGGATGGGGAACCTACGGCGATGTTTACAAGGTCAAAAGAAACTTTTTGAAGAATTCCACAGTGTGTATGCTTTATTACAAAATTAACTATAGTATTGATGGGATGGAGGATTGATAAAAGTGAAACATGAATGAATCAATGTAATTACAGTCAAATGATGGCGCAAAATGAATATGTTTATGTTAGCAATGTTCCAGTATTGGATTCTGTTTTTCAATAAGGAACATTTGGGCTCTTTGTCGTCACACTTCTGGTGCTTTGGTGCGGCCTCGGAGGAGGAAGTGGTTTAGCGAGAACTGAAAACATGCGCCTGCACCTGTGTCAGAGCAGAATAAAAAAAAAAGCACCATGGACTTTTCTTCTTTCTGTTGTACAAAGAAAACGCACATCTTAAGGCTCCCACTTGAAGGAAACCAAGACAAAACTCGTCCTTTTAAAAAAAAATTTGTTCCATTTGACTGCACTCGAATCTTGTTTGTGGCCATTTTTGTCCACATAGAGACTGTAGTCCGTAAATATTAAGGATTTTTAAAACGTTGTTTGCATCTTTTACTGCATTATAAAAGCTAAACTAGAATCAGCTCATTAGTCTATAACCTCAATTTGGTTTAGTTTTAATGTGCAGGTACAACAATCTTGGAATCACCTGTTTTTCTTATACAATGGTACATTGACTTTACATTGACTGAGGCAACTTGAATTTTTGTCTTGACTCGTGAGCAAAAGTCTGAATTACTAGCTTGGGCCAGCATACGTCCCAACAAGCAATAGTTGGGCAGATGATGATTTAAAAAAAAAAAAAAAAGAAGCTTCAAGCTGTTTATTGGCTAACTTGGTATTAATTAATTAATTAAAACTAAGCATAAAAAAGAACATTAAATATTGTATATTTAACCAAACCACATAACTTTGGTTTACAGAGGTCTGCTAGCTTAATGCTAATGCACAACACAAAGTGCTATAGACAAGCTAACAAAACTACTGTGGCATTGAGGTTTTGGTAATTTTGACCCTTTAAGCCAGTGGTTCTCAATCGCGGTCCTCAATTACCCCTATCCAGCCTGTTTTCCATGTCTCCCACAGCCAACACAGGTGTTTCAATCGATTAGCTAATCAGCAAGCTTGCATGAAACCTGATAATGATCTTCAGGTGTGTTGGCTGAGAGAAACATGGAAAACAGGCTGGATTGGGGTACTCGAGGACCCGGGCTGAAAAACAGTGCTTGAAGCAATGGGTATTTGGAATTAGTAATAATAAAACGTGTTTATGATCAAATTTACCAGAACTGTACAAGCAAATTGTGCATGACCATCAAGTGTGGTTTCTTTTGTGTTTGTTTAGGCACGTAATAAGCAGACGGGGGACTTGGCGGCCATTAAGGTTATTAAAACAGAACCAGGTGAGAATGTTATTGTTTTTGCTTTGCAGCAACTGAGCTTATGACAAATATTTGTGTTTATCTCTAGAGGATGACTTTTCTACCATCCAGCAAGAAATAGTCATCGTGAGGAGCTGCAAACACGCCAACATTGTGGCTTATTACGGCAGTTACATACGGTGAGAGTACACAGCAACCATTTAGTTCAAAAACTGTCTGATTGATTGATTTATTTATTGACATTCAGGGCCAACAAACTGTGGATCTGCATGGAATTCTGTGGGGGAGGCTCCCTGCAGGACATCTACAGTGGTAAACATGAGCAATAATCACAATTATGATCTGAAATCAAGACTGACACATAATATTTGATCAGTAGAGACATCATCTTATCTATTTATATTTCACAGCGACCGGTCCTCTATCAGAAGCGCAGATTGCATACGTCTGTCGAGAGATGCTTCAGGTTGTCACACCATGTGTTTATAATCATTATCAATACAAAACAGGATCATAATTACATAAGTATTAAAATATATTCTACATATATATATATATGTGTGTGTCAATAGGGTGTGGACTACCTCCATGCGCAGAGGAAAATGCACCGAGATATCAAGGTAAATATGGTATAATTATTCTAAATATGATATAATGTAGACATTACATATGATTTAAATGAGTTAGCATACATAAAACAAAGGAAACAACAAATAAAGGACCCACAGCAGCTATCCCAGGAACAGAAAATGCCCAGTTTTCAATTGCTTGAAAATGGCTAGGAACATTTAAGATAATCAGGAAATGTGTACCTTATGTGATAATGCAGATTTGCCTCACGATTGTATCCTACCATGTTGTTTTGTTCCTGCCTTTGTATATTCATATTGATACTGCATGTAGGATGATTTCATATTCTGTTTTGCGTCCAGGGTGCCAACATCCTCCTCAACGACCACGGCGAGGTGAAGTTGGGTAGGTGGAATGCAGAGAAGACGGAAACTCATCAACTTTGACACATTTGCGTTAATATTTTTGTAGGGATGGGCAAGTACTGATAACAGGTATCCATATTGGTGCTGATACCAACCTCATTTAATGGTATTTGTCTTTGCGGAAGCTGCCGATACCAGTATCAGCCACTCTCTTGGGACCATTTTATGATCGGGAACTAAAGGCATACATGTCTGGCAGATGCTCATTATATGCATATAGACAAAAATACAAAATTGCCATTCATTTCATGCTATTTTAAAAAAATAATTAAAAAAAAATATTTCGAGGTACATAGATCTTCTTTTAAAATGAACTCTCATTGTTGTTTTTTTGCGTGGAAATTTTATGTATCAAAAGTACTAGTGATATCGGTGTTTGGTATCGGTATCAGTGACGAGAAAATATCAAACATTCCTATATTTTTGTCTTCTGTCATGAAGCCGACTTTGGAATCTCCGCCCAAATCACGGCCACGCTGGCTCGCCGAATGTCATTCATTGGAACGCCGTACTGGTGAGCTCTCCTCCTCAAACAAAAAGAAACGTGTTGATGTCAAAAGGTTGACTGACCAGACGTTCCATCCCCTCAGGATGGCGCCAGAGGTGGCGGCAGTGGAAATCAAAGGTGGTTACAATGAGCTGTGCGACATCTGGTCGGTGGGAATCACCGCCATCGAGCTGGCGGAGCTTCAGCCGCCCATGTTCGAGCTCCACCCACTACGGTAATTCATTACGATAAGTGTTGTGACTAGTGACACCACTGGGAGGCGCTGCTGTCAACACTGTTTGAATGATGCAGCCATAGAGTAAGAACTACAAGATGTAAAAACAAAAAAAGACTGCATGGCACAAGTTATGATAAATGTTCACCCGATGCAACTGCAAGCCTGACCGGGAATTATGAACACGAATATGATAATAATGATAATCATCATCATTTCATTCTGTTTTTTCTTCCCCATTAGTGTTCTGTTTCTCATGTCCAAAAGTGGCTACCAGCCTCCCAAACTGAAGGACAAGGCAAAATGGTAAAGTTCATTAAAATAATATAATTCCTAGTTTTCTTGATCGCAACAATAAGCGTCCAATCAGATTGCTTTAAAACTTTACTTAGGGACTTTCGTGACATTATTGAATTACTGTGCTGTATAGATTGGATTTAGTGATGGCCATTGTGATTTTATTTATTGATTTGATTGACTTGATGTGACTTTACTTATGGATTTTTGTGACAACAGTGACAGAAGTACCAGTAAGTGATTTTAATCATTGGACTTTGATGGACATTACTGAATTATTAAGTGAGATTTTTGATGGTATTTTGCAATTCACTTTTTTAACTTTATTAATGGACTCAAGTGACTAATGATGGAGTTCAGTGATTACATTTTGTGATTTTACTGATGGAATCTAGTGAGTTTATTTAGTGACATTATTTATAGACTTTATTGAGAAGTTTAGCGCCTTAATACTACTTGGTGGACCTCCATGTTGGAATTTAGTGATTTATTGATGGATTGGAGTGAATTTATTTATGGACTTTGGTGACTTTATTGAATGACATTATTGATGGATTTTAGTGACGAATGACATGATTGATGGTTTTTAGTGAAAAACCTTTGACTTTGTTGATGGACTTATGTGACTCGATGGACTTTAATGACTTTATTGATGGGATTTATTGACTTTGTTCAGATCCATTGTTGATGGACTTTGGTGAACTTTTGTGACTTTATTAATGGACTTTAGTGCATCGATTTATTTTATTAATGGTTTGGAGTGACTTTTGCTTTCGTGTCATTGTGGTAGTGTGGCATTATTCAAAGTTGATGGAGTGACGTGAGGTGGAGTGTATACTGTGTGCAGGTCATCCATGTTCTACAACTTTGTGAAGGCTGTGCTGGTGAAGAACCCCAAAAAGAGACCAAGCGCCTCCAAGATGCTCTCAGTCAGTCATGTGATCATCAACTGTACCTTGAAACCTTGTTTTTACGACAAATACCCCTAGTTCGAAAACATTAACCTTGCTTAAAAACCCTTATTTGAAACTTCAACTCTAGCTATAAACTCACTTTTTGTTTGAAACCCAAATTAAAACGCGAACTGTTGTTTAACTTTGTCTTACCTAATTTGAAACCCTAACACAGACTCAATTTTAAACTTTTAATTAATAATTTTAAACGTTAAATGAAACCCTACCTGTGGCTCGTGTCTAATCTTGTATCACAGCACATGTTCCTGAGCCAGCAGAATCTGAGTCGAGCACTGACTCTGGACCTGCTGGAGAAATGTCGAAATCCTGAAAATCTCAAATTCTTCCCAGCAACAGACGATGATGAAATGGAGGTGTGATTTACTTACATTACATCGTTACAATGATTTGACTTGATTGAGATTTTAAATCTATTTGAAGACAACCAGTGACAAATAATTGACTGTCTCCAATCATATTTGCTACATTGAGAATATTAACTCCATTTGTTTGGATTGAAGGTGAGCGTATCCGGATCTTTGAAGAGGATCCAGTCCATCAACAAACACAACAGGGCAGAGAGGAAACACTCACACACAAAGGGTAAGACACCACCAACTTCATAAGTTAATTTATCATGATATGTTACAAAGATTTGTTTGATAATAAAATGCTCACCCGAACAGGGCCCGGGTCGACTGAGGTATCCAGGCTCTGAATTGAGTGTTCTCAGTGTCTGACTACAAACTAAAAGCACAACACCGAGCCACTTAGGTGACTTTATGAATGTCGAAGTAGTTTTATTGATGGACTTAAATGACTGTTATTTGACTTTCATACTTTCAAGAAATGTTGATTGTTTTGGTAATTCGTTTTAACAACAACACCTGAACAGGGACTTGAACCCTGGACCTTCAGATTAAAAGTCTGATGCTTTACCAACTGAGCTATCCAGAGTCTGACTTCAGTTCTCTCAGTATCCTCCGACAAACTAAAAACAAAACACCGAGTAGAGCTGGGTTGGACTTGGGAGACTATGAAAGTCTGGAGTAGTTTATTGATGGACTTAAATGACCATTCTACTTTCAAGAAGTGTTCTTTGTTTTGTTATTTTGTATCAATAACAACGCCTGAACAGGGACTTGAACCCTGGACCCTCAGATTAAAAGTCTGATGCTCTACCAACTGAGCTATCCAGGCTCTGACTTTCATACTCTCAGTGTCCTCCTACAAACTCAAAACAAAACACCGAGTAGGAGAGTTTGGTTGGGACTTGGGGGACGACGAAGGTCTGGAGTAGTTTTATTGATGGACTTAAATGACTGTTCTACTTTCAAGAAGTGTTCTTTGTTTCATTATTTTGTATCAATAACAACGCCTGAACAGGGACTTGAACCCTGGACCCTCAGATTAAAAGTCTGATGCTCTACCAACTGAGCTACCCAGGCTCTGACTTGAAGACTCTCAGTGTCCTCCGACAAACTCAAAACAAAACACCGAGTTGCGGGAGGGAAGAGGGAGACTTTTTGAAAATTTGTAGTAGTTTTATTGATGGACTTAAATGACTGTTCCACTTTCAAGAAGTGTTCTTTGTTTCATTATTTTGTATCAATAACAATGCCTGAACAGGGACTTGAACCCTGGACCCTCAGATTAAAAGTCTGATGCTCTACCAACTGAGCTATCCAGGATCTGACTTGAAGATTCTCAGTGTCCTCCTACAAACTCAAAACAAAACACCGAGTAGAGTTGGAGGGACAAGGGAGACTTTTTGAAAATCTGGAGGAGTTTTATTGATGGACTTAAATGACCGCTCTACTTTCAAGAAGCGTTCTTTGTTTAATTATTTTGTATCAGTAACTACGCCTGAACAGGGACTTGAACCCTGGACCCGCAGATTAAAAGTCTGATGCTCTACCAACTGAGCTATCCGGGCTCTCACTTGAAGATTCTCAGTGTCCTCCTACAAACTCAAAACAAAACTTTCTTTTCTTTTTCTTTTTTTTTTCTTTTTTCTCAATAAGAACGCCTGAATAGGGACTTGAACACTGGACCCTCAGATTAAAAAGTATGATGCTGTACCAAATGAGGTATCCACGGTCTGGTTTCTGTTAAAAAATTTAAAAAAATAAAAATAAAAACTGCTGTCCAGACTGATTTCAGTCTTCACAGTGCCCTACTACTAACTAAACGCACACCAGCGAGTGCCAGTCCTCAGACGGACTTGGGAGAGTTTTTGAATGGCCGATGGACTTAAGTGACTGTTTTGAAATGTATTTTCAAAAAATACATCGTGTTTTCTTTTATGTTAAGAATACATTAGTTGTGACTTGAACCCTGTACTCTCAGGTTTGGTCTACCAACAGCACTATCCAGACCTGAACCGAGTGTTCTCAGTGTCCTGCTAGAGTGTTCTTAGACTAGTACTGTGCCAAATTTGTTTTTTTGAATACACCTGATCAGATGGACCCTCAAATTAAAAGTGATGATGTTCTCATTCAAATACCCAGTCTCTGTAGCGTCCTACCCTGGTCAACGCCTAGCTCCCAAATGTCAACTTATTTACATGTATCGCCGCAATTGAGACTGAATGTCATCCTACTTGATTTATTCAAATGAACGTGCGTAATAATGTTTCAGTGGAGCAGATCTACTCTCAGATGCCTGTGAAGAAAGAATCTCCACATACAACTGTGAGCCTTCGAAAATTCTTACAGTATATTATTATTCGCATATACAATCATTGGTACAATACTACTTCTACTTTGACATGTTTCTAATGTGCTCTGTATAGTTGCTGCGTTCAGGAAGCTCACATGGCATCAACACAAATCCATTGAGGTATGCTTACGCACAAACGCACGCACACGACATCTCATTGGATGTGCATTTAAAAGTGTGTTCATTTTGTGTGTCAGGGACAAGGACTCAGATTCTTCAGATGACGACTATGATGATGTGGATGCGTAAGCGCCTCACACACACACACAATGGCACACACACGTTCTCAGTGCTCACGCACAAACTCTCTCTAACGCACACACACACGATCCATTCTCTTGTCTACCCACAGTGTCACGATGCCAGCGGACCAAATGCCACCTCCACTTCCCCCCAGGGTAAATAAACAATCACAGGACTTCACAAAAGCTTTATTACAGTCACTAAATTAATCAAAGTGCGTGTGCGTGCGTGTGTAGCCTAAAATGCGCTCGAGCTCAGAGGAAATCATTTGGGTAGATGACGGTGCTGTTAAACCGTCTTCACTGTGCGTCCCATCGCCCCTCGTCAGGACGTCCAGTGGGACGCAAGTCAAAGGAGCTCCTCATCAGAGACTCATGAGATACTCAGGTCAGACAAGTGATTTTATTGATGGACTTCCATACATCACTGATGGACATTTCAGACGTTCGTGACATTTAAAAAAAAAAAAAAAAGAGTTTAGTGATGGCTTTTTGTGACTATTGATTGACTTTAGGGACTTTGTTGAGGGACTTAACTGATTTTTTTGTGTCTTGATTGAGTGATTTCAAAGACTTTTAATGGACTTAATTAACTTTATTTTACGACTTGATTGAAGTACATTTGTTTGTGACTTCAATGATGGACTTTATTGATAAACTGAAGCGACTTCATCGAGAGACCTTAGTGACATTATTTTTAGTGACTTCATTGAGTGATTTCAGTGATCGACTTTAGTAACTTTAGTGACTTTATTAATAGCCTTTAAAAGCATTGTTCAGTGACATCATTGGTGGTCATTGGTTTCTTTTTTTCTTGTTTTTTTACTTTTTTGAGGAACTTTTGTGATATTGTTGATACACTTTGTTAAATCATTTTAGTGACTTGATTGACGTGCGTGTGAATGCATGCAGACCCCGTGTCTTTCCAATTGTTAGACCAAAAGGTTGCGCCCTTACCTCCTGAGCTGCCTCCGAAAAGCAGACACAGACACCAGCCCCGCTCGTCAAAGGTATGAGCCTGAGTATTGGTCCACTTGCTGTTATTATACCTGAAAATCTCTCATGTTGTTTGTTTGCATGTCAGAACCCTGCCAAGTGTGCAAATCCTCTCAAGAAACCCCTTGTGAGTTTTTGGACTGAATTTTCTATTGACTGACTTCAGTGACTTCATTGATAGACGAAGTGAGGTTCACAAGTGAAGTGACTTCGTTGATTAATTTATTGGTTGACCATTATTAAGTGATAGTGATATCACTGCCTTTAGTGACTTTATTCCTGGAATAGCAAACTAGCAACATTATTGATTAAATTGATGAATTTGATTGGTTTATTACTTGACTTTAATGACTGTATCCATTGACTTCAGTGATGGAGTCACCTGACTTTATTAATTATTTACTTTAGGAACTTTATTTATTGGTGCACTTTAGAATAATTGTATTCATTTTCACCTCTTTCACTAATTATGCTGAGGGGGAGTGGGTTAAAGTGTATGTTAAGGACAATTGATCCTTCAAGTATTTTTTTTCCAGGAAACATTTTTTGTTTTTGTCAATATGAATGCCTGAACAGGGACTTGAACCCTGGACCCTCAGATTAAAAGTCTGATGCTCTACCAACTGAGCTATGCAGGTTCTGAGTATGTGTTTCTCATTAGACTAAAAGTCCAACTAAAAGCACAATACCAAGGCTGGTCAACTGGTGTGACTATTGATGGACTTGAGTTACTTTATTAACTCATTCCCTCCCAATCATTTTCACTGAAGCAACCCCCTTTGCTCCCAGCTCTTTTATTGGATTTTGACTGATTTTGTAAGGCGCATAAAATATTATGTTCTATTTCTATAAAAACATGGAACTTACCAAAAGAAAGATTGTTTCGTTTTTTCAGCATTTAGCGTTAGAATATAGCTAAGTTTCCTCGACATTCACATTCCTGGTGAAAACACTGTCAAAAAGAGCTAGTAGCAACATGACCCTGGATGATCTCTTATACTCTACTCCCACCTGCTGGCCGTTTTTTGTAATAACTACCATTGCTTTAAGCCACCACTTCAGGTCTGAATCTGCATCAAAGCCTTCTTTATGTTATAGCATAATAAAATATAAAACACCTAGAAATACATCTTTGGGAGTGAAGAAAAAAGTATTAATATACGTATTTATACGTTTTTGGGTTTGAATGAGTTAATGGACTTTAGTGACTTAATTACTGAACTTGATTGGCTTTTTTGATATACAATACTTAAGTGATGCACTTGAGTGACAATATTGATGAACCTTGACTCTTTATTAACACATTTTATTGACTTTATTGATTCATTGGTGACATTATAGATGAACTATGAATGGACTCTGGTGAGACTGGTGCTGTACCGACTAAACTATCTTAAGCTCACACGTCTTAGTACATGCCTACAAACTATTTGTGGTGGCACAGTCCAATGTCCTCCCTCCTGGTTCAGATCTACTTTAAGAAAATTTTCCACGGCTGTCCTCTCAAAGTCAAGTGCTCCACCAACTGGGAACACCCAGACACCAAAGGTACCAAAGAATTCTGATTACGAAATTATTTTCGGTGAGATCCATCTTTGCATTTCTGATTCCCATCTCTAGAGCAGCACCTGATTGTTGGCGCAGAGGAAGGCATCTACACACTCAACCTCAACAGCTCGGAGGCCACCATGGAGCTGGTATGCTTTTTTTTTTTTTTTTTACTATGTGTATTATTTCAATTGACTTTGTGGATTATTCATAATTGTTAGTTTTTTTGTTCATTGGTTATCATGAATCACTGGCAAGGTGTTCTCCGAGAGAAAATGCTGACCGGATGCTGTGTTTTCTTCCAATACAGTTGTACCCTGGAAAGTGCACCTGGGTCTACAGCTTCCACAATGTCCTCATGTCCGTATCGGGTACGTCTGCTTCTCACGGACATTGAGGAACATTTTGAGGTGATGTATGAGGGATCTGATCAGAGAAGATCCTATCCTGTTGTTGTTGTGTGTTTTTTTCAGGGAAATCCTCGCAGCTTCACTCTCATTCCCTGAAGGAGCTTTACGAGCAAGCTCGCAGGGACCAAAGGATGGTGGCGCTGCCCACTCATCGGCTGTTGCCACGGTAACGCCGGATGCCGCGCTACACCTCCGTCTCCATCGTGTGTTCTGTCCCACCAAAGGAAACGTGTTCCGTGTCTTTAGGAAATGTGCTGTGACGTGTAAAATTGCTGACACCAAAGGATGCAGGATGTGCTCAGTCGGTACTCACAAATATGACAATTACGACAAATGCTGCAAATACTTTGTTTTCCTTACACACCTCAATGCTCTTTTCTCTCCTCCTGATATTTTTGACACGTGCTTTCCTTTTACCAGCTGACAACTTCCTGTGCTGTGCACTGGAGTCGAGTGTGATGCTGCTGCAGTGGTATGAGCCAATGAACAAGTTCATGCTGATCAAGGTAGGTAGAGCTGCAACAAGGGGAGATGTTTGATTGTTTTTTAAAACTGTGCACACCACAAACCACTATGATGTTGTTCTATCAATGTAGCATATTGACTTTCCCCTCACCAACCCACTGTGGCTGTTTGAGACGGTGCTGGACCCCCAGCAAGAGTATCCGCTGGTCTGCATCGGTGTCTCTTGGGGGTCGTGTCCCACACTGCCCATCGCTTTGGAGTACATCAATCTCAATTCCAACACTTCCTGGTTCAAGCACACTGAGATGGGTGAGCACACACCTGGAACATAACTCTACCTTTTTTCTGTATATGTGTCATTGTAATTCCCAAATCACAAAAATCAGTTCCCGGTGGTGGGGCGTGCCTCCAACTTGGAGCAGGCTGGTCTCTCTTAAGCAAGCCTTGTTGCATGAACTGATGAAGCCTTCTCGGATTACAGACAAAATGTTTTCTAAGATAAACAGCAGGCCACGTGATCGATTCATATGCCCTGTTGACTAAGAAATTAAAATTTTCCATTTGTAGCACACTTACGTGTTTTCTAAACAAGTAAGGAATACAATGTTTTTATCTTACAGCTGTTTTTAAGGCTTCATTGCTTGTGCTTTAACTTATTAGACTTTAAGTCAAAACTACTACCCCCACTGTATTTGTATTATCACAGATCAAGGCCACCAGGATGCCATGCAAGTCAACCAGTTGGACAGCAACTCTCTGCTTGTCCTATTAGAAAGTAAGTTCATGATTATTTAATCCACATACTTTATGTTTTTCAATCATGTATCAATCGTCTTTCACACTGCAGGGACAGTACACATCGTCGGCTTGAATGGGGCACTAAAGAGCGGCCAGCCTCACGAGACCACCTTCTCACACAACGTGGAGTCTGTAGGTGAGTCCCATCAGGAGAAAAGTGGGGAACACTTAAGAAAGCGGAGTCATGTGTGAGTATATTGCATTGTAGGTAATGTAGTTCTTTGTAAGATTCGATTCATTTGGCCAAATAGACGAAAATATTAGAAACAGTTGCATGTGCAAACTACATTTGTCTACTAATTACTATTTATTTATTTATTTTAGCATATGGATTAAATCTTTAAATGAAAGGCACAGTTCTAAACTCTTTGCGAGGATCCTTTTTTTCACAGTTTCTCCTAAATTTTGGATCAATAAGAAAGCCTGAACAGGGACTTGAACCCTGGACCCTCAGATAAAAAGTCTGATGCTCTACCAACTGAGCTACCCAGGATCTGATGCAAGCAATAAACCAAACCAAAAAAATCATAACTCAAAATGTTTCTGCAGTGTATTTGGAAGACACTTTGTTAGCAGTCTGGCGTCATGGCTGGCTGAGGACGGAAAGAGGTGTCGCCAAGGTGCTCGAGGAGACTACCGACCCCAAGAAAATCTACCGGCTAGTTCAGTCTGACAGGTTTGACATTTATCCATTTTGTTTAGCGCTGGTTCCAACCCAATGTCATTTAAAACATATGTCCACAGTATAATCCAGTAGTCACTTCCAAGTAAAGGCACTATTACAACCACAATGTCATTAAGTAAGCGAAACAGTCATTTGGGAAGGAATTAAAACATGCTGCTGTAGTTCCACTCCACTCTAGTCCTGCAGGTGGTCATTTACATTACAGAATGGCTTGTCAAAAGTTTTTTTTTTTTTTTTTTAAATCTTCATGAGTAAATTAATTGCAAGCCTAAAGAAAGCAACTTCAGGAAAAGGTTGGTTGACCTACGTCAGGGCCTAAAATATAAAAAACAAAAAACCGTCAAACAACTTCTTTTCCCAAAACAGACACATCTGCTGGATTTGGAAAGGGCATTGCCCCACTTTGCCCCAAGCGGACTGTAATGGCCAAAAGAGAAAATGAATCCCAAGAAACAAAAAGAGAAGAAAAAAAGAAAAAAAAAAAGAAAAAAAAAACAATAATAACATCGACTAATTTAATACTCAACTGACTGACTGTACATTGACCAACGCTACACTACAAATTGCAAATACAGGAAAAATGTGTACATTTTAGTATTACAGTAAATCCTTGTTTATTATGGGGGATATGTTCTAGACTCTCTCTCTCTCTCTCTCTCTCTCTCTCTCTCTCTCTCTCTCTCTCTCTCTCTCTCTCTCTCTATATATATATATATATATATATATATATATATATATATATATATATATATATATATAAACATTATAAAAATCTCAAGTTTTACCCCGTGACGTACTTTAAATTAAAACACACCTTTATCGTTAGCAGTTCTCCAAAAAAGATCCAAAGTGTGCTTGTGTCAAGATGTTTATTTGTCACTTCCAGTTAGTTCTTTACTGTAAAACTGCCACATGAAACAAGAGAATTAAAAATGGTGCACTTGAACAACAAAATGTTCAACTAACCATCAAATTTCATCTGATAAAAGTTAACTTGCTTGTCAACATAATGCAAAAGGGCATTGACATAAATTAGCATAGATTTTGGTATTTATAGATATTTAAACAACTACTTCTTTAATAAACATTAAGCATCAACACATAAAGAAACAATTAGAGCATATTTCAGTACTTACAGGCACGTAGTATATTATCTCTCCTCTGTGGAAATGATAAATATTGAAATGGCCAAATGTTTTACTGGAATAAATAGATTGAAGGTGCATCCTCTTCTTGCTTTTACTTATGCTGCATGGCTTCCTGTTGTGTTCACTGCACTGTACTTGTAAAAATCACATTTGAACATAAATTTAATGCCGTTCATGCAGGATGGTTGTCTTGGAGACGCATCACATCGACGACCCCTCAGGGCTTTCCAACCTGTACTTGCTGGAGATTGCTGAGAACTACGTCATGCTTCCCTGATGCCCGCGAACAGAGCCTCATGGGAAACGTGGCGTTTCCATGCAGGACTCCTACAATACGAGAGGCTTGACCTCACTTGGTGAAACTGGATTCTCAGTCAATGCTGTTGTGACCATTGTAGCACTGCCATGTATTAAAGTAACTTAAAGTCTCCATGAGGTCACGTGTCCAGTAATATTTCATTGTTTTTAAAAATGTCATTTTTATTGTTAATTTTATCCAGTCAAGTAAAGTAAAAGAGCCTTAAACAGTAAGGAATAAAGTTTTGCAAATATTAAAGCAATCGTGAATGGTTTAGGTACAAAAAAATATATAAAAACAGTGCTATTGTTGCATTAATGAGGTAGATACAGAATGACAGCGCAAATACAAAAATATATAGAAAGAGTACAGTGACACCGCAACTTATGAGTGGGTAGAGTAGCCAAACTGTACTTAAGAAAGAGAGTTCTTAGTTTAGAATAATGTTATGCAAGAGAAAATGAAAAGTAGCCCTCCACTTTTGGTAAGATTACATTTTCTGTGGGGGGAAAAAAAAGAAGCTCAAATACTGAGTAATTGGTGGATACCTTGATCATTCATATACTTTTTAAATAGTGCATAATTGTCAAAAAGTCACAAATATAAAACAGGTATATGCCTATTCAAATATTGCCTTTATTTTTGTGTAAATAAAAAACATAATCTAAGGCTAAATCTAATTCTGCCGCAATTAATGGTTTTAAATGAACTTTCTTTACCCTTGTAATGGATAAGTGGTTAAGAAAATGGATGAATGGATGGATTTTTACATACATAAAACAGCACAGACATATAATTGACTTGTACTTCAACAGGTAGATTCACTCACATACTGCATACCAACATTTCTGACATCTGTTTCATTACTCACGAACAATATAAATTCTGTCAACTTACATTTTGTCTTCTGTGCTGTGCCTAAATTGCGGATTGCTTTTCTACCTGTTCCTTCTGAATGTGAAACTGAGCTGCAGCTTCCGTTTCATTCCTACAACCGTGGAACTACATTTCACAGATTGGAACTCCTGCCCCTAAAAAGGTACATCAACATCAAAATAGTACAATGTTTGTGCGTGTGAGTGTGCATCAGCTTCACTACAACTTTGTTACAGGTCAAACCTGGCGGTTGAAGGAGTTGTATTTAAAGTGTTGCAATGCCGCACTTTGGCACATGGGGGCAATGTTGGTTCAGAAAGAAAATGGGAGCTGTGGCGCTTGCTCTGAGCGCACTGTGTGTTGGTGGAAAAAGGTAAAATAAAGTTTGTGCGGAAGCAACGAAAAGAGAAGCTGCCTGTTCAGTCTCTGTACCACGGTTAAGAGGTCACTGGACAGGGGAAGGGGATTTAACAACTTCATAAACTAGTTAATGAGTTTCCAATCTTTAGTATTGTTTTTTTTGGGGGGGGGGCTCGACTGATTAATCAGCCTTTATATATTAGCTCTTTTAAAATATTTTTTCCCAAAAAATGTAAGACAGACATACCAAAACACCCAACCCTACGCTGGGTTAGGGTTTCAAACTAATTTCATTTAAAACATCTACACCCGATTGTCGACTGAAGAAAGTCACTGCCACAATGTCACTAGAATTATTCATTCATTCATTCATTCATTCATTCATTCATTCATTAATTTTACACACACTTTAACCAACAATGGCTTGTTAAAAAAAGAAAGAAAAAAAAAAGCCTGTTAGCTGAAGGACAAATCACTGACTATACTTTAACACTACTGCTACAACAATACTAATAATATTTTATTATAATTGGAAATTATTTAAAAAAACAACAACTGTCAAATGGATGGACTAATCACTATATATATATATATATATATATATATATATATATATATATATATATATATATATATATATATATATATATATATATATATATATATAAAATTTACTACTAATACTACATTTATTTTTATTATGATTGGAAATTATTAATGTATTTTTAAACATAACTCCTGGTGTCGTTCTAAAGCAAAAAAAGACATAATTACAATAAAACGATTATGCTGAATAAAATGATTAAAAAAAATGCATTATTGTAGTTCGGCTCATGTTGATGACGTCACATTTTGTATTTACTAGGGGCCTAACCGTAGTGGTGCAGAGAAGGAGAATTTACCATCAAAATAGACACTCCAAGTCAGACAGGTAAACAGAATATAGTTTGTTTGAATGCATAGAGTGGCTTTTTATTCCATGTACTTCTGGTACGAATGTATGAAATCGATGTCGAAACAGGCATTGACAACTTAGCTTGTTGATTCCTATGCTAGCTGACTAGCTAAAGTAATGAGCCGTCTGCCAGCTAGCTCTGCTCGTGCGTCTGAGTTCTGACAACCAAATCACTCAACCTCTCAATGTCATCGTTAAAGTAGGGTGATACACGAACAAACTCCACAAAGTACACGTTTCTGAAAAGCCGATGTAGCGCGGACCGAGCAGGTAGGCAGGAAGAGTATACAAATATAATTCCAGTTTTGCATCATACATTTGTCTATAAACACACTGTAGTGCTACCACATGTAAGCAAGCACTAGTTATCTAAAATCATTAAAAATTGGTCGTGAGAATCACGTGACAATGATTTTGAATGTGTCCCTTTTGAAGGCTATGATCTTGGCTGGACTGAGTGTGGAGCCTCAGTGAGATGACTGACCAGGGCAACAACAACAACCACAACATCTCCTGCAACCCTTTCGCCGCCCTCTTCAGCTCCTTGGCTGATGCCAAGCAGTTTGCGTCAAGCCAAAAATCTGCAACGTTACCCACTGGACCGCTACGTGAGTAATGCAGAGCAAAAGTACTCCTTAAACCCTGTTCAACTACTGTTTTACACGTGAGTAATTTCCTTATCAGATGTGTTTCTAGTAATTCAAATGCATGAGAGCACCCTTAAATGTGTTTTCAGATCAAACTATCCCTTAGTACTAGTCTTGAATGTCGAACAAAATTCTACCTAAATTAAACACATCAACGTTCCGTGACTGCTTGTGTCGCATTGTAGAAGATGACTCTGGAGAGAGCCAATCAGAGTCTGAGAACTCTGTGTCAGACAGCGTCGACGACAATGACGATTCTGTGGCCGAGATAAGCCGATCCTTCCGATCCCGACAGGAACTATGTGAGCAACTCAATGTGAATCACATGATCCAGCGTGTATTTCTCATCACCTTGGACAACAGTGAGTAAATCAAGACTTTATTTATTTCTTCATTCTTCTTCATTTGGACTACTGCAGTTTTCCCCACCCTTTATTAAGCCAACGCACTAAATCTGGAGACGATGACCTTTGGTGGTTGGGTGGGGTGATGATGATGATTGTTCAATTAATGTATGGCGGGTGCACCTTCCTTCCTTGGAGGGGAATAACTTTCTCGGGTTTGGCACCTTCCTCCAGGATTCCGTGATAGTGTAAACGACACCTGGCTGCAAATTTTACTTTAACAAAAAAATGTATTCAGTGCTCTGCTAAATGTAAAAATAAAGAAAGTGAATAAAATAAATAAATACAACAATGGAAAATAAAAGTACAAACAAAAAATCTGTACATGACCTAATCAATGGCACAGATTGGCGTGAAGGTGAGTCTAAATGGAAGTCTATCTATATGTGCCCCATAATAGGCCGGCGACCAGTCCCTGCCTCTTACATAAAGTCAGTGGAAAAGGCTCCAGTTCACACAAAACGTGTTCCTATAAAGGTGGATTTATAGATGGATTGATGTGTTCCAGTTCTGTCCTATAGGTGGCAGAAATAGAATGTGGGTGTTGACTGTAGCGCCCACAGAGATATCTTGATGGTATTGCATTTGGTTGACACCATCAGTCCATCAAGCCTCGACTTCGTCATATGGTGAAGTCACACCAAGAATGTGCGGGAACGGAATCATGACTCATCACCCTCACTTTATGGGAAGTTTTGCTTTGAGCATGCTGGGTCTCTTACACTGACACTGGGTGGGGATGAGTCATTATTCACAGTTATTCTCAGGAAGTGCACAATAAAAAGCCCCAAGCCGCCCAATATACACAGCAGTGAAATCCATTTCCCTGCCACAGAAATCGACCCCAACTTGTGAATTTAATCTGCTTTTTCTTGTTTAGGCAAATGTTTTTTTCATTTCTTTCAGGAGTGATTAATCCAGTGCATTTTGCACACACATTTTATCCTCACCTCTAGGTGATCCCAGTCTGAGAGGGGGCAATGGGATCCCGCCTCGCTGTGTTTACCTGGAGGAGATGGCGGCTGATTTGGATGGACAGGATTGGCTGGACATGGATAACATAGAGCAGGTAACATAGAACACACTCTTCTCATTATTTTAATTGCATTTGCAGGAACAAAGCTTGAATTTAGCGCATGTATCACAAGATCTGAACACATTTTGGCATGTACTTGCGCCGTTTCTTTTTCCCAGGCACTTTTTAATCGTCTGCTGCTGCTCGAACCAGGAAACCACCTCATCTACATGACGTCATGCAGTGTTGCGAACTTGTCGGCTGACCGTGACGCTGGAGAGAAATGTGCCATCCCATACCTCTTTGCTTGTTATCAGAGGGCAAAGGAAGAGGTATTATATTACTAATAATAATGACAATAATAGAGTGGACCACCATATACTTGCAGTTCGACATCTGTATTTACATTTTTTTCCCCTTTATTTTTGAGGGTGCGAACCACTCACAATTTTTTGTTGAAAACACATGTTGGAAGTTTATCAAGGAAATTATTTTGGGTACCAAGCACGTTTTGAAATGGCTGTTAATTATACGCTGACTTTCAGTATTCACAGGCCAGCCCAGTTCCTATTCCCTGTGAATAGAACTGGTGTATAGGGGTTGAATTAATCGGTTAACAAGTCAACTTTACTACTCTAAATAGATTTTTCAAGCATGAACTCGACTAATCACAAGTAGCCAATTTCTGCCTGACTACAATGCTCTGTGGAGGAACAAAATGTCCTTTCAACAAGGCGGCACGGTCTTCATGCATCTGCGCGGTTCCACGACTATGAAAATATGGCGGTGGATGTGAATAGCGGTTAGCATCGCTAGCGACAGCTTATTCCTATCGTCCCAAAATATTCATAATAGCTATTCAAATAGGACTGGCAGATCTTCATCGTCCAAATGTTATGTACAATAATTTGCGGGTAAAACTATGTGATAATGAGAACTTTATTCATATCACAACATGCGCCAACATTGGGACACTGAAAATGAAAGTCCTGTAAGGTGAGGTGTTACCTATATAATTAGTGATTATTAGATCTACGATTATATAAAAAAAGAATAAACATTGTGATAGAATGTATATTTTATTTTTTAGCTAATTTTGTCACTGATGTAGCTTCTATTATTAAGTCACTTTAATGTTTGCTTTCATCAGGTGACCAAGGTGCCAGAGAAGTTATTGCCATTCTCAGTTCGTTGTAAGAACCTGACAGTATCAAACATGCGCACAGTTCTGCTCACCCCAGAAATCTACGTCAACCAAAGTGTGTACGAGCAGCTTCTGGACCTGCTGCTGGATGCTTACAGTAGAGCACGTAGGTTCAGGATTGAGTACAGTCAAGTTCTTTTGTGCTGACTTTGTCACAGTGGAAGCTTAAAGTGTAATTTCACTCCTTGCAACATCTCAATGGTTTCAGAGCCAGAGGAGGTGGTTGAGTTTGTTGAGGAGGTGATTGCTGGCCTGCTCTCTGACCAGGAGGTGCGGACCTTCCAGGAGGTGATGGTTCCAGTGCTTGATATCTTCCAGGGTAGAATCAAAGACATGGATCTCTGTCAGCCCCTTTTCTACTTCTACCTTGATGTGCTTCTCTACTTCAGCTACAATAAAGATATCGCCAAGGTCAGAAAGCACTGTGGGGTATTTTATTTAACGTTACAACAAAGTGCCAACCAAGGTTTTCTTAGTTAACTAAAACTAACAAAAAAAATTTTGTTAACAAAATGAAAATGCTTTTTAAAAAACAAATTACATTTTATGTTTACAAAACTAACTGTATGTCCTTGTTTTTTTTGTCTTTGGTAATTAATTTAATGCATGCGCTTTTAGGGATGATTTTAAATGTGATTTTAAGTAGATTTATTTTGATATTAACTGAAATAAGCAGGAATGAAAATGTGTCACACGGAAGTGACGTCATCTAGCAGCAGCCAATAGAAGAGTACCTTCAGATGACATCGCTCGCATAGTGGTTTTTGAATATTGCGCAAAAGTAATGCACATTAAAAAAACAAACAAAAAAAAAAAAACTAAAACGATACTAAAACTAAGCATTTATTAATAATTGAAACTAATAAAAACTAACAAACCACCCTGAAAACTAATTAAACCTAACTTGAAAAAAATAAATTCAAAACGAAATAAAAAATAAATAAAAATCTAAAATGAAAAATTGCAAAACTATAATAATAACCGTGGTGCCGACTGATACTTGATGCTTCCAGGTATTGATGGAGCACATTCAGCCCAAAGATCCGGCTAATGGCTTGCTATACCAGAAGAGCCTTTTAGGAACCGTGTTGAGCGTGTCTTGCTTGCTGAAAACACCAGGAGTGGTCGAAGGCCATGTTTACTTCCTGAACCCTTCCCGTTCCAGTCCGCAGGAGACTAAACTCCAGGAGGCTAACATCCACCAGGTGAACACCTCCGATCATGTGAACCGCTCTGATTGTCAACCCAATGAAGGCATCAGGACACAGTGATGACGTTTTACACCTTCTTTTGCAGTTCATGGGCCAGTTTCATGACAAGCTGCACCAAATGTTTAAATACTTGTTGCAGCGGTCGAGCGAGACGCGCCACCTGCTGCTGTCATGGTTGGGCAACTGCCTGCACGCAAACGTTGGCCGGGCTAAGATTTGGGCCAATCAAATGCCGGAGATCTTCTTTCAGATGTACGCCTCAGATGCGTTCTTCCTGAATTTGGGCGCAGCACTTCTGAAGCTGTGCCAGCCCTTCTGCCGGCCACGTTCGTCCAAATTGCTCACGTTTAACCCCACGTACTGCGCAGTCGGAGACTTGAGTGAAGAGGAGAGGCGCCTTCGCAGTGTGCATGCGAGAGGTAAATGCACCCTTAACAAAAAAATGCCAAAAAAAAAAGTCAATTGCTTCATTTTAGTTTGATATTTAATAGTCATTGCCTTGTAGGTTCTAAAGCAATTGCACCCTCAGCAAAAAAAAAAAAAAAAAAAAAAAAAAAGTTAATTTGTTAATTTTAGTCTGATACAGGTTAATAGAGCTGTCACACGATTATTATTATTATTATTATTTTTACATCAGACTAATCATGTTAGAATTTAGAATTAATCGCAGAATTGAAAAGGCTTTTTTTGCGTTTTTATTGCTATAAAACATGGAACCTACCAAAAGAAAGATTAGTCTCTTCTTTCATCACAAAGAAAAAGTATATTTCCATTTGTTTCAATTTTGAAACAGTTAGCTTTAGAATATAGCTAAGTTTCATCGTTATGTACAAACCTGTTGAAAACACTGGGGAAAAGAGCTTGTTGCAACATGGCCCTGGTTGATCTCTTATACTCTGCTGCCACCTGCTGGCCGTTTTTTTTTTGTAATAACTAACATTGCTTTAAGTGACCTCTTCAGGTCAGAGGCTGCATCAAAGCCTTCTGTATGCCCTAGCATTAAAAAAAAAACAAAAAAACATTTTTGGGACCATGGCAATATTTAGAATAGAACCTTTTTATACGTTTTTGGAAGCAAATGAGTTAAATGTTTAACTTTATTCCATGTAGTTATGTTTATTGCTCAAAACACAACCTGTGCTACCTTTAGCGTAACCATCAGCTCTCAGCTAAAGGATCATCTGCGGGTAAAATAGTGTGATTAATCTCAATACATGATTAATGCAATAATATTTTGTGATTAATTAACGCTTTAACTTTGGCAGCATTAGTTAATAGTCAATGCCTTTTAGAAGTTATAAAGTATCTGTACCCATAATAAAAATGCAATAAAAACAAAAACAAAAAACGTTAATTTTAGTCTGATATGGGTTAATAGTCATTGCCTTGTAGAAGTTATACAGTATTTTAAATGTTTAACATGGATGATCCAATTTCACATGTTCTCTGTCAAATCACATTATTTCAAGTTGTTGAGCCCACCTGGTATTCTTTTACATTTTTTTCATGTGTGTGCTATTTAGGCGCTTTTATGGGAACACTGCTAATTTAACACCTCTTTGACTGTGACGTTTCCCATTGAATTAATGGTAGATTGCGTTTCACACATGATCAACTGTTTATCCTTCACCAGGTCTTGACAAGGAAACCCGTCTGACCCCGTTGACCTCCCAGCCCACGCAAGATCCTGCACCGGAGTCCTACAGTCTACTGACGGAAAACCTCGTCCTCACACAGCTCACCCTGCATCTCGGCTTCCACAGGTTCACTTCACATCATTACGCATATTGTGTAATATAGCTTCAGTGAGTATTTTCTTTTTCTTATACCCGTCAAAAACATGAACCATTGTTGTTGCATCCACAGACTCCACGAACAGCTGGTCAAGATGAACCAGTCTCTCCACCGGCTCCAGGTGACGTGCGAGGAGGCCCATCGCACAGGAAGCCCCATGACGGAGCAGCTCTTGGAGCAGTTTGAGCGCCTGATGATTATCTTCTTGTCAACCAAAGCTGCCACCACACAGCCCGCTATGCTGCAATGCTGCCTTAACCTCCAAGCTTCCACTGCTGCTCTGTTGGTGCAGTTTGCTTTGGGAAACCACGGCCCCGAACATGTAGCGCTCAATTTTCCACTGCCCGCTCTGCAGAACACTATGCTCTGCTTTGTACCAGGTAAAGTTATGTTAATTAATCATTTGTTATGTTAATTCATCATTTGCTCCCAAAAACGTATTATGTTCTCTTTGAAATATTTACATGCTCCCTGAGACGTGGATATATACGTTTTTATGTTTTTTTATTTTATAATAGGGGATACAGAAGGCTTTGATGCAGCCTCTGAATTGAAGCGAATGCTTGAAGCAATGGTAGTTATTACAAAAATGGCCAGTAGATGGCAGCAGAGTATAAGAGATCAACCAGGGCCATGTTGCAAAAAGCTTGTTTCCCCACTGTATTAAACCGATTTGTGAATAATGATGAAACTTAGCAATATTCTATTGCTAAAGATGCAAAATGGAAACAGATTGAAAGTCTTTTTTTTTTCTTTTTTTTTTTTTTTTTCTTCTTTTTTTTCCCTGATGAAAGAAGAGATTTTAATCTTTCTTTTGGTAGGTTCCATGTTTTATAGCATTAGGACACAATATTCTGTGGGCCTTGCAAAATCAGTCAAAATCCAGTAAGGCAGCGAAATTGTGCTGGGAAATAATCCGTTCGCAGGCGTCCTCAATGGCATGCACAATAATCACTGCCTAAGAACAGTTCAATTGTATTTTAATTTTGGTCAATGGCTACTTGGTGTAAAGAGTTTGAGAACCACTGTTTTCAATATGTTCTACAGGATTAGGTTTCTTATACCTTGGCATGTTTTTCAGAGTTTTTTGCAGAGAACTTGGGAGATTTCTTCATCTTTCTGCGTCCATTTGCTGATGATGTTTTGGAGACCTCTGCTGAAAGTCTTGAGCAGATTCTTAACTTCATCACTGTCTTCATGGGTAATGTAGAGAGGTACGGTATAGGATTTGAGTGTGTCAGATAAAACAAGACATTAAGGTTCAGCAAAATTATTTATTATTTATTGCATTCATGACAGGATGAAGAATCCACATTTAAGGGCGGAGTTGGCAGAGGTTTTAGAGGCCGTGATGCCCCACATGTTGCCTCTGGCGCCCGGTACTCCTCAGCCAATCGTCTTCCAGCGACAGAGAGTTTTCTGCTCTTACAAATTTGCACCTCAGTTGGCCGAAGCCCTCATCACTGTGTTTGTAGATATTGAATTTACAGGTGAGACACTGCAGCTTGAATAGAAGAGTACAAAAACATTGTATGCTGTCAAACGGAAATCCCGTATGACAAATAGGGTCAATTTCAAATTTTTAACAAATCGTTTATTGGTCTGACCCCATATATCAGCTGTTATTTTTTATGCGTTAACCAATTTAAAGTGTTGAGAATAGCTTGGACACTTTAAATGTCTGAGAGGTGTGCCGTTTCTTCACTCTGTGGGTTCCGTGCAGCATTATGTGACCTCAAGATTGAGTCTGGATGTGTTTTTAGACTGAGTGAAACGTTAAGATGCGTTTGAGTATGCCTGTTTTGTTAAAAATTATTTGTGACGCTTCATGACTGACACTGACTGCACTCAGGCCAGTCTTGAATTTCAAGGTTGGGAAGCAATCATGTACTTTTCCACAGAAATGGGCCAATCACGATCAGTGGCCAATTGATTGTAGCACCGCTAGTGTAAATGAAGTAGCTATTGAACACGATTTCGGGGTAGCATGTTGATGTATTTGCCAAACGGTATATGGTAACAACAACAATGTACAGTAACAATATGTTATAATACAAACTTGCATTGTTTGGTAGGTTTAAGGATTTAATTTTTTTTTATACTGTTCTTCAGGTGATCCTCACCAGTTTGAACAGAAGTTCAATTACAGAAGACCCATGTATCCCATCCTCAAGTTCATGTGGGGCGAAAGTAACTACAGAGAGAGTATCAAGGTAATAGTAGAAATATATTTTTTTGTTCATTCAGGTTTTGGGGGGGAAAAGACCAACTTGGTTTTTATTGTTATTTCCAATTACTTAAGCGTGGAACTGCAAATGTGGAGTACCGGTAAATAGTTTTGACTGCTATCTCGTCCAAACGTATTGGTAAGTTGTTCGAACATATTGATAAAACGTTTTCCCCCCATAACGCCACAGGATTTTGCCTTGCACTTGTGCAGTTGTGCTATCACCCAATCACGTTATGGGAATAATGTTATGTTTTTAGCATTTGGCCTTCATTTATCGAACAACCTTGCAGTATATTTGAATGACATTTCAGTTCAAACCGTTTACTTCACCTTGGCATTTTTACGCTTCCGTATCAAACAACCATGTATCAAATCAGTGAGGAAATGCACTTAATGTTTTCTCAGCATTTGGCAGACTACGCATCCAAGAACCTGGAAGCCATGAATCCTCCTCTATTCCTCAGGTTCCTCAACTTGCTGATGAACGATGCCATCTTCCTTTTAGATGAGGCTATTCAGGTGAGGGTACAAGAGAAAAATCCCTGTGCAGAAATGATGTATAACCTGTTCCACGTCATTTTCATTGACAATGCCAAAATGAATATTTTTTTCAGTTGTACTTGTTTTGAATCTTGCAGTACCTGAGTAAAATCAAGATCCTGCAGCTGGAGCGGGATCGAGGGGAGTGGGATGACCTGGCCCCCGATGCCCGAAGGGAGAGGGAGTCGAGCCTGCAGATGTTTGGACAGCTGGGCCGCTTCCACAACATCATGTCTAATGAGACCATCGGCACGCTGGCCTTCCTCACCTCAGGTCAGAACCATTCAAATGTACATTTCAAATCCTTGCTAATCGCTTGCAGTAATGTTTTTTTTTCCACTAGAGATCAAAGGGATCTTTGTCCATCCTTTCCTGGCTGAGAGGATCATCTCCATGCTCAACTACTTCCTGCAGCACTTGGTAGGACCCAAGATGGGTGCTCTTAAAGTGAAGGACTTCAGTGAGTTTGACTTCAAGCCCCAGCAACTTGTCTCTGACATCTGCACCATCTACCTGAACCTGGGGTACGTTGTCAACATTCTCCTGCGCACTCTGAAGGATATTCAGTGATTTAAGTGCAATCAGTTGAGTAAACTCATTTGCGCTCAAAAATGTAAAAATCTGTTCTGTTTTAAATGTTTAAGTGTCCCAAAGGTGTATTTATGTGTGTGTGTTTTTTTTAAATGTTTTTAAATAGTAGAGCATACAGAAGGCTTCGATGCAGCCTCTCAACTACAGAGAGCGGGTGAAGCAATGGCAGTAATTACAAAAACGTCCAGCAGGTGGCAGCAGAGTATAAGAGATCTACCAGTGCCATGTTGCAAAAAAGCTTGTTTCCCCACTGTATTAAACCGATTTGTGAATAATGATGAAACTTAGTGATATTCTATTTCTAATGATGCAAAACGGAAACGGATAGAAATATACTTTTTTTTTTTTTTTTTGTGGTGATGAAAGAAGAGACTCTGATCTTTCTTTTGGTAGGTTCCAAGTTTTTATAGCAAAGAACACAATATTCCGTGGGTCTTGCAAAATCAGTCAAAATCCAGGAAAACAGCCAGGAGCAAAGGGGGTTGTTTTAGTGAAAATGGCTGGGAGTAGATGAATAAATGTGACTTGTGCCAAGCACTTACTTTAGTTTACTATTAAAGTCGTATTTGTTTATTTATTTGGCAGAGATGAGGAGAATTTCTGCGCCACCGTCCCAAAGGATGGACGTTCGTACTCCCCTATCCTTTTTTCCCAAACAGTTAGAGTACTGAAGAAAATCAACAAGCCCGGGGACATGATTGTGGCTTTTGGACTCCTTGCTGAAAAAATAAAGGTATCATTTGACTCTGGGGATGATGATCTGAATAAAATGAGTTTTGGTGTGAGGTTCCTGTGTTTCTTAGCACCATCTAACTGTCCTGTTACTCGACCTGTACTCTAGTCCCATGCAGATCGACAGCAGCAGGAGGAGGAGACTTATGCAGAAGCCCCAGAAGAGTTCCTAGACCCTATCATGTCCACACTGATGCTCGATCCCGTTCTTCTTCCTTCTTCCAACGTCACAGTCGACCGCTCAACTATAGCAAGACATCTCCTCAGGTTAGTTCCCAACTAACAACAGGGTTTCTTTGTTCTGAATTAGTTAAAGCGGAAGTCAATCTTTAAACATGTTATGACCTCACTAGTCTAAATATGACATTCTGATTAATATTACATTTGTGGAAAATGAGTTATGAATCAAAGCCCAGCTGTTTTTCTCCATCTCAGGGGTGACCATTTTGCCACTTGATGTCAACTGAAGATGACATCATAGTTACTCAGGGCTCAGGCAGTGACCAATCATAGCTCACCTTTTTTTTCTGAAGCTGAGCTGTGATTGGTTGTTATCTGACACCTAAGCAATGATTTTGTCAATGTTGCCCCTTTAGATGGAGAAAAATGGCTGGATTTTGCTTCATAACTCACATTCCACTAACACAATATTAACCAGTATACCATACATAGACTAGTGGGGCTGCATAGAACATAAAATTGGGTTGACTTACCCTTTAAAGGGAGAAAAAATTAAGTTATAAAATTCATTCTGGACAAAATACTAACTCTTAACTGCTGAAAATGGCTCATTAGTCAAGTATCTTAAATAACTTTTGTCTAGGGCCAGAAGACTTCTGAAATTAACCCGTAAAGCATCTTATAGATTCTAGAACATCCATGTCCTACATCCTTTATCCTCTTCAGGGTCACTTAGGGGTAAAAAGCTATGACACTCTCGACTGACCAGATCAGTCAGAGCGAGTGTGAATGGACTTCTGAGTGTGATTCACAACTGAGACAGTTTCATGAAAGTCATCTATGTGAACCACAGCACTGTGTACATGAAACTTTTCTTACAATTTAGATACCTACAAGCAACCCCCAGCTAAAACAAAACCTAAAGAGCCTGCTTCTTTGTAGAGCTTCTATAAAAAGAGTGTGTCCTCATTCCAGTGACCAGACAGACCCGTTCAACCGCAGCCCTCTCACCATGGACCAGATCAGGCCAAACGAGGAGCTCAGACAACAGATCTTACAGTGGCTGGATAAGCATAAGCAGGAGAGCCTGCAGCTGGGACCAAGTGACCAGACTTGATCCGCTCGGTGCCTAACAATGACTGCATCCTTGTATGCGTCCTTCTTCACATCTAGAATGCTCCTCTGCCTTTTTTTTTTTTTTTTTAAATGGCTAATCTGTGGTGTGTTTGTCGCCGCAGATTCGAGACTCCTGTATAATACTGCTTTTAAATCCTATTTAATACAGCCTAGCCTTCATGCAACAGACTGCAGACGGCGACTCACACCCGCACACCTTGCGACTGACCCTGGCCCACATAGCAACTCGCTGCACTGGAAAAACTGCAGCCCCAGGTGTTCTTAAAGGCAGGGTCTGTCATTTTCACTCAGGAAACTACACTTTTTAAATGCAGGATGTATACACTTTCAATTGGCGATTGGCTGGAGGGGTATAAACACTTTCTATCCAGAGAATTGTCCTGCTGTTTACAAAATAAACACAAAATGGCAAAATACAGGCTGGGGGGGGGGGATTTAGGACAAAATCACCACCAAATATTAACATAAGCCCAGATGTGGAGACTGAGAAAGAGTTAGTGTGTACATCCTGTATTTAAAAAGTGCATTTTCCTGAATGAAAACAACAGACCCTGCCTTTAACTCTTTTACCGCCAAAAACGTTTAATAACGATTAGTAAAATCACAATGTATGCCGCCATAAATGTTAAATGACGTCAACTACATTTTTTTATTTTTATTTTTTTATTTTTATTTTTTTTTTTTTTTTTTTTTTTTTTAATCATCAATGGGCAAGTGCAACGTCTAGGTGCAGAGATGCCTGGTCAATGGGTTGTGTAATCAAAAACACTCACTCACTATGGCCAGCAGATGGCAGCCTTGTATCTCTTTTCAGTGGGCTGCTGGTGTATGAAATTACAATGAAACATTAGGAAATTTGATTAAATAGAACGTTTTCAAGGATGACGTGAATGATCAAAAGCCTTTGTCATATAACGTGCGGCAGTAAAAGAGTTAATGAGCGCCACATACAATATAGTGTGTACTGCAAGGCTCACCGCCAAGTGGACTGGTCTAAAAATAGCTTCCCAGTAATGGTATGTGTCTTGAGTTTTGTGATTATTTTGACATTCACATCAAGAGTGTGGCCAACATAGTAGCATTTCTTGAATATTCTTCATACACTTACCACCTTAACAACATTTTATATGACAAGCATTTTGCTACGCTTAGATAGCAGAATTACAATATTTATTACTTAACTCAAACTTCAACTGTACCAATACGCAGCAATTTTGGTTCAAGCTGCATGCTAGATAGGTGTAGATATAAATAAAGCTATGAGGCAAATGTATTGAAACATCTGAGGTTTTCACTTGTTTATTGTATTTTGTTGTGTAAATTGCAATGACAGCTCCATAAGCACATGTCAGCATATAGAGGTCTGACAGGAAATAAAAAAAAAAAAAATAAAAAAAAAAATGTTTGTCTGTCAGACAGTGCATTCAGGAAGTCTCCCTGGAAAGTCCACTATGCATAGCACAAAGTTTTACATGTGAAAACCCTTCTCTGCAGACAATGTACTTGGCAAAAAAACAAAAAAAACAAAAAAAACTGGCCTATAAAGAAACAAATGACAGTAGATTTCAATTTAGAAACGTGCATATCCATTTAAGAGGTGCTGAACACTTACTAGGCTGTCATTGAATCTGTTTAACCAACACAACAGCGATGGGAGGAGGTTTGTTATTAATGTTTTGTAATATTTAAAGAGATGGCAAAGTTCGCAGGGAGGCATTGGCTTTCCATATGTTGAAATTAATAATGTCAAAATACAATACAGAACTATGGGTTCTGAATTTATTTTTTGCCTGCTAGCAATGATGACGACCCCAGTTTTTACCTTCTTTATTGCGCTTTGAACCATTAACGGTTAACTGAGATTTGCTATTGTTTGCATTAACATGAAGAATCAGCTCACTTCTGGGAAATTTTGTTTCTTTTTTGACTTAGAGTGCTGAGGACAGAATGTGAGGAAATAAATGCAATGAGTGTGGGATTATCATAAAGAGAGTTTAGTAAAAGTTCTCAAATGTGGTTGTGATCAAGACAAAATTGTAAAGGAACTATGTGGTTTGTCATGCCTGTAATGTATGTTGAAGATTTTAGGTGAAAATATGCTATATTTTTGTTTGATTGTAAAAAATTTACTTTGAGTGTACAGTGTATTGAAAAATAAAAACCAAATTTCTTCTTTTTTGTGGCTATACACTAAATTGTATGTTGTTTTTCATTGTGTAAGATGAGGTTGTGGCCATATTTTGGTCATTTATGTGCACCTTTATCACTCCAAAAAGAAAAAAACGCTGACTCATGTTTTATGGTTTGCTCCTTTAATGCAACAACAGAAACATATTTTATGTTGAACAAAGTACAATGTGGAACATCTTGACATATGAAATCAGCTTGGTTATCTCCTTTGTTGGACCTTTGTTTCACAGTCTGGCATATTTTAATGTCCAAGTAAATCAACGGACCTAAACCCAATAGAGCATGCATTTTACCTCCTGAAGATAGGGAGAACGTAAAAATGGTGACTGCAATGGAATTTCACCACCACTAAGTTGGGACCATTTCAAAGAGAAATACACAGACTTTCTAATGCCAAGAAGCTTTTTATTTGAACAAAACGTGCCATGTTTAGATGTTATTACGAGTGTGCAAGTGTACCTAATGATAATAAAACCGTATATTCTGTTCGGTGCCTCTGTATTCTATTCTAACGGTTTGACTGCTGCTTCCTTTTGTCATTCAAGTGCACCGCTCGTTTCCCGGGCAAAGCCCCTGAATCTGATTAGAACTCGGCGGTGCTGAGCTCCAATCGCGCCCGCTGAGCAAATGCATTGTCCGGGCCGTGTCGGGTCCGCCCCGCAACCTGCATAACGACGCGTCGGCCAGTGAGAGTGGACGCCGTGGCGGAGCTTGTTTATGTGGAGTGCTGGCTCAGGGTTCCGCCCACCGACGTATCTGTGATCGCAGGGCACACA
This sequence comes from Festucalex cinctus, assembly GCF_051991245.1. Lineage (NCBI taxonomy): Eukaryota > Metazoa > Chordata > Actinopteri > Syngnathiformes > Syngnathidae > Festucalex > Festucalex cinctus. The sequence continues at coordinate 12,586,089 of NC_135423.1, read as the reverse complement.
GGCACAGAGTGTAAAATGGCGCACAGCTGTCGGTGGCGCTTCCCCGCTCGGCCCGGAGGGAGCAGCAACTCCGGCACCGGGAGGAGAGCGGGCCGGGTAAGGGTCACTGCCTCGCTGCGGAACGTCCCGGGAGCCCACCCGCACGCCGCTGGCCTCGGACCCGGGTTTGATGCTGCACTACAGGTCTCTTCGGTCATCGGGAGCAACCTGCAGAAATTTCGGGGTGTTTTGGGGGAATCCAGTGATTCGAGCAGCGCCGAGGTAAGCACCGGACGGACGGGGAAAGAGTGAGAGGGTAGCTCGGTTGGGGAGCTCCGGTACCGGGAGATGCGTTCGTTGTTTTGCAGCTAACGGTCCAAACGTGACAATCTATCGGTCTCTGAACTGAGCAAAACTTGCCGTTCGCCAGGATGCTCCGTTAACTTTGCTGGACTTTTACGAGCAGAAACTTTACTCCAGAACCCACACGACACCGAACCGAGACGTGTGCTTGTGTCAGGTTCTGCTGGGAACAAAGTTAGTTTGGAAGAGAAGTGAGAGGAGAGGCTTCATATCCTTGCACTCTTTAAGCTGGACGATTACTAGCGCGCTAACTCAAACACTCCCCTCATCTTGTAGATGTTGCGTTTATGATATTTTATTCACCCAAAGACGCATTATTAGCCCTATTGTCATATGATTCACACATAACAATCACGTATCCTGTAACTAAGCCACTGCAACTGCTTTACTACTTAGCCACTTGACACATTTAGCTCAGTTGGACGCTTTCGGGACTTGGACATCTCGTACAATAACAGTAAAAGTTGTTTATATCGGCGAAAAAAAAGAACCGAAAACATATTGTGTGTGGTATAACGATGTTAAAGGCGGGTACCCGTAAAGGTAGCGTGTGGTGTGTTTGAAAACAAGACATGACAACTTGAAGGGGGCGAATGTGGTCGGGAGTCGAAGTTAGCTTCCCTCCACGACAGTATTTAGTTTGATTTAATTGTTTCGCACCACCTGCGGGTATATTTCCAATGACTACTTGGATTAATTTACATGCTGGTGCTTTTCCTTGAGATGTGCATCTTGCTGCGAAGATTGAGCTAACCTAGCTGGTGGGTTAGCTCGTTGGCTAACTGCCCGTAGTAGTGTACACTTTTATTTCTACGTCGCGAGTGATTTCACGTTGTGGAAACTGCCCTTTTGTTCATGCCTGTCTGACATCACTCGAACGGGTCGGACATCACAGTGAAAGCTGACGGAGCTTGCAAGTGAAGCCGTTTCTCCTGCTGCTGTGTAGCTATGCTAACGAAATTAGCATACTACGCCACGCTAGCCGTCATGCTACTGCTGATGCATTGGAAAATGGGAGGTGAACCCATTCTCTTCGTAGCCAGTGCGTTGCTCGCTCGTAGCGACGCGGTCACGTTTATTATGGAGCCACATGCATCCACTCCAGATCGAATTTCCTGTTTATTTTTTTTTATATTTCGCACAGAGAGAGAGTATATGTGCCACTTGTGAGGGTTCGCGTTGGTTTCGTCGAGTGACAGTGCGCATCATGCAGGGCCGGCTACAACAACGAGCCCCCCGCTTGACGGGCCGTGTGATGTGGGGGTGTGTTCGCCTTAGCGAACTACCATCTTCCTTTTCCAGCAGCAGCAGCATGCTACCGTTGCAGTGGGAGCAGCTAGGCAATGGTGGCAAGTGCATTTGAGTAGTTCGGTTTTTCACACGCACAAGTGATGTAGTAGCGTGTGCGGGTTGGATGGGTTGCATGCACTGGTTCCATCAAGAAGGCAGAGCTTGGTAAAATAGCCAGCAACTGTTTTCAAGTACAGTACTCTTACTTTAGATAAGAGTCGAGGTTAAGTAATATGTTGTTATAATAAGTAATCATCTCAAATGATTACTTGAAGCAACTACTTTGCAGAGTAAATTTTGATTTGTTTTAATTTGCGCATGAAAGTTACATAGGCAAAATATAATATAGCAATGTGCAAATTCTTATCTTTTCTTTTTGTCAACATTAGCACTGGTAACTAAAACAGAATGACCAGGGTCTGACACAGGGCCACCATGACCCATGTTGTGGGGCCCCTGTCAATTTTAGTTGGAAATCATATTTTTATTTGTTGTTGTTGTTGTTGTTGTTGTTGATGTTACGATCATATCATCCCGGCGTAATTCACATTCAAAGGAAATCCTAAATACTATCTTATCACTGTCATTTGACTGGAATACTTTCAAGTTAGACCTAAAGCTACATGTTTAAAAGGCAGTAAGGAGTAAAGACAGTTCCACTTCCCAGCAGTCTCTAATGCTGAAGTTGAAAATGTTGCAGCCCTTTCAATTCAAACTCCCAACAAATAAATCCCACGTGTCGTGCAAAAATTGATTTGGAGAGACATAATAGGTTGCTACAATGTTGCATAATGAAAAACATATGCATTTTAGTTTTAGAGAGTGCTTCATGCTTTTTCCCAGTGACATGTCTTTTGGTGTGTCTGGTTTTGTTGTACTACACTGTATTCTTTAGCTTCTTGAGTGCATTGCAGTATTACAGATGCAGACTGGGCCATTCATCCTCATAGAGCTCGGTGAAGGCTATTGAAGATGAGGGCCAGTTTGGTGCACCCATTAATACTTTCTATAAATAAATGCTTAATCATGGTTACAAATCATATTTGAGACATTGGTACCTCAAATTGCGATTGTAATCATTTCCTTGAAGCTTTTTGACTCACATTGACATATGTTATTTTTGGAATAATTAATTCCCTCTGTTGCAATCAAAACTGTATGTTTTGAGAAATTAAAAAAGCAAGTTTAACATTATGTACTGTAAAATACAAAATTAGCTGAAGTTAACCTGCCTAATATTAAGGCTGCAGCTATTGAATATTATGGTATTCACTATTCAGATATCCTACTGAAAATTCTATTGACTGATCGCGTAGTTGGCTGAAAATGACACATTTCACTTAATGAATGACAAACTATTTTTCCTTTTTTGGATAATCAAATCAACATTTTCTTCTCTGGAAACATTTGTGAAAATGGGGTGGAAGTGAGGTAAGAACCACAGTAGCAATTTTGCCTTTTAAAACAGTGCATTAGAGTAAGCCTGGTTTGAAAAAACAAAACAAAACTGATCAGTAGGAACTGCGACTTTGTCAGCTTGTCAACTAAAGTGTGCAAAGTCATTTTCACCTATTAAACTGCCTTTGAAAAGTAGTTTAATGGCTCTTGCCAGCTATGTCGGGCACTAGTTTAGCAACTAGCTGCTAGCCACCACAACATGCTAACGCTGGCAATAGGCACTATGTCATTGCCAGCATAATTAATTTAATTTTCTTTATTTTTTAGTATTTTTTTAGCTTCCTTAATTAGCGATTGAACATGATTTCAGGATGGCATGTTGATATTGGGGACAGCAGTTTGTTATGGTGATATAAACTGCTCTGCTATAAATGAGCACTGTAGGAAAAAAAAAAATCCTTGAATGTTTCCTTTAAAAATCGAGTTAATCAGATTATTGAAGGACTCGTTTCACCCCTACTAATATCCTTTGAACTAATATGTAACCTTGAAAATAAGTCATTGAGGGGGGAAAAAAATCAAATAAAGAATGAATATGAGCTAATTTCAATTTAAACATACTTAAACATCAATTAGTAGCAAAACACTGAACAAGGATAATATTCAGAACCATTATAGCAGTTTGTTTTTTTAATTACTTTTATTTTTTTTATATCAATTATCTGATCTTATAAGACACTTGAGTTGACATGCGGCTGTTGGGATTTAGGCGTGGTTGGGCCACAGGCTATCAATCTTAGAAATATAGAATGTTTCCTCGTACCCCTAGGGCATACCCCTGGTTGGGCAACACTGCCGCACAGTATCCTCTTCACAGTTTAATAAATAAATTCAATCAAATTTTAGCTGGATAATATTAATATACTTGTTTCCAGTAACTGTATTGATTTTAAAAATGCATTTCCATACAATAAAGTTCAGGAGAGAAACAGAACTTCAAGAATCTTTCTAATGGTGTTGATATGGATCAGTATCAATACAGATGTATGATATTATTGATATTTGGATCGATTCGCCCACCACCACAAGCATTTGACTGCTAAACAGTCAGCGATGAGCTAGTTAGTGGCTGTCTTCACGTATGGCTCACAATAATCAAATCAAAGTCCGTTGTCCACAAAAAAAACAAAGCCAAAAAAAAAAAAAATCCACTTATATCGGTTGAGAGTCATTCTTTTTTTTTTTAACTACATTATACTTTTGTTGTTGAGTATACTAGTATTCTGCTTTGTATATTCCAGTGGCTTGGGAGCGTTTTTGTTCTACTCCCATTTTGTACTTCAGGATTATTGAGTGTGAATTGTTATGTCCCCATGATACATGTTGTGGCCACAGCTTGTGGTTTTCATTCAGGATCAGTGTAATGCCTCTGTGGCCAGACTGGGGCAGAATTGTTCAGGCTCACTACAGCCCGCTGGGTTCACAGGGCAATGCTGAACTGAGCGCCAGCCGGACACTGGGCCAGGTCTCCCTCCCTCCCTCCGTCAAATCCATCCAGACAGAAAGACCCAAATCCAACACAGACACAGAACTCGAGCTGAGAAGCAGAGCAACTTTTATTCTGACAGCTGCCACTTTGGAATGGATTACTAAGCCTATTGCTGTGGCTCAAAGGGGTGCTTGTCGGCTGTTGCTGTCCAAATGAAGGCATTTGTTAGCTTTTGTGTGCGTGGAGGGAATTCATTCTCTTGATCCATCCAAGTTTCAGTTGCTTCTTTTTTTTCTTTTTTTTTCCTGGGGTTCCAAGCTGTCCAGTTTTTGTTATTTTGTAATCGTGTAATACAGCCACCACCACTCTCTTACACTACCATGACCCTTTAATTTTTCTGTCCCTCTAAACAGTCTTCATCGTTTTAAACATAAGGTCCAAGTTGACTTAACGTTCATATTAATCAAAAGTCAATTAGTCATTTACACTTGAGCCTCAACTCTTCAGATTTTGATTGAAGTAATAAATCTAAAAATGCCTCGAAGTCACACTTTGCAAACCTCTCTCACAACTCTCTTGGTAGCTCCTTGGCTCTTTCTTTACTTTTTTTTTTTTTTTTTTTTTTTTAGCCTACCCCCCCGAAATTCAAGACATTGGGTTTACTGGTGAAAAGAAAAATGAACAGGGAGCCTCTTCATGATTGGAAATCATGCACTTTTTTTAAATTTTTTTATTTTTTTATTTTTTAAAGATAGAACTCAGCAGCAGATACAAAGAAAACAGCAGAGGTCCCAAAATTGAGCCCTCTGGAACATCATAGGTTCCATTATACATGTGAATTCGTATTGCACGTGAGTCCGACCACTTTCTTTTTTTCTTTTTTTTTTTTTGCTTGGCATGGTTTGTGTGAAGGGATTATAATACTTTTGAAATCATGTTAACAAGTAACTTAGTTACATTTAAAGTCAAGTAATCAAGTCATCTTTATTTATATCAGTGACGTAATTAAGTTACTTTTTCAAGGTAACTCTTGCAATACTGCAATTAAATGTATTGTAAAGTGTTTTTGAGTGATTTAAAAATGAATCATTACAGCTGTAAGTGCAAAACACATTTGCGCTATTATGATAGCTCAGTGCTCACGGATTATTATTTTCTATGGGGATAATTGATACCAAACCCAAGTAAATCGAAGGGTGAGCAACAAACATCATGGAGTGGATTGTTTTCTGTGCAATGCCATTATGTTGATGTATGTGCCCATATGCCTCTGTGGCCCACTGGTTGGTGGGTTTTGGTGCATGGGGCTTGAGTCCAGCAGGTGTTTGGCCTGTTTAAATAGAAGAGACCCTTCCCCCGCTTTCACCCGCGTACCCATCCCAGAGACAGCGTGTGGACTGGAGCAGGAAGCTTTGTGTCTGCTTTTATTCTAGTGCTTACAAAGTGTGGGTGACTGAAAGAGCGCAGGCAGTGATATCAAAGGATACGGGACGACCCCCCCAAGTACCCCGCCCCTTTTTGTCCCTACAGGACAACACTGGGAGAAGAATTAGTCACAGACCCTCCCGTCCATGGCTTTATTCAGCTACAGCAGGCGGCCAAAGCGCTTTCACCTCCGCTTTAGGAGTCCTGAGGAAGAGAGCGGCTGGATTGTCTTTTATTTTATTTTATTTTTTATTTTTTTTCTTACGCTTTGGGTGTTGTAGGGGCAGGGGTATCCTATCCCAGAGATGTGACGTCCCATTGTGCATGCAGGAGTAGCCATGTGTTCCTTTTCTGCTGTATGTGCGTGTGGATGTATAAGACATAATGCACACGTGCCCGTCAGTCTAAAGTCTTTGTCCACTGTCGATCTCCTCCAGTCCTCAGGTGTCGGAAGAGGAGTCGCCTTACCCCCTCAGTGTTTGTTTTGGGCCATGTGCTGTCAAGCAAATGTCAAACAGTTGTGCAGCTATTGGGACACTCGAATAACAAAAGCCCACCTTTTGCTTAGGGTGGCTGAGTTTGGGTGGGGGTGAGAGGGCAAAAAGCAAAGCGGCATCAATGTAGTGTGTAATCCACTCGGTTGTGTGAAAACTCTCTGAGGAGATGCGTCATCTAAGGGGCATATAGGAGTATGAGCTCATCACCAATTTTCATTCCAGGAAGGGATGAGGCACTCTGTGGGTACTGTAAATGTCAAACGAAAGATTCCAGGAATGTTTCAAAGTGCATTTAAACTATTCACTTGAAATTCCGCCTTTCCATTGATAACTACAATGGTACTGAACACAGATCTGCAGCAAGGTCAAACTAGTTTTAGAAAAAAAATACCTGGAGTGCCACGTGTTCAAGTCCATATTGCACAGCTTTAAGTTCAGTAGTAGTCGTAGTAGCAGCAGCAGCAGTAGTAGTAGTGTGAAGTCCGACGACAGTGCAAGCTTTAGTTTGCTTCCTATTTGGCTAGCTTCTGTTTCAATTAGTTTGCTGTACAAAGAAGTACAGCACATTAGCTATGTGAAGTTGATTGAGCTACTCCCCAAAGTTTGCGCAACACATTTGACAAAACTGAGGGAGGGAGGTACCTTTTCAAAACCATGGGCAGTTTTTACATTTGACATCTGAACCTTTATTAATGTTGAGAACTCAAAAGCTGTTACAGAATGTTACAATTAGGATACTGAATTATCCTGATCCTTAAAAAAAAAAAAAAAAAAAAAAAGTGCTGCTATGAATTTTTATTTACATAATGTTTTGCTCATTATGACTGAGAATTACTTTGCCTGTAACCGTCAGAGCTAGTCTTTAATGGCACATTAGGCAACTTTTACAGCATTTTGTGGTGTTTGGTGTCTTGTTGTTAAAGGGCAATGGACTAGCTTGTAGGATGTACAGTGTACCTAAAAAGTGTACTTTATAATGTGTACCTTCTGGGTGACTCACTTCTGTGTTCCTTATCTTACTCAAATGGTCCCCATCTTACTCATTACTGGACCTTATGTAGTTGCTCAGATCAGGAGTGTTACTTATATCGTAAATGTCAGCTGTGACGCAGCTTTCACTGCCCAGCAAACTGTTTCCGCCAAGTGGACATTCAATTGCTTGTACTACCAATAATGCCAGGCTAATTTGGATTAATAAAGAACTGAAGTAGATAAACATGTGGCCTTTTATGGGATAAAGACTATTTGGTAACCTCATGGGAGGTATTTGCCACATAATTGTGCTGTCTGGTTTCCGTGCCATTGCATGCATTTGTCACACGTCTTTGGGTACTCTTAAAGTAAGATGTAAGTCAATGAAAACGATCTAAGCGTAAAACTGCAAATGCATTAACTTTAAGTAATAGTAAAATTCAATTATTGGAAGTGCTCTGCTTTTTCATGTGCTGAAATTGAGCGTATCATTAAAGGCATGCTCGTGAATCCCATCCCATAATTGATACATTTATTGTTAAGAATTCTCTCAATTGCAGTGAAGTAATCTTTTGCTTAATTGCGTCTTGAAGCAATTGAGCCAGAATGAAGTGAACTTCTTGGCTGCATCCAGCAAGTGTGGCATTTGTAGTTTGCTGTCAAAAGGACATAACATAAGCCACGCGAAGCTCAGCTTGATCCACACAGACCTACAATCAAACTCTTTCAGGCAGCATAGTCTGCTCAATACAACACTGCATTGAAACAGGTAAACTGAACTTTCAGAGAAAGAGAGTCACAGTACATATATTCATTGACAAAAAAATGGTTTTAAAAAGAAATAACAGTTGATTACCATAGTTTTCGGACTATGAGCTACACCCACAAAAGTGTACAGTACGTTACACTTGTCTGTAAGCATTATTTTGAACGGGTGTGTTGACATTTTATATCGACTCTATTTATCCAGCTGGTGCAGGTTTTTCCTGTTGATTTAACATCACATCTGAACCAAGCATGCAATACTTTTTTCATGCATTGTGATCATAAAGAACAATGCAGGCTTAGTTCTCTACAAACCCCTGCTCAGGCTTTGCTGTGTAAAATAGTACAGAAAGACTGAGCTGATGCTTATCTGTGCTGTGGAAACTTAAAAGTCCCTTGAGCAGGAAAAAAGTGAGACCGTTTAGTGAAATAATCTTGATCACTGGAAAGTTTGATGATTAAAAAAAAAATCAGGGGAAAGCCCCAGTTGGACCAACAGTACAAAATTGTTGAATGTATTATGAATAGAGCCATAGTTTAAGTGACTAGCAAGAGCTTTTGTGGCTACATTTCAAATAATTAAACAGTGGACCTCCCTGCACAGATCCATTTTGAACAAATCTCAACACATTAATAGTCAAATCAATTTTTTTATCTTGATTTTTCACAGCAGGGGAATGCAGTCCCTTATCTGCATGTCACGGCAAAAAGTTTTTACTTAGTCAAATTGATACAAAGATGAGCTCTGTAAAACTAATTCACATTCATCTTGTGCCTTTTAGGGACAGTCCCCCTTGCCACTCTGTGCGGTAACTGATCGTTCTTGATTTGATTGAGTTCTTTCATATCAGCTCAAGTTCTATACTTCACTAGTTGCTTCATACAAAGATGTATCAATAACTGTGACTTTACAAAAGTGGTTAGATTTGCCTGAATGAGGCGGTTTGATGCATCACAGAACTTGCAACACTGTGAAGTACTGCAAAGGTTTTTTTTGTTTTGTTTTATATATATATATATATATATATATATATATATATATATATATATATATATATATATATATATATATATATATATATATATATATATATATATATATATATATATATACATTTGAGGCATCAAAAGGACAAAATTCAGGCATTTTCTGGAGGCTGTGTGCTGAGCCAAACTAGCATTGTTCATCATTGGTAGAGGTGCATGCTCTACTCTACTGAGAGCAATTTAAGGCATCTTGATGAAGGCAGAAACGTTGATGCAACTGTTGAGCTAGGCCTTGTTGGATTGTGCATGTGTTCCTAATGTTGTAGCCTATAAGAGATTATACAGTGGACCATCCAAGGTCCAAGGTGGTGGGATGTTGGTTCACCCCTTTTTTTCTCACATTTCACAATTATTTTTTCAATAGCACATTTTGTATGTAAAAGGTTTGTGTACACTAGACAGGCAATGTTGTAAGTAACATGAAGTAGCATGTAAAGCAGCACTTCTATAATGCTAAAACCAAGGTGCATAACAAGGGAGGACCTGTTGTATAAAAGCCAGTTTGCAGCTAGCGGCTAATGTTAGCAGTCTGGACTTCAATGTTACTTGCTTCATCTAACTTCTGGTGGACGATGTGTGCCAGAGAACTTCCAGGACTGGAATCACAAGAGGTACTTCAAACCCAACCTACAAGTTTAGCTTTTCACTTTGGGCCATATGATCAACCAGCATGTTTACAAAGAGATCCTATGGTGTTTGCTTTGTTCAGAGTGAAAGAATGAGTAGTGGCAGGACAACACTTGGCTGCTTCACCATGACAATGCGCCTGCTCAGAATGCCCTGAGCGTCTGACAGTTCCTGGCTCCCTTTTCACCTGACTTGGCTCCATGTGTGTTTTTTTTTCCTTCTTTCTCAAGCTAAATGAGACCAACATGGGTAACCAATTTTAAAGAGGGTCCCAGAAGAATCTTTCTGAAAAATCTTCCCAAAGATTCTTTCCAGGAGTGCATGAAGGTGTGGCAGATAACTGAGAGTGCAATAGACTCTTGGTGGATTTCTATGAATGGAAAAACTTGTTTTAATTGAAATACAGTATATCTTTTTTGACACCTGTTCTGAAAATGTTCATAGACAACTTGTATATTATTCATCTTCTCTCATTTTGGCACTTGTGTTGGAATACTTTTTTCACAAACCAGGAAAAAAAACTAAATCACTTTGACCTGCCAATGCTGGCTGATATAAGTTCTCATGAGGTATGTTGGCATCATGAGCATCGGTGATTTTGTTAAATTTTTGTGTAACTTTTGGGGCATATTTCCCCTAAGACTTTAGTTGAATTGTGCAAAATCGGGTACATCAAATTGAAAGGTACCTTTTTGTTTATGGTGGTCCCAACACAAGACATTTCGAGGTCACCAGACTCACCACTGGCACACATTGAACTAGTTTAGGCCTGCAACTAACAATAATCTTAAATGTTGATTTATTTATTTATTTTTTCAATTAAATTTTGAAGAAATGAGTAAAGGGGGCATTTTGTTGTTTCCAGTAACATCCTGGTTGCTCCAAATCAAGCGGCATATGGAGCGTTCCTCACACTCCAATGTTTGTTTACATCTTGCAGTTACCTCCCTGAGCATGCCCCTGCTGTTGAGCTCATCACACGGCCGTGGGCGTAAAGGGACGGCGAGGGGGGCCTTGTTGTGCGTGGGAGGCCTGTTTAGACTTGGGATTGGCAGGCGTGTGCACGAGCATGTCGCGGCCCCTGACCCCTCTCGTCCTCTCAGGAGACGCCTTTGCTCCCTGTTGTCGTTAATAGCCGAGATGATGTTTCCATGTTTTGTTTTCTTTTCTCCCCCTTCCCCTTTCCTCACTACGCTTGCCCCGCCTTTACTCCCCTCCCCAGCACACTCACCGCCACTGTTGGCTTGTTTCCATCCACCTTAGTAGTAAAAATGTGCGTATGGTGTAACGGGCGCCTGACAGAATGATGCTTGAGCTCACGTGCGTTTCCATGAGGCAGCGTGTCATTCGCCCTTGTGGATGCTCTCCAGCACAGCGCGGTGTGATGTCATCAAGGTCCACTCACACCATCACAGCGAGTCAGAGTCGTCCGTTGGCACCCCGCCCCTCTTTCCTCAACGGCTGCAACAACGCCCACTGAGAAGAGCTGCATGCTCTGAGCGGAGATTGGAATGACTGTGAGGAGAGGGGAAGAGTAGGGAATGCTTAGCAACGGAGCATTTACGTAGAGAAGATGCTCAGGGACAAGTGAATGCATGTGCACATTAGCCCCACCTTTGAAATGGTCAAGATGGTTTCATTTCATACATGTAAATTCTTGCCTACTCACCCAGCTTGCATATTACTTTTAGCTGGTTGTCGTTTACATGTGCAAGAGCGCACTCGCATAGCAGCTGCTTTGCAAACTGGGCCAACAAGACCTCAAGTGCATCCCTGCACAGTAACTGCTATAAATAAACATGATAAAAAGACATCCTCACCTCAACTCTTAAGCACACACGCACGCTCAGTTGAAGATGTAAAGGCACACAGTGGGTGTCAAAGGTTTTCTTTCAGTGAATATATACAAATTTGAAAAGGGGAGCAAAAATTTGCTCTGACTTTCGTGTTTCATTGAAACTGTTTAATAGCCGATCTTGTTATACATGAGTACCCTTTTAGCTTTGACATTATTAACACCTTGCCTCGTGAAGCAGCATCGATGTACTTTTCATGTATATTGAACAATCTGGATTCTAATAATTTGAAATAGTAATGGGCATTTGACTGAATTTCATTAATAGAATATGGAGACAATGTTTTTACATTTATTTTAGAGGCCAGGCAAGACATAGAAAATGATTCTAAATCAATACCACACAATTGTCAGGTAATAGGGTCAAATAAGTTGTAATGAAATATATTAAGTTTTTATTTGTAATCTTTGTACATTTTTATTAGGAGTGTGAATTGCCTAGTATCTGACGATTCGATTCGTATCACGATTCACAGGTCACGATTCGATTCGATACCGATTAATCCCGATATGAATTTATAAGTCGATTGTTGCAATTTTTTTTTAATTCAAATTTAGAAAATACTAATCAGTAAACTTGTACAGTCTAAGATTTGTATGAAAATGTATTATTTATTTATCTGAAACTTCAGTCTTATACAGGTTGTAATCTGTTTCATGTTCAATAGCATTGAAATAAAATATTAAGGCTTAATGTTCCATTAAAATAACATCTTCTATGCTTAAGGTGTGAACCCTAACCTGAAGTAAGACGTTTTGTTGAATATTTTTCCATTAAAAATGGAAGTTTAAAAATCGATTCGGCCGCCTATTGAATCGATTCGAGAATTGCGCGATGTAGTATCGTGATATATTGCCGAATCGATTTTTTTTTAACACCCCTAATTTTTATGATGGACCTGGTCATAGAATCCGTAAGATGCACTGCAAACCACGACAACCATAATAAACATATTTGTCAAATAATATGTCTTTAGAATTGAGTATGATCATGATCTTCTATAATTTTGTGGTCAGTAAGTTAAAAAAAAAAAAAAGTGTTTCCCAATTTAGTCGATTTTCTATTCACAAGACTGCCTTTCTAAGATAGTTCCGACATCCTGTCTGTCTCACATTAATGATGCTAGCTTGTTAGAATCATGAAATCAGCTCTGACGTATTCAGTCATATCTTTGACACTTGAGTCATGATTGAGATGTTCGATTGTGCTGGGGTGACTTATGCTTTATGACCAAGTGCCTAAACATGAGACTCCTTCCCCTCTGGAAGCCTGCAAACATTGTTGGCTAGGTGTTAGTCACTGAGCACAATCTTGTTGGCAATTAATTTGATCCCCTGTGGTTTGCACTCTCACCGTGAGCATTAATGAATCCATCGATTTATTGTTTGCTCTTTAAAATGTCACTTTGACCTCGGTTTCCTGAAGCTCTATGGGATATTGTCACATTGGTTATTCAGCCAAGCACATGTATTGATAGTCTGACTGTTTACTATTACGCACAAAAGAGAAAGTATCAAAGCCGTCAAATCATCATTGATGGCTAACCGATCTTTGCCTTACTCAAGAGTGACTCAAGTGTTGCACATCTGACAAATATGTACACAGATGGATTCCAAGTATTTAACTGCCTTTCTGCTGTTTATTTCTTTTTAGGAAGAAGTGTTTGGAGGATTTGGAACAAGCACTGAGCAAAAAAGAATACCAAGTCCATCAACAAACACTTCAGGTATTGATACCACTTTTTAATATTGTCTTGTACCTCTCTACCTTGAAGGTTTGGTTTCTTTGGCTGCCTTTCCCCTTCGTTTGTGTGGAACTTCCTGCGTACAAGTCAAGTTTATTTATATAGCCTACAGATGACAAATATTAATGACATCCCCTGATCGAACCACAAGAGTGCAATGAAAAACTCAATGTTTGTGATATATCAACCTGGATTTTTACAATATGGTTAGATTATCTTTGAAGGATTTTCCCATAGCATAAATGTGACATCAAAACGTCAAAACGACAAAAACCTCTATTGTTTACAAAGGTAATAATTTCTGTTGTATGTAAGTTCAGAAGATATAGCAATCTATTTTGTGGTGTGTGACAGCTTTGGAGGAAGTATAATAAAGACTAATATTTACCCTTTTGGATCTATCAGCAGGCCCACCCATACAAGAGAAGAAGCCAAGAGGACGTCCACCGCGCGCCCTCACTGCCCAAAAAGCTGCTGCTGCAGGTCGACTATCCCCCTCTTCCTTTCTCTCCCCCACACAGGCCAAACCTGAAGGTCCCGAACGACCAGCTGAGAAGGTGAAAAGGTTGCCCGGAAGACCACCTGGCAGTGGGGAAAAACGAAGAGGCCGCCCACCATCATCAAGTTCCAAGAAAGCTTGGAGTACAGGCAGCCATGCGGCAACGGGGGACAGTAGACATACTGGTTCTGAGTCCAGCGTGGACACCGAGGAGGACAGAGACAGAAAAGGTGCAAAGAAAGCACCACTGGGCTCTGCTCAATCACATGATGCCAATCTACCCCACGGTGGGCGGGGTGAATCCAAAGTTCCCAACTTGAAGAGAGCAACTTCACTTACATCATTCAAGTCCCGGCTCAAGGCGTTGCCTGGTGTGCCTCGACGGAGGCGTGGACGCCCACCGTCAGCAGAGCGTCTGAAAGCCGAGGCAGCGGCGGCGGCCGCAGCGGCTCAGCTGTCCGCCTCCACTGAATGTGGGGAAGGAAAGCATAAAGCCTTTAAGGGAGTGGACAGAGGCTCAGAACCACAGCAGCCCATGCTGACTCATGGGAATACTGGGGAAGACCAGGACTCTTCCAATCTTCCCTCCTCGCCATCTCCTTCCATGCCGGATCGGGCGGTAGGCCTCCGAAAAAGCCCTCGACACAGGAAGCCTGTCAGGATTGTCCCGCCTTCTAAACGCACTGATGCGACCATTGCTAAGCAGCTCCTGCAGCGTGCTAAGAAAGGAGCGCAGAAACGAATGGAGAAGGAAGCTGGCGCGGGTGGGACAGGCGCTTTTGAGGCTGGCATTAGGAAGACGCAGCTGAAGAACATCAGGCAGTTCATCATGCCTGTGGTCAGCACCGTGTCCCTTCGAATCATCAAAACCCCAAAGCGCTTTATTGAAGACGAAGGTAACTTTGTATCCCCGCCACCACATATGAAGATCGCACGGTTGGAGGCGCCAAGCTCATCAGTTTCCACATCCACCCAACACACCTCCACCACCTCTTCCTCTCCCTCGCCGGCGGTGGCCTCCACTACAGCGGCCACCACCAGCACTGGTACTACTGCTCCCACTGACTCCCTCCCCCCTCCTCCGCCTCCAGCACCCACCACTGCCCCGCCTCCATCAACAACTGACAGTCTGCTCAATAGCAATACCGACAACACGGCCAACGGGCGATTCAGCAGTAGCGCTGCTTCTTGCGGCTCGAGTGCCGTGTCGCAGCATTCGTCGCAGCTTTCCTCTGCAGAGTCTTCCAGATCCAGCAGCCCCACTTTGGACGACTCCTCGTGCGACTCTCAGGCTTCCGAGGCCACGCAAGCGTTGTCGGAGGCCGAGGAACAATCTCCATCCTTGCGGGGGGAGAGGGAGCCCAACTTGCTACGCAGCTCCCAGCCTCCCTCACCTCCCTCTGAGCCGGAGCGCGTTTTATCCAAGAGGAGTCGCCGTGGCCGGAGAGGCCAGGGGGTGAGTCGTGGGACTCAAGGCCAGACTACGAGGGAGACGCTCGCCGCCAGCGCCAAAAAGCCGATCATCAGCCCACCCACTGGAGTCCTGATGTCGTCCTCTACGCTTCTAAATTCACAAGTTTCATCTACGGCATCTTCTTCTTCTTCTCCTCCACCTCCTCCCCTCCTCACACCACCGCAGCCTTCTCAGTCAGCCTCATCTAGTACGGCTGCCATTAGTGAGCACCACACTCAGTCATCCTGGTTGCCACACCCCATCCCTCCATTCATGTCTGGATCATCAGTGCTGTCCAACATGTCGGACAAAAGGAGCCGCTCCATTCTGAGAGAGCCTACCTTCCGCTGGACGTCCCTTTCCCACCCGGAATACCAATACTTCTCCTCTGCCAAGTACGCCAAGGAGGGCCTCATTCGGAAACCCATTTTTGACAACTTCCGTCCTCCCCCTCTCACTGCTCAGGACGTCGGCCTGCTGCCTCAAGGCATCAGCGGCGTAGGCGGGTCCGCTCCGGTTGCCTTCCCCGCGCAAGGTGGCGGATCAGGAACGGGGACCCGCCTGTTTGCCCCTCATCACCCTCACAGCCACCACCAGCATCCCGCCTCATCCCGCTTTGATGCGCCTCTCCCGAAGCGTAGCCCGCTGTTGCGTGCCCCGCGTTTCACGGCCAGTGAAGCCCACTATAGGATCTTCGAGTCGGTAACACTGCATTCGTCATCCGGCAGCAGCCCGGGTTCCCTTTCCCCCCACCAGAAGTCGTCAAGCTCCAGCAGAAGCTCACGGCGCAGAAGACGAGTGATGTCGGGACTGTTACGTGGCCAAACGCGTTCTCCCTCCCACTCAATGACCAGGCGCAGCAGTCAAACTGGGGGCCACATGTCTGTGGGGAGAGGGTCCTCAGAATCGGCGCTCTCTGACTCGGTCCCCAGCAGTAACCCCAGCTCCTTGCCGGGGGGCTCTGCCACACCACTACCTACTAGTGCCTTAACTCCTGCTCCTTTTGGCAACTTCTCCGTTTCCATGGGTCTGACCTCACAGGGGATACCTGACAGCAGGAGAGGGCAAGCTGGAAACCCGCCACCTCCTTTATCATCTGCTGCTCCGCCGCTTTTCCCCCTATTTCCTTCTAGTGACCAGGACACTGGACGGGGAGCTGGAAAAGGAAGTAAAGAGAAAAGCATGTCAGCTCCCCAGGAGCCTGCTCCGAAGGACAAAGAAAGGGATGCTGAGAAACACAGGGAAAAGGAAAATAAGAAGGAAGGGAGGAAAGATGTGGAGAAAAGGAGTAAGGCTACCACTCCAGATGGTTCCCCTATTGTGCCCTCCAGCCTTTTTATAGATGGGAGGGACTCAGAAGATGCTCTTTTATCTCTCGCTCCAAAAAAGCCTCCAGGGAGACGAAAATCAATGTCAGTTGAAGCGGTAACAGACACTCCAGCCTCTGAGGTGCGTGGTCTCCATGCCCCTGCTCCCAATTCAATTCCTAAGGAACGTTTGTCTAAGAAAGGGAGATCCGGCGAGAAGGGAGCAGATGTGGAGGACGGGGAAAAGGAGGAAGAGAAACAAAGTACTCCCAGCCAGCAGGCGGCAAGCCTTCCGGGGCAGCCGGGCAAACAACATCTCCCGGTCTCCTCGCTTGGATCAGTGTTGGAACAAGCGGAGAAACAACCTGCAGCCGACAAACGGGTTGTTGGACTTCTAAGGAAGGCAAAAGCCCAGCTCTTTGAGATCAAGAAGAGTAAGCTAAAGCCTGCGGACCAAACCAAGGTCCAGGTCAGTTTTCATACACATACAGTTTCTCTCCATTGCCCCATGCAGCTATAAGTAGGGATGTAACGATACTGGTGATATTGCGATATTAAAACTGCCACAATATATCGCCATTGTCATGTCACAATATTAAAAGCAGCACTTTTTTTTTTTTAAGTTGATTTCCATTTGTGCAGTTCTAGCACACACTGGTGGCTACTTTTTAGTGTTGTTTAATTTTCACAAGGCATGTTTTGGCCCTTATATGTTTAAAATCCACGCTAACGGTCAGATGAAGGGGCACGTAATATGCTTGTGAGCCGAGTCAATTTGTGGAGGAACTCAATGTATTGTGCTTGCATTAGCAAGTTAAGTGACTCAATATAAGTGTTATTAGAGAGTGTAGGTTGTTTATTTGCGTTTCTGTAATGCACAAAATCACAATATTGTTGTTGTTTTTTTAAGTATGATGAGCTCATTCTTTTACAATGTGACCTTTTTTGTATCGCCAACCTCCCCACAACATCGTGATAATTATCGTATTGTGATATCGTATCGTGATGTTTGGATATCGTGACATTCCTACCTATCAGCAAGTGTTTGTTAAATATATACAGTGAATATAAATCTGCATTTGTACTTAAAGTGAAACTTGATTATAGGAAAGTCCCAAAGAGGGTGTTGCTTGAGGGGAATTCTGTTTGCTTCATACATTATGCACGAAGCAGCATAGCCCGTGATTTTGAAAGCAATCCTTTGAACAGACCTTCCCTCTGTTCTTCTCCAGCTAATCTGTTGATAATTTGGGCATAGTCGATCATTGCACTCATACGAGAGCACTGGGCCATCTTAGAGAGTTGACCTTGGACTTTTCATTTGCAGCATTGTTCTATTGAAACAAGCACCGATGGATGTCTTTATGAACAGAGTGTAACTAACTATATGTTCTACTTCAGGGTCAAGAAAGTGATTCATCAGAGACCTCTGTACACAGTCCACGCATCAAGCATGTGTGTCGTCGTGCAGCTGTGGCTCTTGGTCGTAATCGTGCAGTGTTCCCTGATGACATGCCCACACTTAGTGCCTTGCCCTGGGAGGAGAGGGAGAAGATCCTGTCTTCCATGGGGAATGATGGTGAGGAAAACTCAGGGAATAGTTCACGTCTTGTAGCTACCACTTTTCTCGTGTTGATTAATAAATTTTTAAAAAATATATATACATTGGATTCCATTATATATAGTAAATTATAGGGCATGTAAGCATGTAGCCTACGTCCTTCAGTTTAGGTTTCCAGAGTACATTGCACATGAGCCAGAGAGATCCACTGCCCAGTCAAAAAATATCACCACCTTAACTTGGCAAATCAATATAAATGAGCAAATAGGAAAGGGCATTGGGTAATAATATGTTTCAGTCGGCAAAGCATTAATCTATATAAGGCAGTGAGTAGCATTCTCATTTCTTAAGCAACCACAGGAAAATGGGCGGTCACTATAAAATCTATTACTTTAACATTCAGTAAAGTCAAAATTTCAAAAAGTAAACATCATTGCTCAAGTAAGAACATCATGCAAAATGAATGAAAATAGATTGGGACTAAACATTAAACATTAAAAAAAAAAAAAAAAAAAAAAAAACTTGTGATTGAATTAAACGTTGTCGTTGTATGAGATAATCAAAGCATTGAAAAGCCAAAAGTAGGCCAACACAAAGTTGGTTAACTTTTGAAAATGTGACTGTTTGGATGAGTGGTGTGTGTGTGTCAATTGGTTGATGAGCCTGTAGTTAAGAACATATGTATATGTTAACTTCTATTGTAGTCAGACATGGGAATTTCATGTCCAGAAAGTGAAAACCCTGCCACAGTTTGGCTTTTGCTACAGGTGCTTGTAGCCTACTCAACCAGCAGGTAAACGAGGTCATTACGAGTAGCACCTGTGGCTCAAGCCAAACTCTGGCAGGGTTTTGACTATCTTGACTTGGCTTCCCCATCTCTGATTGTGGTCCATTTAAAGATGTATATTTTTTCCCATCTTCAGACAAGTCATCAGTAGCAGGCTCAGAGGAAGCCGAGCCTCAATCCCCGCACATAAAGCCACGGGAGACACGGCAAAAGGCTGTTCAAGAAGCTCCTCCCAAAAAGGGTCGGCGGTCACGACGCTGTGGCCAGTGTTCTGGTTGCCAGGTTCCTGAAGATTGTGGGATCTGTACCAACTGTCTTGACAAGCCCAAGTTTGGGGGACGGAACATCAAAAAGCAGTGCTGCAAGTAAGTCTTAGTAGATCGACGCTATTTGTAGGAATGCGTCTATACCACTTTTTCCAGACTGAGTACACTTCAGTACTTATCAAAACTGAGTACTGATACTTGACACTGCCAAAATGGCTTGCAATTGTGGTGAAAATGTGTTTTAATTTCATCAAATGTTCAAAAACATAAACGTTTCTTAGTCACATTTCACACAAATATAACAATATTTAGAGAGACATCTTGTCATCAATACATGACAACACAACACTGTATTGAAATGAATCAGTGTGCTATGATCGTATAATTTGTTTGCTATGGAATTCCAATACAAATGTTAATTGCCCTTGTAATATGTTTTATAATAATGCACGGAAAGAAATAAACACATTCACAAAGCGCACCTGAATACAGCCCACGCAGCCATTACATGACTGCTAGTGTAAACAAGAAAGGCTGCAAGGATTAATTACTCGACAAGCAGGTGAGAATACATGAAACAAAGAAAATACAATGAAACTGACACAGAAACCTGCAACAGTTTCATTTGCACAACACATGTACAACTTCAGTCTTTCTGTCTGCATGTACTCTAATTTCTTCGAGTACTGATAGTGTAGGTATCCCAAGTTATTTATCTGAAAGCCTTGAATTTCACTATTAGTGCTGTCAGAGTTAAAGCGGTAAATCATTAATTAATCACAAAAAATTACCACATTAATCATGTCGTTGTCTGTTCTTGTCTACAGGATGAGGAAGTGTCAGAACTTGCAGTGGATGCCCTCAAAGCTGTTTCTTCAGAAGCAGGGCAAAGGTAAGAAGGACAAGAAGAAGAATAGGTTGGCTGAGAGAAAGGAGGGTCTCAATCCAGTTAAAGGACAGAACTTGGAGTTTGGCACCAAGCCCGCAACTGCACCGCCGAAGGAGGAACCTCCCCACAAAAAGAGTGATATTCCTCCTCCCAACCCGGGCGAGGAGAAGTCACAACAGCAGTCACCACCACAACTATCATCTCCAGCTCCGTCATCTTCTCCCTCGGCGGTCGAATCCCCACAAACCACCAGCACATTCACAGCCCAGGCCCACTCTCCTGAACCCAAGCAGCCTTCTGTCTCAAGCAGCAAGAAGGGGCAAAAAGAGCAGCAGCCAGCATCGTCCTCCTCCTCCTCTTCCTCATCGCCCTCCTCGTCCAGCTCGTCATCCTCCTCATCCTCCTCATCTTCCTGTTCCTCATCCTCGGCTCAGAATTCCCCCGCCCCTTCCCCGTCTATGCCATCTCATCCTCAGCCGTCCCAACAGCCGCAGGGGCCGCTGAGCGGTCAGGCACCCGCAAGGAAAGACGCCTCACCCAAAATTCCGTTAAGCGAGCCCAAGAAGAAGACTCAGCAGCAATCACCGCAACAGCAGAGCTCAACAACAGCAGCGTCAGATACAAGTAAGATACCTTTATGGCTTGTTTTTTTTTTTTTGTGTGTGTGTGTGGTTTTTATTACCATACAGGACCGCCTTTGCTTGTGGGCGTTCTGTTTTCCACAAAAATGACATTGCATAGAACACATCAACAAAGTGGAGACTGTAAACTAGTGCCCAAACTAAATAAAGCTTGTTCCTTTTTGTCATTTCTTGACATACCATCTTCAAATGTTATGTTACAATTTTATGGCACCGGATGCCAGGCTGACCATGTGCGACAAATTGTGCCTTATTACTAGGGCTAGTTGATGTGGCCAAAAAAAATCAAATCTATTTATTTATTTATTTATTTCTGTATTCATTCATTCATTCATTCATTCATTTTCAGTCATTCAGGACGATTATGATTTTGATCGATTTGAGTCTAATAAACCCAACCCACGTTTATTTAAAGGTTTCATTTGTGCAAAATATTCTGCATTTTAAGGAATACTTCACTTATTTAACCAATATAGCAATAAAAAGTTAATATTTTGTCTATAATTAATTTGATACTTTCATTATGTTTCATGTACAATTAGTACCTTTAAAAACACATTTTGCAACTTACTGTCGACTGAAAATGACATCACAAGGGCTCAGGTAACCAATCACAGCTCACCTGTTTTCTAGGTTTGGTCATGTGACATTCACAAGCTGAGCTGTGATTGGTTACCAGAGCCCTTGTGATGCCATTTTCAGTCGACAGCAAGTTGTAAAATGTGTTTTTAAAGGTACTAATTGCACATAAAATAATGAAAATATCAAATTTATTATAGGCAAAATATTGTTTGACTGCCAAAAATGGTTAAATAAGTATCCCTTTAATAATAATATATAATGATATAATGTACACTGATTCTAAATCAGTTTTAACTTAAACTTAACCTTCATAGTTTGTGCTTAATTGCCACAATGAAGTTGTTGGTTGCTATTGTAAACATATCTGGTAAACCACCCATCCAGCTTCCTGCCACTTGTGGAAATATAAAACTCTCATAACATCTGCATGTAACAGAACAACAACAACAGCTTTTAATAACCTAGAAGACAAAATTCGATTTCACCATTTAGCAAAAAAAACAACTGACCCCATATTTTATGTTTTTCTTAGTTGACCCAAAGCAGCCGAAGAAGCCAACTTCTCGCTCTGTTCTTCCATCTCCTCAACAGAAACCAAAAGACAAGGTAGGAAAGTTGGACCTTTCTTCACCCCATGTTTAGTGGTTGATGAAGCTAAATGTTTGTTATACATAATTAGAGGCTGAAGCACCCCTTAAGTGGGATTAACCACTGTGCAGGTCAAAATTTCCACAGACTTTGAAAAAGTGGATGGAGTCACTGTATTCTCCTCAATTCTTACTAATGCTAATTTGGGGATGACCTCATTCGGGTGCAAAATGAAATGTATGCACTTCTTGGCATGCAAGACATTTGGTTTGGATCCATGTTTTTAATTTTGGAAGCTGTTTATGATGACCGATGGAGATTTGTTATTAAATTGCCATTCTCATTCCTACATGGCTCCAAATTGAAACCCTTAACAGATGATGCTCGCTGTAAAAAGCAAATCATTCACTGTGCTTTTCCGTTTCTTCTCTTTTCTGATGAACCCGAGAAGACGCTGACCGCTAAATCCCCCGGCAGCTGTACTTTAAACTGGCTAGGCACTCCCTCGACTAGGGGCCAAGCGAAGTCCACGGCGCCCTGCGACGGAGTGCATCGAATCAGAGTTGATTTCAAGAGGGACCATGACGTGGAGAAGGTGTGGGAGGCGGGTGGCCTCAGCCAGCTCACTTCTGTGCCTGTCACACCCAGAGTGCTCTGCTTCTTATGTGCAAGCAGTGGAAATGTTGAGGTAAAGAAATTGATATATGAAATGCATTCATTTCCTAATGGATATGAATCACTGTTTAAAGAGGAAGTCAACTTTAAACATTTCTTGACAATAATATGTTACATGTGACCTCACTAGTCTAAACATGACATTCTGATTAATATTACATTTGTGGAATGAGATGCAGCAGAATCTAGCCATTTTTGATCCATTTTAGGGGGCAGCCAATGTGCCACTTGCTGTCGACTGAAGATGACATCACAGTTGCTTAGGGTTCGGCAATGACCAATCACAGCTCACATGTTTTCTGAAGCTGAGCTGTGATTTGATTTTCACGCAACAGCAAGGGGCAAAATGGCCGCCTTATCATATTGATAAAAACTGCTGGATTTTGCTACTTAACTCATATTCCACTAATGCAATATTAACCAGAGTACTGTATTAGACTAGTGGGGGTGCATAGTATGGAGGACCAAAACTGCCAAAATTAAAAATAAATAAATGACTAAATAAATAAATAAAAGTGAAACTAAAAACATATGTAAAACGTCATTCAAAAATTAAATACAATAAATAAATATAAATACAAATCAATAAATAAAAATGCTCTGCTCTCACATTTATTTATTTCATTCTGCACACCCTCTGTCAGGTCGAAATGCTATTCAAATGGGTTGGATGCCACCGTTGCAAACTCATAAGGAACTGCCTTTCAATGGTCGAGTAAATGGGTCGGCGAACAAGGAAGTCTCGCCGGCTTGCATGGAGAGCTCCAGCAATGGACGACCATCTTGTCCACTTTCACCACAGCTTGCGACTTGAATTGATTCACAACAAGTCGTGTGACAGTAGACAAGATAGTCATCCCTTGCTCCATGGAGCTCTTCATGCAAGCCGGCGAGACTTCCTTATTCAGCAACCTGCTCACTCCCCATTGAAAGGTAGTTTTTAACGGCAGAGTCCAACCCAACACACGTGTAGGACCGCCCCCTCATTTAAATAACATTTCGAACTGACAGAGAGTGTGCAGCATGAAATGAATAAATGTTAGAGCAGAGCGTGTTTATTTATTTATTGATATTTAATTCTATTTAAATATTTGTTTTTATATTTATTTCAGCATTTATTTTTTTAATCTTGTTTTATTTTTGTATTTTTTACTTTTGTTTATGTATGTGTGTGTGTACATATATATATATATATATATATATATATATATATATATATATATATATATATACATATATATATATATATATATATATATTAGGGGTGTTAAAAAAAATCGATTCGGCAATATATCGCGATACTACATCGCACAATTCTCGAATCGATTCAATAGGCGGCTGAATCGATTTTTAAACTTCCATTTTTAATGGAAAAATATTCAAAACGTCTTACTTCGGGTTAGGGTTCACACCTTAAGCATAGAAGAATGTTATACGAACGGAACATTAAGCCTTAATATTTTATTTTAATGCCGTCAAGCATGAAACAGATTACCACCTGTATAAGACTGAAGTTTCAGATAAATAAATAATACATTTTCATACAAATCTTACACTCTACAAGTTTACTGATTAGTATTTTCTAAATTTGAATGGAAAAAATCGCAACAATCGACTTATAAATTCGTATCGGGATTAATCTGTATCGAATCGAATCGTGACCTGTGAATCGTGATACGAATCGAATCGTCAGGTACTCGGCAATTCACACCCCTAATATATATATATATATATATATATATATATATATATATATATATATATATATATATATATATATATATATATATATATATATATTGTTTTTATTTCCATTTATATTTTCTTATTTATTTATTTATATTTATCCATTTATTTATTTTTAATTTTGCCAGTTTTTTTCCTCTATAGCATAGAACATATTGTCAACAAATTTTGGGGGGTGTTGACGTCCCCTTTAAAAAAAAAAAAGAGAGAGAGAAAAAAAAAAAAGTACATTTCCTACCAGCTACATGTCATAAAAACTCCCATTTAACTTTCCATTTGCCTGTCAAATTGGTGGTGGGACTCTCCCAACAATGTTGTTGGTGCATTAAAACTAAATGTGCTTGCTGCTTCTCTTCTGTCTCTCTAGTTTGTTTTCTGCCAGGTATGCTGTGAACCGTTCCATCTCTTTTGCCTGGGGGAGTCTGAGCGTCCTCTACAAGAGCAGTTTGAAAACTGGTGTTGTCGCCGATGTCGCTTCTGCCAGGCCTGCGGGCGCCAGCACCAGAAAACTAAAGTGAGCCATTCAGTACAGTATGGATAATTTTTGGGGCTGAGCACAAAAGAAGCTCAATCTAGGATGACAGCGTGTCAAAAGGCTACAGAATCTTCCCGAGAGAGACACTTCCTGGCGTTGCACGCAGACTACCATTCATCAGCTTTATGGATTTGTGCCCTGATTTTTATTATTTAATTCAAATCCTGTACAGGCTTCACATGGCGTTAACCACACATTGTCGTTATAATTTAGTTTTTACATAATGTGGATCTATACACATTTGATTTACACAAAGAAGTCAAACATTTGTTGCATTGTTTTGGCCTGTTAGTACAAGTTGATAAGCAACACGGATATGATTGATCTGCTCATTGGAGGTCCGCCTGGCAAATAGATTTTTTTAACGCTCCGAGTTGTTTGGAACAAATCTCCGCCTACAGGGCGTTAAGTTATTTATTACTTTGATTGGCTTCCATTTCTGGCTCATCTACACGAGTAGAGAGCAAAGTGTGGCTTGAAAGCTCCTGGCGTATCAAACCGCTGGAGATAAATCAACTCCCTGAAAATGGGAGCTCCATGGTAATAAAAATCCTGCCTAATACACTTCTGAACACACGTGTTTCTGAGCTAGACATCTCTCAAAGAAATTGCCAATGATTTTCTCTTTCTCTAAAAGTAGTAGTCTAGTTTTTGTAGTATTGCAACTCGGATATTGATGCCTGAGGTTACAAACTACCGTATTAGGAAGCTCTCAGAATTGTGCACCACTGTGAACTTCAATCAGTAACAAATGTATTGTTACTTAAATACTTATCTTATTGTGTCAGTCAAAAATGTAAATTATTATTGAAACAATCAATTCTTTGTGGCCAGACAAAAAACAAAATACAAGATCCAGTTCGCTTACAATAGTCAAAAATCTTAACAATCAGTTAGTCGATTAAGTCAAGTTTATTTGTGTAGCCCTTAATCAAAATAGCATCTCAAAGGGCTTCACAGACCGACTCTTTACTAAAATCAATATAACCCCCTGGAGTAGATGTTGTTTTTGTTTTGATAATATTTTTTGTTTGGTTTTTTTTGTTTACTAAAAAAAAAACAATCCCCAATGCATTTCAGTGGGCATCTATTATCTGCAGATTTTTGCGATTTGCTGGTCAGTCTGGTCCCTATCCCACATGAATAGCTGGGTTCCACTGTATAGTTCTAAGTTGTAATATCACCATTCAACACTAGATGGCAGACATGGTTTACTTGCCCTTGAACTGGGTCTTACATCAGTAGGCCTAATTATTTTTTGATTTGGAATGATATGCAGGAGACACATAGAAGTTTGAATGAATATTCAATCAATAGTATCTATTTTTTAATTATATGATGTGATCATATTCAAACTGAATGAGTTGATTTTTGGGAAAAATATATGTTTTGATTGTTCAACTCTGTTGTTGAAGGCTGGATTTTTTTGTATTCATGCATTGAGAATTGTATGATGACGAATTAAATATATTTAAAGCAAATATTTTGTCGATTTTTAAGATGACATTTTTGTCATGCATCTGGATACAGCCCAAAAAATTGTGGCCCCCTCCATTATTTAAGCTACCCAACCATCCCTGGTGTAGAATCTACTTATTTTATTTTAGCTCTTGGAGTCACCAAAAGATTATCATTGTGCAATGACACCACTTGATATTTACATGATCTTATCTTATTCTGGACTTTTAGCCGCAGCTGCTGGAGTGTGATAAGTGCCATAACAGCTATCACCCGGAGTGCCTGGGTTCTAACCACCCTGCAAGACCCACCAAAAAGAAGAAAGTCTGGGTATGGTGACGACACCTTCCTACAGACACACCTTCTCATCTTTACGTGTGTACTCTTGCACCAAACCTCTCCCAGCAAGTCCTTTTCCCAACCTTTTGTTCACACATTATGTTTTCAGCTTTGGCACACTTGTGTCAAATCCATCCATCTTCTTCTTTCTCCCACATAGTAACTATGAAAACATGACACTTTTGCCACAGTGTCACTTTAACACCTTGAATGTTCTTTACACAACCGCCTGCTAGTTTGAGCAATATAGTTCCCATTCCCAACTTGTTTATTTGCGTTTCCAGATTTGTACCAAGTGTGTGTACTGTAAACGTTGCGGAGCCACCAAACCCGGGAAGTCCTCGGATGCCCAGTGGTCGCATGACTTTTCCATGTGTCACGACTGTGCCAAACTCTTTGCTAAAGGTGAGTGGCCAGTACACAGTAGCTCTTGTCCTTTGGCAAAAGAAAGAACCACATGGCATCGAGGCAATCACATCTTTGAGTCATAACTGACATCATTTGATAAACCTTTCTTAAACCAGAGAAGTGAAATTCGGCTGTTGAATCAGCTTACCATAAAACTGATAAGAGCAATAAATATATATATCTAAAAAAAAAAACGATTCATGTACATATAACAGTAAATATAAACGCAATAACAAGCCTTATAAAATCATTTACTGCCAGCCGTTCTCCATTTTGCCAGCTGTTTTAGAGCATTTTACTGTTAATTCGAAACCACATAATATTGTATTCTGTGACTATAAACCTACCGAATGAAAGAGGAGACGCTCTTCTTTCACCAGAAAAATGTGTGTTTCTAGCTTTATCTCTTTCGGAATCAGTAGAACATGTTGGATTCATCAAAAACATCAGTGTATGACCCAAAAACAAAATGTAGTACAGCAAAATAATCAGTCTTTCTCCATTGACAGAATTGACAGTCGCTTGTAAAGGAAGGCTAGAAAAGGCTGACATTTGATGACAAATAGTCTCACTTTTTATCCCTTATCATAGGGAACCCTTGCCCACTTTGCAATAAGTGCTACAATGATGAGGACCAGGAGAGCAAGACGATGCAGTGTGGACGCTGCAACCGTTGGGTTCATGCCAAGTGTGAGAGCCTGACAGGTTGGTATCGGACCCAAAAAGCCCAGTTGGAAGTTTGTACGTTGGTTATTGTAGATTCACACGCTTGTCACACTTCCCTTTGCGCTGTCACTTGTCAGCGCTTGCACAAATATGCTGACAGGCTGCACCGTAACGGTTGTCATATTGATGAGCTGTTTAAAGACGATGAGGCCAATAATGAGCAGGATATTGACCCATCTTCTCCCGTTCTGCCTCAGATGAAATGTATGAGCTGCTGTCAAAGCTGCCAGAGAGTGTTGCCTACACGTGTACCAAATGTACAGACCGCCAGCCGGCTGAATGGCGGGCGGCGCTGGAAGGGGAGCTCCAAGGCCGCATTCGCCACATCCTCACTGCACTGCTCAACTCGCGCACCTCCGCTCACCTGCTCCGTTACAGACAGGTTAGGAATGCAAATTGTGCATTTGTCGATCAACAACAACAAAGACTTTTATTAGTTTCAGAGTGCTATGGTTCCACTCCAGTCCTGTAGGTGGCAGTAGAACACATTACAAAGTGGGTGCCATCCAAGCAAGATTTGTTTTTTCTCCTCTCTTTGGGGTAGGCGGTGAAACCTCCAGAGCTGAACCCCGAGACTGAAGAGAGCCTTCCATCTCGTCGCTCCCCCGAAGGCCCGGACCCTCCAGTCCTGACTGAAGCCTCACCTGGAGCACCTAGCGATTTCCCTGCAGACTTGGAATCTGTGGAGAAGAAGATGGATAAAGGCTGCTATACATCTGTGGTATGCATGTTCATTTTTTTGTGTGTTTTAAAGGTGCAAATGAAGGCTTGTGTGTTTTTGTAAACATTATTAGAGGCCACACAAGGTTCTGTATAACATACATTTATTTGAAAGCACTCTTAATGCATCCTGGCCACTTCACTCTTTGTGAAGCACAAAAAGATTCAGTAATTTCTCTATTTGTAAACAGCGAATGGAAGAAATTAAGAAATATAATAAAGACAGCATCGTTCGTCGCTTAGCTGATTTTCTCTTTTGAGTTACAAGCAAACATTTGATTTACAAGCATTACGTGGCGGCAGCAAACGTAACAACAAAATTTGCTAAAATATACCCGTTTTAATTAATGGAGCACAATTGGTGCACCAAAACTTCTAGAAGGACAATAGAACAATATTCTCAGGCATATATTCTTTATCATCTGTGGAAAAACTACTATATTGTACTCTAGTTTACTGAGCGGTTGTGAGTGTCTTCTTTGTGTATATATGTATGCGTGCATTATACTACCCCCTGGTGGCCAAGGTGCACCGACCGTAAGAAGCTACGTAGCTCTTTTTTTTTTTTTTTAAACACGAAATCTTCCATTTATTTCAATGGGGAAAGATGATTTGAGCCAAGAGTGTTTTGGGTTTTGAGCATTGTTATACAATGAATTCAACTCCCGCGGTGTCCATCCTTTCTCTCAGCTGGCATTCAGTGATGACGTCGCACGAATCATTCAGACTGCAATCAACAGTGACGGTGGTCATCCTGAGAGCAGGAAGGCCAACAGCATGGTCAAGTCTTACTTCATCCGAGTAAGTACTACTGCACAGTTCAAACAAGACTTTCTTGTGATGCATGATATATTGTAAATTTAAATGAATCACAACAAAATGTGACATTTATTCATTTATATTCGATGTAAAGTGCCAATTATTAGGTCAAGGAATCCTCACTGTTGAATGTTCTGTTTCAGCAAATGGACCGAAACTTTCCCTGGTTCAAAGCGAAAGATTCCCGCTTCTGGGAAAGACCCAAAGTCTGCGCCAAGTGAGTATCAGCTACAAGTTGCAATGCTTCAGTATCATAACCATTTTTGGCTGTTTGTACAGTCAAATAATGAAGTAATTTACGATGGCTTTCAAATAATTTCCTTAGAATGGCTGTGCTGTGTGTTTTCCAGTTTCAATGTGGGAATTTAGATTCTAATAGTCATGTAATATGAGCACAGCCTTTAAACTCTTCTCTGTCGGGGAGGTCTGTACTTACAGTGTAGTAGAAGTGTAGAGAAAGAGATGCTATACCATCATGTGTGTGGCGGCGGGATGCAGCCAGAAAGCGGCAAGCTAATATTTATACACGGTGTTGGTTTGAGTGCGCCAACCTCCTCTGAAATAAATACAAAGGCTGAGTGGAAAGATGAGGATTTCAGCTACTTTAGCCCTTTAGTTTTAGTCAAAGCTAAATCGACGAAATGAGTTGCATAGGACAATCGCGGAGATCTCACTGGACTACCGCTGCGATTAAAACCTCTGTCAAGGCTCCGAGTCACAGTAATGAAATAGATTCCGCTGTGAAACTGATTTAAGGCGCCCGCTGGTCAGCTTGATGGTAAGACGGAAATTGCTCACAGGTAATTGGAATCAAGGGGAAGATGAGGAAGTTTGGCCCAAACCCCTTAGAGGAACTATCATTGGTGTCATCATATGTTTGAATTAGACTGAAAAGATTAGCATTAAGTGATACAGTCATTGACACTTTCTAGCCTTAATGTGTATTTTGTGTACATGTGTTGCTGTGCTCAAATAGGTATAAATGTATCCCACTGCATTCCTTTTATTGTTCAAAGAAGGCAGGTCACAGTTTTATTTTTAGCTGGTTCAAAATGTTTGTACTTGGCATTTTAACAACCAAACATGTCCTCATGATTAGCATATCCATCCATCCTCTTTATTGCTTGTCCTCATTAGTGAGTTGTAGTCTATCCATGCTGACTTTGAGCAAGAGGCCTCGACTGGTTACCACCCAATCGCAGGGTGCGTTTTATAGACCAGAATGACACTTTTACGTGATCCCTTAATATAAAAAAAAAAAGAGATTTTTTAAAAAAAGTGGTTATTTAAAATATATATATATTGTTATTTATTTATTTTTATTTGTTTACAACCCCCCCCAAAAAATCTTCAAAAAATATTTATAAACATTCACTATATGCTTTCCCATAACAAACTTGGGGTAAATGGGGGGGGGGGGGGCGGGGGGGGGAACTCCTTGCAAAAGATGGTGACAAAAAACAAAAAATCTCAATTATCAGAGTGTGTGTGCACACTTGTACATTGCAACCACATTTTATCAGTTTATTTTTATTTCTGTCACAAAATAATCAAAACAAATTTCAAATGAGTTGTACTAGTTATAGGTGGAACAAGTTTTGAAAGGATTTGACCTTTAAATATCTAATATGCTAACATTTTAGCAGCGGTGTGTAGACTTTTTATTTCTTCTCTGCATTGTGGCCATCTGCAGTTGGTGATGTAGATGTTAATTTGAGTGGTTTGATTGACGGGTAATCTGTTAAACACATATCCCGCCTCCTGCCAAAAGAGATTTAGTCGAGTTAATGAATGGGTGATTGCCCTCTGAATTTATGTTGAAGTTGTTTGCCCTCTGAATTTATGTTGAAGTTCTTTATTGACTGAGTGAATAAATGTACACTGGAGGATCAATAGAATAAATCCCCATTATGCCTACTACTGAACGAGTCAGATTTTTTTTTTTTTTTTTTTTTTGATGAGATTATAGGCCGTTTAAACTTGAATGTATTGATGGAGTAGAGCAGCTGCTGAAGATGACTCTCACTCTGAGAATTCCGAATGAAATGGTTGTATTGAATTAATGATGCTCTTTGTAGAGACGATAGGTTTCTGGAATGAATATTCATGCCACGTGAAGCCATACGATGCCAGCGAGCGCTGGAGTTGTACTTGCTACACACACTCATTCACACATTCTCGCTTAATCACCAGCACTCAGCAGTGCTCTCCTTGGAGCTATCAGCTTTCCCAGACCATTTATTATTTATTATATGCTTTGCCTGGTTTGGAGGCTTTATTGAGAAACAAACTGTAGCAGTGTCACGTGGCACTTTTAAGACTCATATTTGTGGTCTTCTTGTGGTTCACTTTGTCAAGCTGTGTACCAAGAAACAAATGGTCCATCACGTGGATCCAGTAGCTCACTGTAATGCCTTGGTTGGCTTTTAAATGGAATCCAGACTGCATGTGTTTCATTGATGGTGTCATTGCTCACTTTCTATTCAGGAAACTTTATATTGCTCTGTGAGGAAATCCAAAGATTCTTACAGGATTTGGGTTACAGTACACAGAGCTTTTTTCCAAAACAAATTATTCTGATAAAATTGATGTATTTATGTGCCAGTTTTACACACTTCAATTTGATCATGTTCAACAAACAATAATTGCACAAGAGAGTAGCCTGAAAAGATCAAGCTAATTTAGAATTTCAATTTATCGAGTGAGTTTTATTGTAATATTTTGGATATCAACTTTAAACATTTTTTTTTTTCTGTTCCACATTGGTGCAGGCGGGGATACTTTCTTATTTGGTAATTGCACAATAGAATGTCTTAAAACAAGAAATTGACAACTGGTGTTTGATTTTTTTTTTCTTTCTATATTTAGTTACACTAAACATGAAATACAAAATGTGGTCCAAAGTAACAGCTGTTTATAATATACCGTGATCATTTGAAAGCTATTTAACAAAAAGTATATTATTTTGTACCTTATTTCAAATTGAAAGTGCAGAAAATGAACACATTAATTTTGTAAAGTAGTGGTATCGAAAAGCAACTTATTTTCTAAAGAAGGAAACAAAAGCTAATAAAAATAAATCTTTTGTTACTGTTGAAAGATGTTTTCTTTACCAGTTGTCAATTTCTTGCTTTGCAATCATGTATATTTGAATTTAAATCTAATTTTAATATAGTACGGTAATGGTTTTAAAGGTAATTACCGGTATATGTTCATAGCAGCGGTGTGTTCAGAATAAGATCTATAAAATGCAAATTTATAAATGTATGCTGTACTTTATGATCAAAATTGAATGTTTAAATGAAAACATTGAGCTACAAATGTTAAATGCAGTTGGTACTGTTACTGAAATACTACAAAAATTCTGTCACAATTATTATTTTTTACTTCCTATTTAAAGGCAGTAAAGTTGGATTTATGTTTTGACTCTTGTGTCTGTTGTCCTCAGCAGTGGTCTCCTTCCCAATGCTGTTTTGCCCCCTTCCCTGGACCACAACTATGCCCAATGGCAGGAGAGACTGGAGCTGTCTCGCTCTGAGCAACCCCACCTCATCAAAAACATCATTCCAGCCCCCTGTCCAAAGATCCTCACTGAAGCAGACACTCGAGCAACCCCTCCACCACGACCTCCATCTCTGCCGCCACTACCTCCACTTATACCAGGTAGTAACACACACTTACACAACTATAAACCTCTCACATCAAAAAAAAAAAAAAAAAAAAATCTCAACATTTTGTCTTAGCCTTATGGCATCAGTAGTGTTGTTACAAAGTTGTTTGACTGATGTCTGTGACAGTCTGGTAACTAAACTTAAGCTAATGCTAAACTCCAGCAGTTAAAATTGATTGCACAGAGAAGATAATATACTGTATGCCTGTGAGTATTATCAAATGTTCCGTTTGTATGTGTTGCTGCTGAGTTTATGCTATAGTAACAGTTGTTTGATGCTAATTTTTTAATTGGCTTATTTATGGTGTTTCCTTTGTATGCTAGCATTAAGATTCCAGACTGTTAGGCTAATGATAATGGCAGTGATTCTGTGTTGAATGTGCTTGAACTAAATATGAATGACAAATTAACGTCCTGAAGCAAAAAAAAAAAACACTTTTCCTCTCATTTGGACTACTGTGAGCTCTCTGCTGAATTAAACACTTCACATTCGCGGAGGGCAGACTACATGCAAATATGACAGAAAACAAAAACTGCCAGCCTTACTGTTGAAAATTCATAAACTGTAAACACAAATTTGATGAGTTAAATATAAACTAAGAATAGACAAGAAAGTGGTGCTTCTGGGATCGGGAAAAATCGCAAATATGACTCATCTCTGTTTAGGCCAAAGGGGAAAAAGCTCGAGAAAACGGTTGTTCTGATTCTTCTTTAATTGCCGTGACCTCGATGCTACTTGTTTTTTCTCCAGATTGTGAAGACAGCCCAGAGTGTCCTCCTCCACCAGGTGTTAGCGATAACAGGCAATGTGCACTATGTTTAAAATACGGAGACGAGAACACAAACGTGAGTAATTTGTTGATTTCATCCACATTCGGAACATACATAATGCTAAGACAGTGCCATATGTGACACGTATGTATAATCCAGGAGGGTGGCAGGTTGCTGTACATCGGGCAGAACGAGTGGACACATGTCAACTGTGCACTGTGGTCAGTGGAGGTCTTTGAGGACGATGACGGCTCCCTGAAAAATGTACACACGGCTGTTCTCAGGGGAAAACGGCTGGTAAGACACAACAAGGCAGTCTCTGCCCCCAAGTTAGATAATGTTCAATAATATGCTTGTAGTATGCAGTGGTGTGGAACTGAACCATAACATGCTGACATTTTGTTCAGTTGAATTTAACTTTTTGTTCTTTATATTAGTATTTAAACTGTATGTGCAGTACATTTTAATTGAATCATTTTACTACGTTTTTTTTTTATCTTCTAGTTTATACTGTGCAACATTTTACGCTTTTCTATTGGATCTCATTAAATAATGCAGGTGTAGCTTATTAAATGACCTGCTAATATATAACTATGGCGTCTCTCTCAAAGCATTTATGTAATGTTAATTTCCCCTCATGTCCTTTTTCACAGTGGTGCGAGATGTGTCAGAAGCCAGGAGCCACAGTCGGTTGCTGCTTCACCTCGTGCACCAGTAACTATCACTTCATGTGCGCCCGCCAGGGCCACTGCGTCTTTCTGGAAGACAAGAAAGTCTATTGTTCTAAGCACAAGGACCTAATTAAGGGAGAAGTAAGAAGCTCTCAATGACTCATTATACCGCAGATAATTCCATACAGCATAATACAAAAGTATATGCTGCACATTCTATGCATTCAATGAGGACTTCTGAGTCAATTATGCTGTAAAGCACTG
The DNA here is from genome assembly GCF_051991245.1 of Festucalex cinctus. Taxonomy (NCBI): domain Eukaryota; kingdom Metazoa; phylum Chordata; class Actinopteri; order Syngnathiformes; family Syngnathidae; genus Festucalex; species Festucalex cinctus. The sequence goes on along the minus strand of NC_135423.1, from coordinate 12,551,262 downwards.
CAATGTTATTTTTAAATTGTTCCTCACCCCCAGGTGGTGTCTGGCTTTGAGGTGACCCGCAGGGTCCTAGTTGATCTGGAGGGAATCAGTGTAAAGAGGAAATGGTTGGCAGGACTGGAGCCTGAAAATGTCCACATGATGATAGGTGTGAAGCAGTGCCAGGGAATCTTTCTCGAAGCCTTTTAGTGAATCATTGCTTCATGTCTGATTGCAACTTTTTCACCATTCCTGTAGGCTCCATGACCGTTGACTGTTTGGGCATTCTGACTGAACTCTCAGACTCTGAACGCAAACTCTTTCCCATCGGATACCAGTAAGTTTTGTTTGTTTGTTTACCGTTATATATTTATTTATTTATTTGCTTGTTTAAATTAATTAAACTGATTTCAATTTAGCTCTTCACTTGTATTGTAATATATTTTTAAACCTGATTTTATATACATATATATATATATATATATATATATGTATATATATATATATATATATATATATATATATATATGTACTTTTAATTTACAGTATACTGTACTCATGTATTCAAATTGTACAATTTCCATTGTTGTCCTTCCCATTTTTTTTTTCTTTTTAACTGATTGCCTCAAAGAAATCACATTTTTCTACAGCATGCTATGAGGCATGGGTACACAAACAAAATTCCCCCCACTCCAGTATAATAAAAAAAAGGTATATTAATGTACTGCCTACATGCATTTTCAGGCTGTGTAGCACATGCTAAAATAACAAGTGGTGCAATAAGCCATAAACATAAGATCTGAAAGAAGACCTTTCTGCAAATGCTGCAATAGCAGCTATGGCTATAAAGGAGGCACACAACGTAACTTTCCAACTGATAATGAAATGAAATTAGTTCTGAATCCTACTTGATATTATATATATATATATATATATATATATATATATATATATATATATATATATATATATATATATATAAATACAATGAGACATTTTTCATCACTATATAACTAACATAACTTCAGTGGCCTAAAATGCTGTTTATGAAATGGATGTAAATCCAGTTGAAGTTAGCTAGGGAAGAATATTTTCCTAGCTCATAATTATGGTGGTTTTCAGGTTATATTGACCTAATCTTAAAAGCTTAAAAAGAAGTCTATAATGTCTTAAAGAAGGTGAAGTGACATCCTCTGCCTTCTTCCAGGTGTTCCCGGGTGTACTGGAGTACTTTGGATGCACGAAAGCGCTGCGTGTACACCTGTAGGATCCTGGTTTGTCACCCTCCTGTGGGAGAGTCTGAATTTAAAAGCATGGTGGCTCCTGAGGAGAATTTCACGATTGTGCATGGTCCTCCTCCCATGCAAGGTACAATATCTTACTCACTCTGAGTCTGGAACCGCCAGCTTTAGTTTACCGGTTTTGGAAGCATGATTAACCAGTGTGTTGTTAATTTTACTTTTTCTCCCATATTATTAAGATTTTCCCGATCCATTTGAGTCTCCAAGACGCGCAGAGACGCACTCCCCTGCAAAGACCCCCAAACTCAGAGTCTACACCAGAAACCGGCAACCCAGCTACCCACCTGCCACCCAGCGATTGCAAGGCCCGTTGCCTTCTCCAGGTAGAAAATTGCATTCTTGTGTTTATTTACACTCACTGGAAACTCCATTAAGTATAGCAGTGCAGTATAATATAAACCAAAACTAAAATAATTTGCTGTTTTAATTGAAACCGTCAGAGAGTCATTCAGACATCATCAGCTCTCTCAAAGGTAAATTGCACGATAAATGTTTTATGTTGTTGTTTTTTGTAGGAGGTTCCTCTCAACCACAGAGTCAAATTGGTGAGTCTGCGATGAACCCTGCAACACGGACTATTGACGCCCGACGCCACAGCTCTCCTTCTCTTGCCCCTCCTCCCCACAACCTGCATAAAGAAAGAGTGGTGAAATCACTGACACATATTTTGCCACGGCCCCTTACCTCACCCCCTCCACTCATCTCATCACCCGCTAGAGACCCCGAAAAGACCAAACGCCTCAGCAAGGACTCAGTCCAGAGGGACAAGGAAAGGGCAAGACTGTTTATGTCAGGCAAGAATAGACCGCAGCCTTCCATGCATCAGGGAGTACAAAACGCAGACAAGATTAGGGGGTCAAGTCGAGGTCAAGCCTCCAAGGATCCTGACAGGAACCGATCATCAAGTGACCTCAGGCAAAAGGACTCTGACACTGCTGAATCAATAGCCAAAGAGCAAGAAAAAAGGAAGCCAGCTATGAAAGAATTGGACAGGGCAAGAATTCTCGGAAAAGACTCGTTGAAAGAGTCAGAGAAAAGGCGACAAGTAAACAGAGACTCTGACAAAGGAAAACATATCAACAGAGAGACAAACAACAGAGATGTCGAAAAGAGCAAATCATCCTTTAAAGACTCCAGCTCAAAGGTTATTGAAAAAGCAAGAACCATCAGCAGGGATTCAGTGCCAAGGGACTCTGAAAAGCATCGACAGTTTAGCAAGGAAGCAGGAAAAGACAGACCATCCAGCAGAGACTCTGAAAAGGGTCGACCTCCCTCAAGGGACTCCAGTTATAGAAGCACAGAGAGAAACAAAGACTCAGGGAAAGAGAGTGATCCTGGCAACCAATCCAAACAGGGTGGAGGTGAAAGTAAGAACCCCAGGCTGGCACCTGGCGGATCGGGCCAGTCCTCTCCTCCTGTGGGCACTGCTGTACTCTCCAGCCATCAGCAGAGAGGGGGCAGCACCAAACACGCTCACAAGCATGCGAAACATGGAAGCAAAGACCAAAATGTTTCTTTGTCTCATCACAAGTCTGCTTCTCACCTCATCCAGTCCAAGGACAAGCCCAGCTCGGAGAAAGACAGCTGTGGTAGCACTGGAAGTTTAACGCCATCGTCCCTCTTTAACGACACGGTTGTTGGTAAATCGAGCTCGCCAACTATTGCACGGAAATCAAATGATTACTCGTCAGGTCCGTCTCTTGGGGCGGCCATGAAACCCGTTTGGCCATCAAGGGCACCGACAGATGACGACCTCGTCAAACGAAGCTCCATACACACGGCATCCCCAGCTGCAGCCTCAGTCGCCAAAGACAAACACTCCAAAGTCAAGGTGGCAGGCAACAGAGAGTCGTCCAAAGACCGGGACAGAGAAAAGCGTCTCCAAAACAGCAAAAACGACAGCAAGTCCCCTCTCTTAAACAATAACACGAAAGCCACTGGCAGCTCCAGCACACATGTTGCAAATCCCTCCTCTCACAACAGCAATAGTAAAGTTCAGCTGCTTGGAAGCAGCACCAAATCTCATGGCAAGGTTCAAGGGGAGAAGCCGGAGAACCCAGGAAGCGACAAGTCTTCTTCCAGGGGAAGAGAAAATTTCAGCTGCAGTGTGGACAATATCCAAGGGATGAAGGCGTCCTTTCAGTCGCACATCAAACCAACGATGAAGCAGTTAGTGTTGTCTTCAAGAGACAAAAAGAAACCTGTGAAGAAACCTGTTGTAATACCACCGAAACCCGACATTAAGACCGACCCGAATGGCACCAGCAACGTTGATGTTATTTCCTCCTCCTGTCCCACGACCACTACCTCTTCCATTTCTCCTGCTGGCCAGGGTATCCGTCACTGTGCCCGCCCCACTCTCTTCTCCTCGCCATCCGCCAGTAGCACTGACAGCTCAGAATCTGACACCCAGACCCAAACAGAGGAGGAGGACTCACACAAAGACCTCCCATGCACTGAGCTCCGAGACCACCGCAACCTGCTCACTCAAGGAACGGAGGATGAAGGCCCCGATGATTATCATGACAGAGGTACGGACGATACACATCACGAGGATGACAGCGACGGGTCCGGGTCGGCCAAGCGGCGCTACCCTCGTCGTAGCGCCCGTGCTCGCTCTAATATGTTCTTTGGGCTTACACCCTTTTACGGGGTTCGCTCTTACGGGGAAGAGGACCTTCCGTTCTACGGTAGCGGGGATGCAACCGGGCCCATGGTTAAGAGGAGGACTGGTCGCAGGAAGTCAGCCGAGGGGCAGGTGGACGGGGCAGATGATATGAGCACCTCCTCTTCGTCAGGGGACAGTGGAGATGAAGACGACAGTGGCATGAACCAGCGAGTCAAGGACCCTTATTACTACAACTTCACACGGACAATAATCAACCCAGGTGAAGGACTGCCTTCAATTGAAGGACTCGATCAGTGTCTCGGTCGAGGCTCCCAGCTCCAGCGCTTTCTAAAAGATGAAGAACAGCAGCAGAGGGCACACGAACAAACTGAAGACGACATGCTCAATGCACTGTAAGTTCATATGAATATTTTGTACACATCATTATTATCTTAGATTTATGACAATATTCACGTTATTTCAAATGACAATGGATCTCTAATTAATTGAAGTTTTGACCTCATTCACAACATAATTAATCATCTGCAGGATTTGTTATATTACACTTTTATCACTAGGGATGTCTCGATCCTGATCACTTCACCGTAAATCAGGCTCAGTCACATGATTTTCACTTTGGAATTGGGCAAAAAAGACCAGGTTTTTATAGAATAATATATATATTTTTAATTTTATTATCTTTAAGGGCTCAAAGCAACAAAATAATTTAGAGGTACACAGATATTGCCAGAAGGGGGCGGAGGAAAGCCTAAACCAGGGATGTTAAATTCATTGTTATTCAGGGGCCACCATCACCTTAATTGGATCTTAAGTGTGCCATTATGTCCGTGGCCTAATTATGTAACGACAGGCAAAAATATTTCTTTTTTTTTTTAATGCAGATAACTATAATTCATTAATTATCTTATTGCAGAGTAATCTGAAATGTATTGAAAAATGAGTGAATTTTTTTTGCATCACATCCTGAGTAATAGCAAAATATCAGAATGTAATTTAAGTGGCCGTCAGTGCGCTGTCTTGTGAACAAAATTAGCAACAACAGTTATTTTTTGTGAAAAACTGCAGTTTGTGTTCTGTTATCACGGGCAGGATTGGACCCAATGATGGGCCGGTTCTGGCCCGCGGGCCGTATGTTTGACACCCCTGGCCTAAAACGTTTTATAATGCACAACATCGCAACACATCTGGAAACAGCAGAAGTAAACAGCCAGTGGGGGAACGTTTTGGTAGTTGTCGCAGGAAGCTAGCATCACAGTGCAATGGCAACTTGCAATATGTGCAAATTGAGCAATTCATGTGGCGGACAAAAATAGAGCTGCGTTTAACACAATTAATTTAATACACCAACCAACAAAAAAAAAAAAAAAAAAAAGATGAATTTCAGTGTTTTACACTGTTACTCTAGCCAAAAATAAAAAGTGTTATGTTGGGATAGTTTTGGTCAAGTAAAAAAAATAAAAAATGTATGCACTTTTCTCCTTAATACATTGCCATGTATCAGCTCAGTTTAGTGACCTCTATTGGACATGTAAATAGCGAAAAAATAGTAAAGTGAGCTGTTAGTGGAGATAATGGGACTCTGTTTGGAAGACGAACGTCCATTTTACTGTGAGTTAAAAGGCTAGTAATTGTTTGTGTGTTTTTTTTAGTGTTCACATGCATATCAATTCATCCTCACTGGGACTAATGGTTGGTGTTAATATTAGGCTTTTAGTGAGGTTGTACACGTTACGTCTTTACATGGTACACTAATGGCTGAGTTACAAAACACATAGTCAACACATAAATAATCACTGGCCTGTTCGCTCAGTCAGACACTCGTATTCTGACTACAGCACCCGGGTTCAAGTGCCAGTACCAGTTTTTTTTTTGCTGTTTAAATGGCCGATAGAGGTCGCTAAATTACAATACGTAACACTTGATCATAATTTGACACATTTCAAAACGACAATTGTGGTTGTATTAATTGGAGGACTGTCTCTAAAAATGTTTATCACAGAAGTGTCAAACAAATCAGTCAAGACAAGAGCCTGTCACCCTTAGTTTTTTTAAACCTTATGCATAATCTTCGGAGTTTTGAATCAATAATTTGGTCTAATTTAAATAAAGTGCTGCTGAAAGTTCAAAAGCTGGTTTTCATCAGACAACATTGTGCTTCCTCCACAAACCGTCTGACACTTGTCTGCTGTGTTTCACAGGACTTTGGGTAATAAGCAGCACATCGGTCAGCTCGACGGCATTGATGACGGCTCAGAAAGCGACACGAGCATCTGCACCACCAGCACCACGACTACCACGGCCACCTCGGCTTCCGTGCCGCACAAGAGCACTCCGAGAAGAAGGGGCCGAGACAGGCACCAGGAGAAACTGGGCTCTCATGAGTCTTCCAAGGACACGCACACCAGTGGCGGAGCGACCGGCACACTGAGCGTAAACACGCGAGAAGGCCGAAAAGGACAGAAAGAGAACTGCCTCGCTTTAGGTGGCGTGGCCAAGTCGCAGCCACAAAGTCAGAGCCAGGATCCTCTCGAAGCTCAACTATCCCTCAACGCAGATCTCCTTAAATCAGACTCCGACAACAACAACAGTGACGACTGCGGTAACATTCTGCCGTCAGACATCATGGAGTTTGTTCTCAACACACCTTCCATGTCAATGCAGGCTCTCGGTCAGCAGCCTGAGTCTTCCTCCTCCGAGCTGCTGCTAGATGAGGGCTACGTCGGAGTGGACGTCAACCGGCGCAAAGATATTCTGTTTGATGACTTCTCAGAGCCTCTGCCCAGCGCTGAGACAGGAGGTGTCGGGGAAAGTAGCGTGAGCAGCTCCATATCTGTAGAGGAGCCTTATCTTCCACTTGAGCTGCCCTCCGATCTTTCTGTGCTAACCACACGCAGTCCGACTGTGAATTCCACTCCGAATCACACTGCTGGCAACCTCATCTCAGATACCTCAGAGCGCAACATGATGGGATTGACATCTGACCCAGATGCAGTTGGCAGAGAGAAGAGTGGGGACAAGAAAAGAGGCGCGTCACCCTCTGAGAATCAACGTGATGCTGCAAGTTTGGGGAAAAGGGATACACAAGTCGCCGAAGGTCACATGACACCCGAGCCGTTTATCCCTAGCCCCGCTATTGGTCAGGTGGTTGAAACGCCAGTTAACCAGGAAACTTCAAGGAATCCCGCCACTCCAGGTTTGCCAACTTCTCCATCACTTCCTCTCCAGGGTCAGAAGTTCATCCCTACCTCAGCTACGGCTGCAGGCAGCCCCAGCCCTGCGCCTGGTCCAGGACCGTCCCATGTTCATGTTTCTGCCCCGGCCGTCATCAAACCCAGCCCTGATAAACTCATCGTCGTGAACCAGCAGTTTCAACCTCTCTATGTCCTCCAGACTGTCCCAAATGGAGTCACCCAAAAAATAACAGCCACAGGAGTGATGGACACGAGCTCTCAAGCAGTGCTGAGCTCCATGACGCTCGCCGCGGGCTTGAATACCGGGCTGTCGGCATCCCAGCCTATATTTCCTGCTGCCGGCAAAGTCTTGGGTACGATGTCGCACTCCCCACAGATTCACGCGTTCCGAGGAGCGACGCAGGCTGGCTTCCAGACGGGAATTCCAAGCACCACTTCAGGGCTTCTCATTGGGTTGTCCTCTCAAGCTCACGAGCAGCCCCAGATTCTGGTCTCCGAGGCGGGTCGGCCACACGAGTTGGGTCCCAGTGTTGCCATCGTTTCCAGCGCGTCTTCTCTGACCGCCGTCCCCACCGTGCTCTCCTCCGCTCACGGTAAGAAGAGGCCCATCTCTCGCCTTCTGCCGAAAAAAAACAAGAAATTGGCTCGCTCGCGGAGTCAGCCCACCTTGGCGCCGGATGTGGGCCCTCCCAACATGACCCTCATCAACCTATCGTCCCCTCAAATCGCCGCAAGCATCCCCGGCCAGCCTGGTGGCGTAGTTGAGTTAAGCGCCCTAACCGGCTCTCAGCGTACGGTCCCCAATATTATCAAAAGACCAAAATCCGGTAACGTCATGTACTTGGATCCCACTGCACTCATTCAGCCGAGGATTCCGGGCACTGCCCAGGCTGGCGTGTTGGATTCCTCCACTCACATTTTACCATCTGGGCTCAATCCCAGTCAGTCCGTTTTAAATGTGGTTCCTGTGCCCTCGAGTGGTGCTGCCGGCCTCCTGACATCCGGGTCAGTGTCCCTCTCCACGCCTGTTCTCAGCTCGACTGAAATCACGGGGCCCATAAGCAACCTGCTGTTTAAAGCCAGCCCACACGGGTTGAGCCTGTCCGATCAGCCAGTGGTCCTTCAGTCGACGGGAGCGGCCCCTCTGGTATCCCAACTGGGCTCCCCTGTGACATCCATCGCCAACAGTATCTGTGTCCTGCCTTCACAGCAGTCTTTCAGTGTGGCTGTCACTCAGCAAGGAGATACGGAAGGCAACACCGTGCACCTGCAGCAAGCTTTTTCCAGAGTTCGCACTGCCGAGTCCAGCGCGAGCACCACGGTTACAATTGCGCCAGCCACCCCTTTGAGCCCGGCAAGAGGGCGTGTCGTCGGAGTGTTTACCCAGAAACCGGGTCCCTTGCACTCACAGAGCAGCAGAACCACCCCCATACACCGAACCTCCAATCAAAGCCTGCAAAACTCAACTGGTGTGGCATCCGCAACAATTACCATTTCAAGGGCAGAAAAGGGCAAACCCAAAGCCAAACGGAGCAGGAAGAGCACAGACATGAGCAATGGCAAAAAGGTCAAGGTCTCACAGGCTGAGGGGCATCACAATATCCCTGCAGGACAAAAACCCTCAAAGTCGAGGTGAGTTAATTTGACAGCTGGCACCTTCCAAAATCTCCAATTGAATTTAAAATGACAATTGTCCCCCACTTTTTTTTTTTTTTTCTTAAAGCACCTCTCAAGAAGCAAGCTATCCTGAGCCCATGGACACGGACGAACCCCCAAACAAGGCAACTAACAAGAGGTATGGAGACACCGCAATCCATCTTTTTCCTGTTTCCATTGAGCTGTGTCAATGCTTATTTCAATCATTTGCAGTGTCCCTGGCAAAAAGAAAATTTCAGAAGATCCCGCTTTCCCTGGAAAGGTGGTTGCGGTCAAAGACAAAGGTTCTACGGTCACCGGACCAGGTCGTGTCGCAGTTGCTTTACCACCCAACCAAGATGGCAGCAGCAAAGACACGTGGTTGGACAGCAAACCCAAGAAGGGCATCATCTTTGAGATTCACAGTGAAGACGGATTCCACATCCGCTGTGAAAGTATTGAAGGTGAATGGAAACGTCTTCGGTCAACTTTCCTGACTGTTGTATAAGATTGGAAACTTTTTTTTTTTTTTTATACTTTTACAGAAGACCTTTGAGATCAAAAACTGTTTCATTGTTCCCAAGTTCTAATGTTTTTCTGTGAAGCTTTCTTTTTGTAAAAGTGTCTAAAAAGCAAAGTGGGACTTTCTGACCACTGAATTATTAGTTTCATTTCATTATTTTTATTTTTTTCATTTAATTTATTACAATCCATTATATTGTGTGTTCTTTATAAAATATCTATTTTATGAGCAAAAAAACATACCAGTAATAGAAAATTTCCATTAATTTTATGCAGTTTTAAGGAAAAAAGCTTTTTCCGATATATAGGTTTCACTCAAGCAGGACCTGAAAACAGACACTTTGTTGACAGCATTTTATATATATATTTTATACTTGCAAAAAAAACTTTTTTTTTTTTTGTTAAAAAAAAATGTGTTTAAATGTGTGTAAGAAAATCATATGGCAAAATGTATTGTATGGTCTCCCTATAATGCAGATTTTCACCAGTTAGTGGGTCTGGGAAGATATGTCCAAATGTTTTGAACATTATGTCTTAATTGTCTGTTTCACAGATGCCTGGAAGTCCCTGACTGATAAAGTGCAGGAAGCTCGCTCTAATGCCAAACTACAAAAGGTGTCTTTTGAAGGTAACACACAACTTTGTTTAAAGTCGGTTACACGCATATCAATTTAAAAAAAAAAAAATGAGTAGATGTGTTCTTACTGCTCTTTTAGTGTGTAGTTTACTCCAAATAATCAATTCAGCACTCCTCAAAATTTTCTTCTTCCAAATATATAAATTCATTTAGCTAAAGTACAATTTTCTTGTTGGTTTTCCTTCTCACAGGGGTGAACGGACTGAGGATGCTGGGAGTGGTCCACGAGGCTGTGGTGTTCCTGTTAGAGCAGCTGTACGGCGCCAGACACTGTCGGAGCTACCGTTTCCGTTTCCACAAACCCAAGGAAACCGAAGAGCTCCATATCAACCCCCACGGCTCAGCTCGTGCAGAGGTCCACCACAGGTTCGGATGCGACCCACACATGCAATAACAGTACTTGCATTTCACAGGTAGTACTACAAACAAACAGCATGTATAAATGGTTCCTTATGTTTATCTTTTTTTTTCCCGCAGGAGGTCTGTTTTTGACATGTTCAATTTCTTGGCCTCAAAACACCGCCAGCCTCCCGAGTACAGGCCACAAGGAGAGGATGAGGAGGAAGGACAGCTCAGGACTGCCAGGTCAGTCAGACAGCATACAAAATGTGTAACTGATGTTGAGAGAATTTATTCAATTTGTTCAATTGTTTTCTCCTTGCCATGACTACAGACGCGCATCGATGGAACTGCCACTTTCTGTGAGATTCAAACACCTCAAGGCCACCTCCAAGGAAACGATTGGAGTTTACAGGTAAGAAATCAGTTATAAAAAAAAAAAAAAAAATTTGATTTTAGACGTCATCGCCCCAATTTCAGATAGAGGGTGATAACAAGATTTGACAAGGTTGTTTAATGTTACCATGATTTGTGCTAAAGCACTCTCGAGATCCAACTAATTGTACATCAACACAGGCTTTAAAAGTTTGGGGTGCAAGTATACCAAAGCTTTGTTGTTTGATTTATGACAGTGTCAAAAAGGTATAGCAAAACAATACATAAGACTATACTCAGGCTGAAATGTGTTTTTGTTATGGTTTTACAGATCACCCATTCACGGCCGAGGTCTGTTCTGCAAGAAAACCATTGATGCAGGGGAGATGGTCATTGAATATTCCGGCAATGTGATCCGCTCCGTGCTCACGGACAAGCGGGAGAAATACTACGACGGGAAGGTGAATACAAGAAGCCTGTGCGGGGCTAAGATGGCAGAATCACTTTAACGCAGTTTTTCTAAACTGTTTCTTCCAAGCACCACGTTGACATCTTTCACTTTTGATGTATTTAACATGCTAAAGTCAATCCATTAGTCAAGAGTGAAGATATGCTAATATCGCAATATTCATCAGAATGCTGCATTTTGACTAGTGGCAGTACATAGATATTGTAAACCGATTGTAAAGAAAGTTTCTGACTTGTCTTAAGCTGTTAGGAACCCTTTCTCTCTGGAAGGAATGTACAAATACCACTATAAGTGTAGGGCAGGGGTCTGCAACTTGTGGCTCTGGAGCACATTTATTTATTTATTTATTTTTCTTTTTTTTTTCTTTTTTTTTCTTTTTTTTTTTTTTTTAAGCTTAAATATTCTTCAAATGAATTATTGATTTATATAAGAAAATAATAATTCAATATTTCAGAAATTATCAGTCCAAATGTTTAAGTTGCCAGAAAAAGATTAAAAAGCTTTTTAAAAATTACCCAAAACTGTCCAAAAAGTGACCATAAAATATACAAAGGAAAACCAGAAACTTACCATAAAATATTGATGAATTTGCCAAAGATGTTGAATTGAATAAAAAAGCCAAAATGGAAATGTTCAAAAAGTAACTTAAACTGTCCAAAAGAAAGGTAGAAAATTACAATAAAATATTTTTGGAATTACCAAAAAAAAAGAAAAAGTTAGAAAATGTATAAAAAAAAAAAAAAATTAAAAAAGAATAAAAATAAAATGTTCCAAGTAACTATAAAATGTCCAAAAACAAAAGAAGAAATAAATAAAAAAAATACCCTAAAGTGTACACAAAATTGCCATAAAAAGTCAGAAAATGTATTTTTAAAGAAAGCAGAAAAGAAGCGGTTTAAAAAGTAACTATAATATTTCCAAAAACAAAAGAATAAATCCCAAAAAATTACCACCAATTTTCCAAAAATGTCAGAAAATTGCTGGCAAAAAAGACAGGAAAAAAAATAATTTAAAAAAAGCCATAAAATGTCCAAAAAAGGGAGAGGCAGAAAATGACCATATGTGCATAAAATTGCCAAAGATGTCAGAAAAATGACAGTGATATGAGAAATGAAAATCCGCCAATTGAAAAAGGGTTTGTAATTGCAATGTTCACCACATGATGGCAGCAAAACATTCAAAATGGGGATGATAATAAAACGCCACATTTTTGTACACAATCATGAACCATTAGATAAATGACTGTATTTAGTTATTACTTGTCTTGTACATTATTCACCGCACACAAACTCCCTTCATAGTAGCTCACCAGTGGCAGTAGTTAGCATACTAGCTTAAATTAACATGCTAGCACAACCTCATGTGACATCACGCAAAGACAAACAAGTTAGGAGGTCACCGCTTTAGCACTGAACTTCTCTCCGGCTCTCTCCCAAGGGGATCGGCTGTTACATGTTCCGCATCGACGACTACGAGGTGGTGGACGCCACCGTGCACGGCAACGCGGCGCGCTTCATCAACCACTCGTGCGAGCCCAACTGCTACTCGCGGGTCGTCACGGCGGACGGCCTGAAGCACATCATCATCCTGGCCGCCCGCCGCATCCACCGCGGCGAGGAGCTCACGTACGACTACAAGTTCCCCGTGGAGGACGCCGGCAACAAGCTGCCCTGCAACTGCGGCGCCAAGAAGTGCCGCAAGTTCCTCAATTGACAAGTTGGTGCCAACGTTTGAACCCCAATTCTGAATATGCGGAGCAGGATGGGGCCGTGAATAGAAAGTGAAATATGTCGTGCCTCCTTTTGCGTCATGTGGCTCGCCAAGCTTCATCTTTAGCTGATTGACATTTCCATTCATTTGATATTTGGACAAACTCCCCAAAAATATTTTGGCCCATCCTCAATCAGTTTAAAGATTTACAAGGTGTTTAAAAGAAAGAAAGAAAAAAAAAATCACACCAAAGTGCAATTTGTCGAAGGAACAAAAAAAACAGTTTTGAATTAGTCGGTATTTTCTCCTGTGTGATCATGATCAGCTGTTCTTCTGCACATTTGGCTTGTGCGAATGTGCCCGGATGCCTTCAGAGCCATGGTGACTTGACCTCGTTAAAGTAGACAAACCTGCTGACCTGAGAGCGACACACATGAGGAAAAAATATATATTTGTCACATCCGTGCGTTTGATTTGACCATGGAAACGTGTTCTTGACTGGCTGGAGCCTCTTGAGAGAGAAAAAGAGGAGAAAAAAAAAGGCAGCTTGAGATTCTGGTGGACTGACAGCCGCGGGCCCCGAGACTCTACTGACGTGCTTTAGTAGACTTATTTATCTTTTTGGGAGGTGGAGGTCTTATTTTGTTGATGCGATCCGTGGAGACCAGCGGATTTTCTGGAAAGTGCGCCGTCGTTCTTACTCGTCTCTTGTTTACGATGATTCTGCTTAGACTCATTGTTCAAATGATAACAGCAAAAAGAACCAAAAAAATAAAATAAAATATGGCGCCCTTGAATTGATATTTTCGCACCGCCTGTTGCTAACCATTATTATTATGGAAATGTTGCGTGTATTGAGTCTTTTAAAGTCTTGTCTCTCTCTTTTTTTTTCTTTTTTTTTTAATTAGAAAAGGCAAATGTCACAATTTAAAAAATGTAAATAATGTATATTTTTCTACAACAAAAAAAGACTTAAAAAGCACTCACTAGTGAATAGCACTTAATGATGGTATTTATATTTTTTTAAAAAGTCATATTTATTTTAATGCCATTTTTTGTAGGAAATAGAGGTTTACAAACACTAAAGCGCTCTCTATGTTTTGTACGCCGCTGCCTTTGTAAAATTTTGTTTCTGTTGTTTTTTTGTTGTTGTTTTTTTAAATATGATTTTGTTAGTCTGAATGTTTTGTTTGATTCCAAAGACTGACGCTGGTCTGCGGCTTGGTCCACTTGGCTTCAGTCCACCAGGAGCGCTCCTCCACTCGGGCCTTTTGGTCAAAGCTAATTTCGTTTTCTTGTCGTCGTCGTTATAATTGGCAGTGTGGCTCATGTGAACTATTATTATTATTATTATTATTATTATTATTATTATTATGCACTTGGGAGAGTTTAGATGGTTGATCCTTATCTGACATCTCCTCTCCAGCCTTATTGTCTCCTCACCACATCAAAACTCACAGAGAAGAAACGTAAGAAGCAGACAGTCATATCGATAAGTACACATCAGTAATGTCAGACAAAAGTTAAGTCAAAATGTTTTGTTTTGTTTTTTTTGTCTTAACAGGGAGGTGCCTTTATTTTGATGCTCCGCACCGCCAGTGAGTACAAAGGAATATTAGAGCTACACTGAAAGAGGGGTCTCATTTTTTTTTTTTTTTTTATAGCTGTCTTAATATTACTGGATAATTTTAAGATGTTAAGATGACATATGCAACATAATCAAAAAATGTCGAGTTCTAAGAATAAAGTCATAGTTAGAATAATTCCATTATGGTATGAAAATTAAGTTTGAATATTATGGAAAAAAGGTTATAATATTGGCAACCAGTTGAGGGTGTACCCGAAGCTGGCCGGGATAGGCTCCAGCACCCCCCTTGTGAGGAATAAGCGGTTAAGAAAATGGATGGATGGATTTATGTTAAGAGCAGATGTTTAATATCATCAAAAAATATATATTATTTGGGGAAATCCAAAAAGCTACTAAATTGTAAGAATAAAGTCATCATGTCATGAGATAATAATCTGGAAAATATGCAGGTTCTCAAAATACACATTTTTTTTTCTTTTTCTTTTTTTTTTTAATTTCAAATAAACATTTTTTATTCGTCAAAGTTTCAAAATAAGCCCTTTTTAAATGTGAAATTTGTTAGCCTATTAGGCAGCGCAACTTTCATTTTCAAAATATTACTGGCATCGGAGCAAAATCTTGTAAGTCACAATTTGGCAAATTCCATATTTTTTCCAAAATCTGTACTTTTGGTCAGTCCACATGTTTGGGTGTCATTTTTACAAATTGTTGAGCAATCTAAAGTGTTAAACATGTTTCCTAAAACGTGACGATTTTGGAGGTACAAGGTTTTGGCCTGACGCCAATAAGTATTTTAATGTCAGAAATATGCAACTTTTTATTTCGAAGATATGATGTTTTGCAGTTATGCAACACACTGTTATTGTAATATTTTGTCTAGAAATATATAGGGCTTTAGTCTCAAAATATTACAATTTTTAATCTCAAAAATATACATCTGGATACCACTTTGATCTTGTAATCACAACTTCAAGCTTGAACATTTTTTCTTGAAAATATTTTTTATGTACAACCGTAATATCATTATACTGCGCCTTTAATCTAAAAAAAAATGTATATAACCTTATTATTGTAGTATCACAATTTTAATCTCAGAAACATATAAGTTTTTATATTGAAAATGTGACTTTTTTTTTTTTTTTTTTTTTTTTTTTTTTTTTTTCCCCTCAAATATTCATCCTATTTTCATGATATTAGGACTTCAGTCTTCCGATTACGATTTTAATCTTAGAAATACAGGCAACCTCGTGGATAACCTAATGACGGTTTGGATTTTTATTTATTTTTTTAAGTATTTTAAAATGTTTGATTTGATTGAGGTGTCAACTGTATATATACAACTTTTTTTTTTTCCCTCAAAAATATATGGCCTTATTCTTGTAGTATTCCAACATATATCTAAATAATATACAGATTTTTTTTGCCCAAAAAAACTTTACCATTTAATTCTCTTAATATTATAACTTGCATCTAAAAAAAATATATATATATACCACTTTTTGTTGTTGGATATCGTTAGCCAAATAGCATAGTTGCTTAAGTCATGTTGGATCTTATTATTATTCTTATTATTATTATCATTATTATTATTATATTTTGACCATAAGCTCAAAGTTATTGTAAAATCCCATGAATAACCCAAAATTCCCACAAAAACACTCGAATAAAGCATTGTTTCCCGCTGTACTGGTATTTTAATACTAGTATCCTTTATCAGAGTGAATAATATGAATACTAATTTAAAGAAAAAGGGTAAACTCTTTTAAATTCATGTTTAAAAAAAATACCCATACCTATCATGTAACTTTTCAAACTATTTTTACATTTCTTTTCATAAAATCTTGTTCTTGCATTGTATGCTCTTTTAGTAATGGTAGTAAGTTTTTTTTGTTTTTTGTTTTTTTAAAAGATCTTTTTCGATTTGGACTAATTCCCTTTTCTTTTTTTTTTCTTTTTTTTTCACTACCTCGGCAATTATGCTATTCTTTTTTTCTTGTTGAAAATGATTTAGGCAACAATACTATTAGGCTAACTATAGATATGACTTTATTCTAGGAAGTGTACTTTTCTTTCTCCTTCTTTGCAGTGTGGCTCTAATATTGCTTGCCTATAAAAGCACCACTGAGTCATGGATCCCGTGGCCAGTGCTCACCCGTTTTCGGACTTATTTTCCTGCCGTTCATGCTGATATCATTAGCGGTGACACCCACGCTGCCCCCCTTTTTGGTGAAACCCCTCACTCCCACACATTACGCTTGATCTATGTCACGGGCAGGGCGGTAGAGTGGCCCCTGAGCGGAGGGGACCTGCGAGGCTCTTACCAAGTGCACTTGACTGTCAATGGGCACCAAAGTAAAGTGGGCCTACCCTGACGGTGAGGGCGCACGAACGGGACCGGCTGGGTTGCGCTGCTACAATGAATGTAAACTCAATTCTTCCACGATTTGCCAGCGTGGATGTTCTTTTCCGTTGCCGCGCCAACAAGGCCTGATGAACGCGGGCGCGCGGCTCCACACGCGAGCGTCGGCGCAAACTTTTGTCCGCCGATCTCAAGGGCTCCGTCTACAACTCCCAAACTTTGGGCGAAAGGCTCCTTGGACTTCATTTCCTCTTAGCGGCGGGGGTCACACCAGTGGCCCCGCCCCCTCTCCGTCTGTAATTATAGTATAAATACATGACAATATTATACGGACACATGCATAGTCTTGTACGTTAGTATCTATACAATATATGGAATGGACAGACAAACTTAGTTACAGTAGCAAAATCAGCCGATTTATACTAGCAATGTTTCAATGTACTCTTATAATGGTTTTTGTGTTACAGTACTATCAGATGAAACTAACGTGCATCATTTCTTTTTTCTTTCTTTCTTTTTTTTTTTTTTTTTTTTGTATAATGAATATCCAGTACAAGTTATTTGCTGTGCCTGCGATCGCACCTCAGCCACGAAAGGAGCGGCGCAGTTTTGTTTTTGTTTTTTTTCTCTCTCGTTCTTTCTTTTCCCACAAAGGAGCAGTTTTATGTGATGTGTAAGTGTTTTCATGTGCTTGTGAATTTCTTGAGGTCATTTCATTTTATTACCCCTTTTCCCCCTTCTCTCATTGTATGTTCAAACAGGGACTTTTACTTGATGTGGTAATAATTTAAATATGATTTGTGGATTTTTTTAAAAAAAAATTTTAATCCCACCAAAATGGCGGTTTTCAAGTCCTCTGAAGCTTTGGTTGTACTTATCATGTACTGTTTTTTTTTAAATAAGAGTCATAATGCTGAACGTTTAATTTATTTATTTTGTGCAACATCCACAAAGGAGTTGCTTTTAGAGAGGTCGAACAATTGTGTTTTGTGTGCGTGCGTGCGTGCGTGATTGTTTCTGGTGTAGAAGTCATCAGCCTTGTTGGATGGAATGTGGTGTCGCTGTGGGAGCGGATGAAGTGATTTGGAGGGGGCAAGAAATTGAACAGGCTCTTTGAATGCCTTCAAAATGTGTTTTTGTCTTATCGATAATCCTCCTGCCACCACCACCACCATTATTGTAATAAACGATATTCATAACAGTGTTCTCTCCCAGCAATGAAGGAAAACCACCACCACAAAAAAGAAAATAAACCACAAAACTATACTCGGTTGAATGTATAATGAGGAAACAAAGTTGTACATAATGTGTAAAAAGAAAAATTTCTAATCATGTTTATTTTCTATGCACTTTTTTTATTTAAGTGATAGTTTAAATAATAAACATGTCTCCTTTACGCCTTTTTTGTCTTGTCATCATTGCGTGGGAGGACTTGTATCATGGCGTGTTTTTTTTTTGTTTTTGTTTTTTTTTTTTTTAACTCTTACATGCTGTTTATTGTACACACGTCTATTAGCTATGAATTATTTTCAATTATTTGTGATGAATAAGCATATTGCATTCACTTGAAGAAAAAAAATCTCTTCTGAGTCATTTGGGTTGTCTTTTTGTGACTATTTTTTTTTCCTGTTTTATTGAAAAAATTTTTCTGAGTAATTTTTTTTTTTTTTTTTTTTTTACTGTTTTTTTCTGAATATTTTTTCTTTTTTGTAAGTATTTTTTTTCCTGTTGTTTTTTGTTGTATTTTTCTTTTTTTTCCTGTGTTTTTTTCTAAGTACTTTTTTCTGTTATTTATTTATTTACTTATTTATTCATTCACGTTTTCCGGAATGCACTATGCTTCCCGTATTGTACAACTCAATTCAGAAAAAAAAATTAAAAAAAAATTGAGAGGGGAAGAAAAAACAATGATGATGTGATTGCACAAGTGTGCTTGAGATGGGTATTTTTGTTTCTGTTAAATGTCAAAACAGGTCAGAGCTTCCTATAGAGGTATCGAAGGTTTAAGAAGAGTGACAACATGAGATGACGTCACCTCACGTTTGCCATATGCTGCCTTCCTTTTCAGCCTTTGAGCCAAATGCTAATGTTAATCCAAACTATTGTTGTATATGCAAATACGAAGTTTTCAACTAAACTGGCCAGAAGGTTTTTTTTGTCTTCCATCTTTTTAACACCCTAAATGAACATCTGTTGCACATTGAAGGAACAAAAGTGCACCACTTTTCCCACCTCCATCTGTTGTGACTTTGTTTCTCCACACTCAAGCCACTAAGCATGCGTTGATTTGAAGTTTTTTTTTTTTTTTTTTTGGTCATGTTTGCTTTATTAACAGGAAACGTCAGCGGGGGGAATCCGGAGGCACAACATGCTGACTCGGGTGCTGCAGATTAAAAACATGTCTTGACTCATGCCTAGTTCAGACAGAGAAGAAAGCACACATCAGCTCTTGCCATATGTCAGCCCCATCCCATAAACCATAGAGCACAATCATGGGTCCGTTTGCAGCACGTTGACTCATTGACTCAAGCCCGAGAACACTCAGGGAATAATTTGATCTAGTATGCAATTCATTTGAATCATAACTTCAACTGAAATTCTAACTTTAATTTGAAGCCCCAGATTGACATCCAAACTGTAATTTGAAACTATGATTTAATATAAAACCTAATCTAGCCTGAAATTTTCATCTGAAACCATAACTCTAGTTTTAAGATCTGATTTGTGTTTCGAAGTAGGATTTTAAACTATAGTTAGTATTTTAAATGAGTGTTTTAAGATAATGTTAAAGTTTCAAATTAGGGTTCGGATTTCAAAGTAAAGTTTTAAACTGGAATTTGGGTTTCAAATTGGGAGTTGAGTTTTAAATCAGGGTCACAATTTAGAATAGTGGCTATAAAATTATAGGTTAAAAATTCAACTGCCAAAATGTGAACTATTAGTTTTCAAAGTAGGGTTTCGAATTGGGGTTTTACACTACATTATATCATTAAACTATGATTATATGTTCAAAAGTAAGGTTTTAAAATAGGGTTAGAGCTTCTGTGCAGGTTTTTATTATTTTATTTACTTTATTACTGCTACTTTACGGTTTAATTATGTTTAATGTGACTCGCTGCTGCTATTGAGAGATGCAAACAAACGGAATTGTGTTGTATTTTACAATGAGAAATAAAGCTTATCTTTAAAAAAAATAAAAATCCTAAACTCCAATAACCCTCTACCCAAACTCGCAACCTGTAAACCCAACCCAATGTGACCACCTTGATTTTAAACCTATGCTAACCTCTAAAACGTCCCATTACCCCAAACCACACCCCCTTCCTTTGTGAGCGAAGTGGTTAACATCTGCACAGTTTGACGGCTGGTCACATGATCATTTTTGTGAGCACAGCTGCAAGTTTAGTTCCAGACAGTATTACGTAAACATCTCCTCACCTCCCTCTGCATTAGTTTGTCACACCAACATCAAATATGTTCTTCACTTTCACTCCCTCCCTCCCTCTCTCTCTCTCTCCCTCTCTGTCTCTCTCTCTCTGTGTCTGTCTGTCCTCCACCCACACTGGACACGCCAAACACCCAAACCAGCGTCTAATTGGATTGCATGACCATTTCCTTTCAGCTCGCTGACATCGGTAAGTAGATTTTTATTTCACTGAGACGTAAAATCTAGTGGAAGATGCTTTTTGTTTCATCTAAGGAAGAAGCAGATAAGTCACACAAGTGAAGAAGAGGACATAATCAAGTTATTTACTTGAGAAATAGAGCATTACCTACTAGGAACAGCCATATTGACACGTTGTACATATTTTTATTATGACTTGAAGACACTAAAACTTCATGGAAAAAAACGACAAGGGTCCAAAGTGGTCTTTCATGAGTTTTTGCCCACATTTAGACCCTCAAAAAACAGCATCATTTTTCTTTGCAAACAGTGCTTCGCCATGGCAACAGTGTGCTACAAAATATGCTTTCTACAAATTTTCATCTTGGAACCAGGTAATATTCCCTCTTGGGATTTTCTATTTATTATTATTATTATTCCGATTATAATTTTTAAACCTAAGTGAACATGTATGTTTTTTTTAATTTTTTTTTTTTATTTTTTTTTTAATATGAGCTATTTTGCTTTGACTTGCGAGCAAAATTTGCGAAATGAGTTCTGTATGGTGGCATTGAGCTCAACTTAACTCACTTCCCCAACAAGCAGCAGTTTGGCAGATAGTGGACAATTCTTACATAAAAAAAAAAGTTCCTTCACGCAACACATTGCTACTCTGGGTTAAAGTTTAATGTCAAACTAAACAAAGAGAACCCCACTGCTTTGCCCGAGAAGTTGGCATCAGCTTAATGCTAACAAACAATAACTTGGCATGAACTTGTGACAAAAGTTTAAGGACCAATGATGTATGAAATTGAACATGGAACCATTTTTTGTTGTAAGCGGCCAATTTGGGCAAATTCCAGACCTCGAACTCCGACTCGGGAATTGGCGCCAATGAGCCCCAGTGGGAAGCCAAGCACATGCCTTTATAAATGGCTTCACATTTCTTAAGCTTCCTGATTGAAATCATGAAAGCATAACACCGGTTTGCTGAATAGCAGACAGTTGGCTCACAAATAAGTCACTTTCAAGTGTTTAAAGTGTGCGCTCAACTTTTGGATCATTTTGCTGCCCTGTTTGCAGTGTTACTCTTTGGTGGGTTTTTATTTTGGGGAGGATCCTGTCAAGCTCCTGCTAATGAGACACACCAGCTAGCGTGGGAAGACGCACAGCCAGCGACGTTTCTGTCTTTTATGACCTAACCTTAGAAAGAAGCTGATGCGGAGGAGGAATGTTGAAGACATGTCACCTATGAAAATCCTCAGGAGGAAGATTAGGAGGAGGAGGAAGCAGCTGGAACAGCATTAGGCCAAAGTAGAATATTACTAACTACTTAGGGGCTGGACTCGCTCCTAAAATCCAGATCACTAATCATGCTGATGTCAGCGAACGAATTCCGTTTAGTTTTGTAACTTATTATGACTTTTTTTCTAGGGAGGGGAGACGTATTTCTTGGAAAACAAATCAAATTTCACCACAATAGTACTACGACTTATATAGCATTTTATCTGAACAATGCAGCACCGACAGCGTTTTACAAAGCCCAACATTCAATTATTTGAAAACTTATCATTAGAATCAGCAGACCGGTCGATCGCTGCTGTATTGTTCTAACTCCGGTAGAATCTGGGTCGGTTATTGCACACTTTGGTGTTGTAAAAGAGTGGTCACAATAGAAAACATCCTGAATGCTGGATAGGTTAGCCTGCATGCTACTTGCTACAATAGCTATTTGCGGACGCCATAGATATATTAGCTAAAGAGCAAGCTGTGTGTTTGATTCCAAAAAGTTCAATATGACTTATTGAAGTCATGGCACGGATGTCACAATAAGATTAGTGCTCCCTCTTTCGTGTTCCAGTTAAAAGGTGAGAAGCAGCATTAAGTGCACTTTAAGCAAGTTTGAGACTCCTGTCTTCACAAAGTGTACCTTTTTTTTTTTGGCCTTTCATATAATATGTAATATAATAAAATAACTGATCGTCTTCAAACTTTGGGTGCTTCCCCTAAAGATGTTTCAGATGAAAGTTTATTCAATGCTTTTAAATTTGTTGCCATGTTGACGCCCGTAACCGACAATTTGTGGTCAACAAACCAACATCCTGCGTACAGACAAAAAAAAACGCAAACCCTCAAGCACATTTTGCTAGCCACACCTTAACCCAACCAACAGTTGTTCAATATGTCCACATTAAATCTTACTTTGAAAGTTTTGAAGACAGAAGTCTGGCACAAGTTGAGTTTTATGGCTATTATGAATCATATCTCAGCTATTCACTGATACTACATCAATCATTTTGCTTGGAATGCTGTTTTAGAGTTTGCTGTAGTCAGCCTTCAATAGGGCCCACCGAACATTTACATTACGAGGCTACCGAGATATTTGTTGTATTCATGATTTAGCCAACGCCAACCCCTAAAATTGATTTATTTAAATCTTTATTATTATTAATTTATCTCCTAGTACACAATGTGTCCATGGATTTATTTAAAAAAAAATAAAAAAATAAAAATAAAAAATAAATAAATAATAATAATAATAATAATAATGGTTGCTATTCAGATGGTCTTGATGCTGGTGTCCCCTGTCGTCCTTCTCTGCGTGCAGTGGCGCTGCAATGACAACGCTCAAGCTGCTGCCTTTCCCGCTCGTCCTGCTCGTCCTCCAAGTGCGTCTTTCCACTCCGCTAGAGGACAACAAGATCCCTCCCAGTCTGTGCACGGGCCACCCTGGCATCCCGGGCTCTCCCGGCGTTAACGGCAGCCCCGGTCTACCCGGGAGGGACGGGCGTGACGGAAGGGATTCTGCTCCGGGGGAGAAAGGAGAAAAAGGGGACATGGGAGCTCCAGGTAACAAATTAGGGGTACTTTAAGAGTCTATTTTCGTCACTTGAAAAACTGTGCTTAAATATATGCCCCGCCCTATCTCATGCTGAGTCTATGGGACCCTTGCTTTTGTTACCAGGACAACCAAGGTGTGAGTCATTTTTATTCTTAGGAACAGCGCCTACAGTAAGAGTGTGTGTGTGTTGGAGCATCCTGAAAGACAAAAGCATTTTCACTTGTGGAGGAAGCACTTCAACAGACACATCTAGCACCCACCACCATTGTGTTGACAATCTCACCGAACAATCAAGATGACGCTTATCAGGATAAAATAAAATAATACAATTCAATGCAGTTCTGCTTACCTTTTCATCGGCCCTGCAAGGGATGTGAGCATTTTTGCTAAAAGTGGCCACCACTTGAAAGTGTCTCTGAATCTTCAGATAGCATAGCTACAAAGTCATTGGTTGAGAATTTTGGCGTGGGTGGTGGTTATATCCTCTTTAAAGAGGAAGTCAACCCCCCAAAAAATACTTGGCAATAATATGTTCATGCAGCCTCACTAATCTACATACGGTATTTTGGTTAATATGGCAGTGGAATATGAGTTAAGCAGCAAAATCCAGCCGTTTTTATCAATATTAGAAGGCGGCCATTTTGCCACTTGTTGTCGAATGAAAATGACATCACAGTTGCTCAGGTCTCAGGTAACAACCAATCACAGCTCAGCTTCAGAAAACATGGTGAGCTGTGATTGGTCGTTGCCTGAGCCCTAACTGTGATGTCATCTTCAGTCGACAGCATGTGGCAAAATGGCCGCCCCTTGAGATGGAGAAAAACAGCTGGATTTGCTACATTCATATTCCAAAAATGTAATATTAATCAGAACGTCATGTTTAGACTTGTGAGGTCACATATAACTTATGGTTGACTTCACCTTTCAGTTTAGAAAATATACATTTGATTGCAATTTACAATGTCCCATGTGTCCGTGTACCGCACAGGTGAGACGGGTGGGCAAGGCCTGACCGGAGAAAGGGGTGACCCCGGAGAGCGAGGTCAGAAGGGCGAGGCGGGACAGTGCGCCGTGGCCCCCAAATCCGCCTTCAGCGCCAAAGTCTCGGAAGGCCGCGACTTGCCCCTCCCCGTGGGCGACGCGGTGCGCTTCGACAAGATCCTGCTCAACCAGCAAGGCGACTACAACCCGGAGACGGGCCGCTTCACCTGCAAAGTCCCCGGCGTGTACTACTTTGCCGTCCACGCCACCGTGTACCGCATCAGCTTGCAGTTTGACCTCATGAAAAACGGACACGCCGTCGCTTCCTATTTCCAGTTTTTCGGCAACTGGCCCAAACCGGTGTCGTTGTCGGGCGGGTCCCTGCTCCATTTGGTCCCGGGGGACCAGGTGTGGATCCAGATGGCTCTGGGGGAATACAATGGATTCTACTCCAGCACGAAGACTGACAGCACCTTCAGCGGATTCTTGGTGTACTCAGACTGGAAAAATTCTGCGGTGTTTGCATGAGAAGTCAGACCTTGCAGAAGGAAAGTAACCACATGATGGCCCGTTTAAGTCCTAATAAGACTTTCTTAAATGGAGATGACTACATTGTAGTTGTGTAATCAGAAAAGAAAAATTCACAACAGGCACATACTAAACTGCATCACTGTTTTTTCAACGTCTTTGGTAAACTACGACGGAATCTTATATTTGGTTGAGCACAATTCGACGTCTGGGTGTCAGGCGATTACAATTTTTAATTAGAATTAATCACATGACTTCAATAGTTAACTTGCAATTAATTGCAAATTTGATATCTGTTCTAAATGTACAATATCAATGTACAATACATTTTTTTCATACTCTTTTTTTTTTTTTTTTTTTTTTTTTTTTTTAACATAAATGTGGAAAAAATGCTTTATAGAAATATGGTTGCATCTTTTAGTCATTGATAAAATAATTTCATAATAATTCATAAAATTGAGTTAAAAAAGTGTACTGTAAAAAATGTGTAATAATTTGTGTTGAGGTTATTTTTTCTGCCACTAGGTGGCATAATTGCATTTGTAAGACATTGGAGACAGCAAACGTTATTGCATTAATGTTGTTCAAATTTATTACTGCTAAATTTTTACGTGGGTGTGTCTGCTGTGTTGCAACTGGAATTCCTCCCATACAGGCTTTCCAAGTAAGGGTTAATTTATTAATTAACTTGTATTTTTAATTTGGTTGTTGGATGGTTAATTTTAAGAATAATCAATCATGTGTTAAAAAAAAAATGAGTGGCGTTAAAGAAACTTGAAATTAACTCAAAATTTTGATCCTAATTGTGTTTTTTGTAATGCGTTGTGTTGTTGTTGTTTTTTTATGTTTTTTGAAACATTAACTATATATATATATATATATATATATATATATATATATATATATTAGGGTTGTGCAATGGTTCATGCATTCATATTTTAAATCAAAAGAATTTTCTGGTTAAAATACATTTTGTTTACTCACCGAACAGATACTTTTTTTTTTTTCAGACGGAGTACGAGTACAAGTACTGACATTTGAGTAAGGTAGTCACCGATTTGCAGCAAATTTTGTATAAAAATATTAATAAAATGACTTCTTTTTTTTTACATATTGCTTGGATGTGATAACTTTATATTCAACGCCAAGGGTGATGAAAGTAGAAGTACAGTACAGATATGTGTGTAAAGAAAAAGAAGTACCAATTTAACGCTGGAAAAGTACAAATGAAGAAGAAGATAGATAGAAGATTGCTTTACGCTATCAAAACATGTTTGCATAGTTTTACTCATAGCAATAAAAACGCTCTAGTGCTGAATCGATGATAATTTGCCTTGAGAAATTTTCCAGGTCCACTCATATTGATCCAGAGAATATGAAATATTTGACTTTGGAAGCTTAACCAAATATAACAACTTTAAATATTGTCTTGAGACTGGGAACTGGATACATTTCCCAAAACATGACACTTAGTCTAATAATATTTACAGTGCTCATTAAACTTGATCCAAAACTAATTCAGACATAAAACTTCTAAAAAGGTCCAAATTAATCATTCTATTCACGTACTGTAAGTAATTCTCCGCCAGTGTGTGGAAAAAATGTAGCAGAATGTGGTCGATGACGCTCCAGTCAGTCACAAGAGCAGACTTTCATGTGGCACTTCCATCACTCCAATCCAACACTCACTTCATTGCACGCATTTTATCCCCCAACCCAACCGACCAAAGTAAACATTCCATTGGATCCGCATGTGTCTGCACAGACTAATGATTTCCCCAAATGCGGCAACATTGTGAGCCGGATGATGTAAGTCGCGATGATGTCTTGACTGAGTCTCCACCTTTGGGGATTTTTAGGAGGCGGCATTGTTGACTTAATGGGCCGAACACTGACAAGAACAAACACCATTAAAAAGGCTTTCCGAGCCTCCCGTGAGTCCGTGACACGAGAAAATGTAATTTAAGACGCCTGCACACACAAGTGAGCTCGAAATATACCCACAAAAGTCACCCCCCCTCCCCCCCTTTTTCTGTTTCTTTTTGTTTTTGTTTTTTTCTTTTCTTGTGAAAACAGACAAGCAGGGAGTTAATCAAATCTGCCAGGCTCAGGGCACTTTATACTTCTATTGGTTTGCATCTGCGAAAGTACTCTTTAAACCCGAATCCACCGGAAAATCTGTGACATGTCATTTTAAATGAAGAGACAAGCTGAATTATGACATGGACTGCAAGCTTTGCTTAACTCTTTTACTGCCAAAAACGTTTATTAACGATTCGTAAAATCATGATGTATGCCACCATAAACAAATGATGTCGACTATGTGTTTTTGTTTTTGTTTTTTGTTTTTTTATCAATGGGCAGTGCACCGTCTACGTGCAGCACGTGCTGCCTGGTCATTGAGTTGTGGAATCAAAAACCCTCACTATCTATAGCCAGCAGATGGCAACATTGTATCTCTTTTCAATGGTCTCAATGTGTATGAAATTTGATGAAACAGAACGTTTTCAAGGATAATGTAAATGATCAAAGCCTTTGTCATATTAAAGTTATATATATATATATATATATATATATATATATATATATATATATATATATATATATATATATATATATATATATATAACGTGTGGCAGTAAAAGAGTTAAAATATGGGAATACTTTCAGACTGGTTCATAATGCTACAATGTACTGCAGCTTACTGAAAGGGACAACATATTAGAAACATCACGAAGTAGAATGTAGTGCAACACAAGCACAATAAAAGGTGTATTGTTAAATTATATCACTTATATAAACTAACACACACAAACACGCAAGGCTCAAAATGTTGATAAACAGTGAAGTTAAACAAATAAGAATATTTGAAATGTGCATGCTCAAGTGACCATTCGCGGTAATACATTTAAGGACAAAAATCATTTAAAAACACAAACAAAATTAAAAATAAACAAATAATAAAGATACAATTTTAAACACATTAAAAAATACTTAAAGCATATAGTTCACCTTGGTAGTAATAAAAAATAAATAATTAAATAGACGGTCACCAGTCACAATTGTGTAACTATTTTCAACTCGTCCAGCAGGCGGCAGTCTGCCATCAGTTATCAGATCCGCAGCAACAAACAGCACTAAAATAATGTGACGTCACATGTAACCTTCACCGACAAGAGGCTGTAAACTGTCAGAGACGCACTGCTGGAATTGCCTGTAAAATAAAACCACTTCTGACTATACAGTACATGATAATTTTTTGATCGGAGAAAAAGTCTTAAAATACATGTTTGTATATATGTGTGTGTGTGTGTGTGTGTGTGTGTATATATATATATTCATATATAAAATTATAATAAAATCCTTGCTATACACGGTCAATTTTTTAATTAAAAAAGAAAAGTCTTACGTTGTCTTTTTTTTTTTTTTTTCGGAATAAATAAGCCTTTAAATACTCTTTACGTAAGCCTTAATACTTTTTTTTTTTTTTTAAATAAAAAAAACTCAACCGTATGGGCTGATGGTTAGCTCATCGTGTTGAGCACCTGCACCACGTGGAGAGGCTTGTCTTGAAGTAGGCAACCCTGGTTCGATATGCAGGTCATTCCCTCACTCTCCTCCATTTCTTGTCAATTCTTCAGCTACCATATCAATTAAAGGTTAAATACCTTTTGGTAGGAAAAAAAAGTATTAAAATACACAGTGATTTTTTTTTTTACATATATTGTATTTAATAAAAGCCTTATTATACATGGCCATTTTTTTTTATTAAAGAAAAAAAAAAGCCTGACTATACATGGTAATTATTTTTAAACAAAATAAAAGCCTTAATATACATGGTCATTTTTTTTGATTGGAAGAAAAAGCCTTAAAAAAAAATTACCATAAAAAAAAGCCTTATTATACATGTTTTTGTTGTTGTTGTTGTTTTTTAACAAAATAAAAGCCTTACTATACATGGTCATTTTTTTTTCATTAAAAAACAAAACAAAACAAAAAAAAGCTGACTATACGTAGTCTTTTTTTTTTTTTTAATTGGAAAAAAATAAGCCTTTAAATACTCTTTACGTAAGCCCATATTATTATTATTTTTTTTAAATAAAAAAACTAAAACGTATGGGCTGATGGTTAGCTCATCGTGTTGAGCACCTACACCACGTGGAGAGGCTTGTCTTGAAGTAGGCAACCCTGGTTTGATATGCAGGTCATTCCCTCACTCTCCTCCATTTCTTGTCAATTCTTCAGCTACCATATCAATTAAAGGTTAAATACCTTACTATACGTTTTTTTTTTAAACCACAAAAAAAACAAAAAACCTTACTATACATGGTCATTTTTTTTTTATAGAAAAAAATGCCTTCCTATAGTTTATAATATTTTGGTAGGAAAAATAGTCTTAAAATACATGGTGATATATATATATTTAATAAAAGCCTTATTATACATGGCCATTTTTTTTAATAATAATAATAATAATAATAAATAAAAAAACCTTACTATACATGGTCATTTTTTTTGATAGAAAAAAAATGCCTTCCTTTCGTTGATAATTTTTTGGTAGGAAAAATAGTCTTAAAATGCATGGTGATTTTTTTATATATACATTTAATAAAAGCCTTATTATACGTGGCAATTTTTAAATTAAAAAAAAAAAAAAAAAAAAAAAAGCCTGACTATGCATGGTGATTTTTTTGATAGAAAAAAAATGCCTTCCTATAGTTGATAATTTTTTGGTAGGAAAAAAAAAAGTCTTAAAATACATGGTGATTTTTTTTAATATATATATATATATATTTAATAAAAGCTTTATTATACATGGTCATTTTTTTTTATTAAAGAAAGAAAGAAAAAAAAAAGCCTGACTATACATGGCCATTTTTTTTTTTTTTTTTTTTTATCGAGAAAAAAAAAAGCCTTACTATACATGGTAATTATTTTTAAACAAAATAAAAGCCTTTCTATACATGGTTATTACATATATAAACATATATATATATATATATATATATATATATATATATATATATATATATATATATATATATATATATATATATATATATATATATATATATATATATATATATATATATATATATATATATAGATTTATAATAAAACCCTTGCTATACACGGTCATTTTTTTAATTAAAAAAGAAAAGCCTTACTATACATGGTTATTTTTTTTTTTATTGAAAAAACAAAACAAACAAACAAACGTGATTTAAAAATCAAACAAATAAATAAATAAAGCCTTACTATACATGGTCATTTTTTGGATAGGAAAAAAAGCCTTTCACTACATGGTGATGTATTTTTTTGTATACCTATTTAAAATAAAAGCCTTGCTATACTTGGTCATTTTAAAAAAGCGGGCAAACCTGGTTCGATTCCCAGGACGTGTGGTCCCTTCCTGCAGGTTTTTCTCTCACTCTCCTCCGATTCCTGTCAATTCTTCAGCTGCCCTCTCAATTAAATGCTGGTCCTTTTTTTTTTTTTTTTTTTTTTTTATCGAAAAAAACCCGTATGATTAAAAAAAATAAATAAAAACAAAAACAAAATAAAAGCCTTACTATACATGGTCATTTTTTTTTTTATTGGAAGAAAAAGCCTTAAAAAAAAATTTTACCATAAAAAAAAGCCTTATTATACATGTTTTTGTTGTTGTTGTTTTTTTTTTAACAAAATAAAAGCCTTACTATACATGGTCCTTTTTTTTCATTAAAAAAAAAAAAAAAAAAAAACGTTGTCGTTTTTTTTAACGGAAAAAATAAGCCTTGAAATACTCTTTACGTAAGCCTTAATACACTTTTTTTTTTTTTTTTAAATAAAAAAACTAAACTGTATGGGCTGATGGTTAGCTCATCGTGTTGAGCACCTGCATCACGTGGAGAGGCTTGTCTTGAAGTAGGCAACCCTGGTTCGATATGCAGGTCATTCCCTCACTCTCCTCCATTTCTTGTCAATTCTTCAGCTACCATGTCAATTAAAGGTTAAATACCTTACTATACGTTTTTTTTTAAACCACCCAAAAAACAAACAAAAAAAAAAACCTTACTATACATGGTCATTCTTTTTGATAGAAAAAAAATGCCTTCCTATAGTTGATAATTTTTTGGTAGGAAAAATAGTCTTAAAATACATGGTGATTTTTTTTATATATACTGTATTTAATAAAAGCCTTATTATACATGGCCATTTTTTTTTATTAAAGAAAAAAAAAAGCCTGACTATACATGGTAATTATTTTTAAACAAAATAAAAGCCTTACTATACATGGTCATTTTTTTTTTGATTGGAAGAAAAAGCCTTAAAAAAAAATTACCATAAAAAAGCCTTATTATACATGTTTTTGTTTTTGTGTTTTAAAAATAAATAAATAAAAGCCTTACTATACATGGTCATTTTTTTTTATAGAAAAAAAATGCCTTCCTATAGTTGATAATTTTTTGGGAGGAAAAATAGTCTTAAAGTACATGGTGATTTTTTATATATACATTTAATAAAAGCCTTATTATACATGGCCATTTAAAAAAAAAAAAAAAAAAAAAAAGCCTGACTATGATTTTTTTGATAGAAAAAAATGCCTTCCTATAGTTGATAATTTTTTGGTAGGAAAAAAAAGTCTTAAAATACACGGTGATTTTTTTTATATATACTGTATTTAATAAAAGCCTTATTATACATGGCCATTTTTTTTTTATTAAAGAAAAAAAAAAGCCTGACTATACATGGTAATTATTTTTAAACAAAATAAAAGCCTTAATATACATGGTCATTTTTTTTGATCGGAAGAAAAAGCCTTCAAAAAAAATTACCATAAAAAAAAGCCTTATTATACATGTTTTTGTTGTTGTTTTTTTTTTTTTAACAAAATAAAAGCCTTACTATACATGGTCATTTTTTTTTCATTAAAAAACAAAACAAAACAAAAAAAAGCTGACTATACGTAGTCTTTTTTTTTTTTTTTATCGGAAAAAGTAAGCCTTTAAATACTCTTTACGTAAGCCTTAATACATACTTTTTTTTTTTTTTTAAATAAAAAAACTAAACCATATGGGCTGATGGTTAGCTCATCGTGTTGAGCACCTGCACCACGTGGAGAGGCTTGTCTTGAAGTAGGCAACCCTGGTTCGATATGCAGGTCATTCCCTCACTCTCCTCCATTTCTTGTCAATTCTTCAGCTACCATATCAATTAAAGGTTAAATACCTTACTATACGTTTTTTTTAAACCACAAAAAAAACAAAAAACCTTACTATACATGGTCATTTTTTTTTTATAGAAAAAAATGCCTTCCTATAGTTTATAATATTTTGGTAGGAAAAATAGTCTTAAAATACATGGTGATATATATTTATTTAATAAAAGCCTTATTATACATGGCCATTTTTTTTAATAATAATAATAATAATAATAATAATAAAAACCTTACTATACATGGTCATTTTTTTTGATAGAAAAAAAATGCCTTCCTTTCGTTGATAATTTTTTGGTAGGAAAAATAGTCTTAAAATGCATGGTGATTTTTTTATATATACATTTAATAAAAGCCTTATTATACGTGGCAATTTTTAAATTAAAAAAAAAAAAAAAAAAAAAAAAAGCCTGACTATGCATGGTGATTTTTTTGATAGAAAAAAAATGCCTTCCTATAGTTGATAATTTTTTGGTAGGAAAAAAAAAAGTCTTAAAATACATGGTGATTTTTTTTAATATATATATATATATATTTAATAAAAGCTTTATTATACATGGTCATTTTTTTTTATTAAAGAAAGAAAGAAAAAAAAAAGCCTGACTATACATGGCCATTTTTTTTTTTTTTTTTTTTTATCGAGAAAAAAAAAAGCCTTACTATACATGGTAATTATTTTTAAACAAAATAAAAGCCTTTCTATACATGGTTATTACATATATAAACATATATATATATATATATATATATATAGATTTATAATAAAACCCTTGCTATACACGGTCATTTTTTTAATTAAAAAAGAAAAGCCTTACTATACATGGTTATTTTTTTTTTATTGAAAAAACAAAACAAACAAACAAACGTGATTTAAAAATCAAACAAATAAATAAATAAAGCCTTACTATACATGGTCATTTTTTGGATAGGAAAAAAAGCCTTTCACTACATGGTGATGTATTTTTTTGTATACCTATTTAAAATAAAAGCCTTGCTATACTTGGTCATTTTAAAAAAGCGGGCAAACCTGGTTCGATTCCCAGGACGTGTGGTCCCTTCCTGCAGGTTTTTCTCTCACTCTCCTCCGATTCCTGTCAATTCTTCAGCTGCCCTCTCAATTAAATGCTGGTCCTTTTTTTTTTTTTTTTTTTTATCGAAAAAAACCCGTATGATTAAAAAAATAAAATAAAAACAAAAACAAAATAAAAGCCTTACTATACATGGTCATTTTTTTTTTTATTGGAAGAAAAAGCCTTAAAAAAAATTTTACCATAAAAAAAAGCCTTATTATACATGTTTTTGTTGTTGTTGTTTTTTTTTTAACAAAATAAAAGCCTTACTATACATGGTCCTTTTTTTTCATAAAAAAAAAAAAAAAAAAAAAGGCTGACTATACGTTGTCGTTTTTTTTAACGGAAAAAATAAGCCTTGAAATACTCTTTACGTAAGCCTTATTACACTTTTTTTTTTTTAAATAAATAAAAAAACTAAACTGTATGGGCTGATGGTTAGCTCATCGTGTTGAGCACCTGCATCACGTGGAGAGGCTTGTCTTGAAGTAGGCAACCCTGGTTCGATATGCAGGTCATTCCCTCACTCTCCTCCATTTCTTGTCAATTCTTCAGCTACCATGTCAATTAAAGGTTAAATACCTTACTATACGTTTTTTTTTAAACCACCCAAAAAAAAAACAAAAAAAAAAACCTTACTATACATGGTCATTCTTTTTGATAGAAAAAAAATGCCTTCCTATAGTTGATAATTTTTTGGTAGGAAAAATAGTCTTAAAATACATGGTGATTTTTTTTATATATACTGTATTTAATAAAAGCCTTATTATACATGGCCATTTTTTTTTATTAAAGAAAAAAAAAAGCCTGACTATACATGGTAATTATTTTTAAACAAAATAAAAGCCTTACTATACATGGTCATTTTTTTTTTTGATTGGAAGAAAAAGCCTTAAAAAAAAATTACCATAAAAAAGCCTTATTATACATGTTTTTGTTTTTGTGTTTTAAAAAAAAATAAATAAAAGCCTTACTATACATGGTCATTTTTTTTTATAGAAAAAAAATGCCTTCCTATAGTTGATAATTTTTTGGGAGGAAAAATAGTCTTAAAGTACATGGTGATTTTTTATATATACATTTAATAAAAGCCTTATTATACATGGCCATTTAAAAAAAAAAAAAAAAAAAAAAAGCCTGACTATGATTTTTTTGATAGAAAAAAATGCCTTCCTATAGTTGATAATTTTTTGGTAGGAAAAAAAAGTCTTAAAATACACGGTGATTTTTTTTAGATATACTGTATTTAATAAAAGCCTTATTATACATGGCCATTTTTTTTTTATTAAAGAAAAAAAAAAGCCTGACTATACATGGTAATTATTTTTAAACAAAATAAAAGCCTTAATATACATGGTCATTTTTTTTGATCGGAAGAAAAAGCCTTCAAAAAAAATTACCATAAAAAAAAGCCTTATTATACATGTTTTTGTTGTTGTTGTTTTTTTTTTAACAAAATAAAAGCCTTACTATACATGGTCATTTTTTTTTCATTAAAAAACAAAACAAAACAAAAAAAAGCTGACTATACGTAGTCTTTTTTTTTTTTTTTTATCGGAAAAAGTAAGCCTTTAAATACTCTTTACGTAAGCCTTAATACATACTTTTTTTTTTTTTTTAAATAAAAAAACTAAACCATATGGGCTGATGGTTAGCTCATCGTGTTGAGCACCTGCACCACGTGGAGAGGCTTGTCTTGAAGTAGGCAACCCTGGTTCAATATGCAGGTCATTCCCTCACTCTCCTCCATTTCTTGTCAATTCTTCAGCTACCATATCAATTAAAGGTTAAATACCTTACTATACGTTTTTTTTAAACCACAAAAAAAACAAAAAACCTTACTATACATGGTCATTTTTTTTTTATAGAAAAAAATGCCTTCCTATAGTTTATAATATTTTGGTAGGAAAAATAGTCTTAAAATACATGGTGATATATATTTATTTAATAAAAGCCTTATTATACATGGCCATTTTTTTTTATAATAATAATAATAATAATAATAATAAAAACCTTACTATACATGGTCATTTTTTTTGATAGAAAAAAAATGCCTTCCTTTCGTTGATAATTTTTTGGTAGGAAAAATAGTCTTAAAATGCATGGTGATTTTTTTATATATACATTTAATAAAAGCCTTATTATACGTGGCAATTTTT
This sequence comes from Festucalex cinctus, assembly GCF_051991245.1. Classification (NCBI taxonomy): domain Eukaryota; kingdom Metazoa; phylum Chordata; class Actinopteri; order Syngnathiformes; family Syngnathidae; genus Festucalex; species Festucalex cinctus. Next base: position 12,516,149 of record NC_135423.1, on the reverse strand, counting down.
AAATTAAAAAAAAAAAAAAAAAAAAAAAGCCTGACTATGCATGGTGATTTTTTTGATAGAAAAAAAATGCCTTCCTATAGTTGATAATTTTTTGGTAGGAAAAAAAAAAGTCTTAAAATACATGGTGATTTTTTTAAATATATATATATATATATTTAATAAAAGCTTTATTATACATGGTCATTTTTTTTTATTAAAGAAAGAAAGAAAAAAAAAAGCCTGACTATACATGGCCATTTTTTTTTTATTTTTTTTTTATCGAGAAAAAAAGAGCCTTACTATACATGGTAATTATTTTTAAACAAAATAAAAGCCTTTCTATACATGGTTATTACATATATAAACATATATATATATATATATATATATATATATAGATTTATAATAAAACCCTTGCTATACACGGTCATTTTTTTAATTAAAAAAGAAAAGCCTTACTATACATGGTTATTTTTTTTTTTATTGAAAAAACAAAACAAACAAACAAATGTGATTTAAAAATCAAACAAATAAATAAATAAAGCCTTACTATACATGGTCATTTTTTGGATAGGAAAAAAAGCCTTTCACTACATGGTGATGTATTTTTTTGTATACCTATTTAAAATAAAAGCCTTGCTATACTTGTTCATTTTAAAAAAGCGGGCAAACCTGGTTCGATTCCCAGGACGTGTGGTCCCTTCCTGCAGGTTTTTCTCTCACTCTCCTCCGATTCCTGTCAATTCTTCAGCTGCCCTCTCAATTAAATGCTGGTCCTTTTTTTTTTTTTTTTTTTATCGAAAAAAACCCATATGATTAAAAAAATAAAATAAAAACAAAAACAAAATAAAAGCCTTACTATACATGGTCATTTTTTTTTTTATTGGAAGAAAAAGCCTTAAAAAAAATTTTACCATAAAAAAAAGCCTTATTATACATGTTTTTGTTGTTGTTGTTTTTTTTTTTAACAAAATAAAAGCCTTACTATACATGGTCCTTTTTTTTCATTAAAAAAAAAAAAAAAAAAAAAAAGGCTGACTATACGTTGTCGTTTTTTTTTAACGGAAAAAATAAGCCTTGAAATACTCTTTACGTAAGCCTTAATACACTTTTTGTTTTTTTTTTTAAATAAAAAAACTAAACTGTATGGGCTGATGGTTAGCTCATCGTGTTGAGCACCTGCATCACGTGGAGAGGCTTGTCTTGAAGTAGGCAACCCTGGTTCGATATGCAGGTCATTCCCTCACTCTCCTCCATTTCTTGTCAATTCTTCAGCTACCATGTCAATTAAAGGTTAAATACCTTACTATACGTTTTTTTTTAAACCACCCCAAAAAAAAACAAAAAAAAAAACCTTACTATACATGGTCATTCTTTTTGATAGAAAAAAAATGCCTTCCTATAGTTGATAATTTTTTGGTAGGAAAAATAGTCTTAAAATACATGGTGATTTTTTTTATATATACTGTATTTAATAAAAGCCTTATTATACATGGCCATTTTTTTTTATTAAAGAAAAAAAAAAGCCTGACTATACATGGTAATTATTTTTAAACAAAATAAAAGCCTTACTATACATGGTCATTTTTTTTTTGATTGGAAGAAAAAGCCTTAAAAAAAAATTACCATAAAAAAGCCTTATTATACATGTTTTTGTTTTTGTGTTTTAAAAAAAAATAAATAAAAGCCTTACTATACATGGTCATTTTTTTTTATAGAAAAAAAATGCCTTCCTATAGTTGATAATTTTTTGGGAGGAAAAATAGTCTTAAAGTACATGGTGATTTTTTATATATACATTTAATAAAAGCCTTATTATACATGGCCATTTAAAAAAAAAAAAAAAAAAAAAAGCCTGACTATGATTTTTTTGATAGAAAAAAATGCCTTCCTATAGTTGATAATTTTTTGGTAGGAAAAAAAAGTCTTAAAATACACGGTGATTTTTTTTATATATACTGTATTTAATAAAAGCCTTATTATACATGGCCATTTTTTTTTTATTAAAGAAAAAAAAAAGCCTGACTATACATGGTAATTATTTTTAAACAAAATAAAAGCCTTAATATACATGGTCATTTTTTTTGATCGGAAGAAAAAGCCTTAAAAAAAAATTACCATAAAAAAAAGCCTTATTATACATGTTTTTGTTGTTGTTGTTTTTTTTTTAACAAAATAAAAGCCTTACTATACATGGTCATTTTTTTTTCATTAAAACACAAAACAAAACAAAAAAAAACTGACTATACGTAGTCTTTTTTTTTTTTTTTTATCGGAAAAAGTAAGCCTTTAAATACTCTTTACGTAAGCCTTAATACACTTTTTTTTTTTTTTTAAATAAAAAAACTAAACTGTATGAGCTGATGGTTAGCTCATCGTGTTGAGCACCTACACCACGTGGAGAGGCTTGTCTTGAAGTAGGCAACCCTGGTTCGATATGCAGGTCATTCCCTCACTCTCCTCCATTTCTTGTCAATTCTTCAGCTACCATATCAATTAAAGGTTAAATACCTTACTATACGTTTTTTTTTTAAACCACAAAAAAAACAAAAAACCTTACTATACATGGTCATTTTTTTTTTATAGAAAAAAATGCCTTCCTATAGTTTATAATATTTTGGTAGGAAAAATAGTCTTAAAATACATGGTGATATATATATATTTAATAAAAGCCTTATTATACATGGCCATTTTTTTAAATAATAATAATAATAATAATAATAAAAAAAACCTTACTATACATGGTCATTTTTTTTTGATAGAAAAAAAATGCCTTCCTTTCGTTGATAATTTTTTGGTAGGAAAAATAGTCTTAAAATGCATGGTGATTTTTTTATATATACATTTAATAAAAGCCTTATTATACGTGGCAATTTTTAAATTAAAAAAAAAAAAAAAAAAAAAAAAGCCTGACTATGCATGGTGATTTTTTTGATAGAAAAAAAATGCCTTCCTATAGTTGATAATTTTTTGGTAGGAAAAAAAAAAGTCTTAAAATACATGGTGATTTTTTTTAATATATATATATATATATTTAATAAAAGCTTTATTATACATGGTCATTTTTTTTTATTAAAGAAAGAAAGAAAAAAAAAAGCCTGACTATACATGGCCATTTTTTTTTTTTTTTTTTTTTTATCGAAAAAAAAAAAAGCCTTACTATACATGGTAATTATTTTTAAACAAAATAAAAGCCTTTCTATACATGGTTATTACATATATAAACATATATATATATATATATATATATATATATATATATATATATATATATATATATATATATATATATATATATATATATATATATATATTTATAATAAAACCCTTGCTATACACGGTCATTTTTTTAATTAAAAAAGAAAAGCCTTACTATACATGGTTATTTTTTTTTTTATTGAAAAAACAAAACAAACAAACAAACGTGATTTAAAAATCAAACAAATAAATAAATAAAGCCTTACTATACATGGTCATTTTTTGGATAGGAAAAAAAGCCTTTCACTACATGGTGATGTATTTTTTTGTATACCTATTTAAAATAAAAGCCTTGCTATACTTGGTCATTTTAAAAAAGCGGGCAAACCTGGTTTGATTCCCAGGACGTGTGGTCCCTTCCTGCAGGTTTTTCTCTCACTCTCCTCCGATTCCTGTCAATTCTTCAGCTGCCCTCTCAATTAAATGCTGGTCCTTTTTTTTTTTTTTTTTTATCGAAAAAAGCCCATATGATTAAAAAAATAAAATAAAAACAAAAACAAAATAAAAGCCTTACTATACATGGTCATTTTTTTTTATTGGAAGAAAAAGCCTTAAAAAAAATTTACCATAAAAAAAAGCCTTATTATACATGTTTTTTTTTTTTTTTTTTTTAACAAAATAAAAGCCTTACTATACATGGTCCTTTTTTTTTCATTAAAAAAAAAAAAAAAAAAAAAGGCTGACTATACGTTGTCGTTTTTTTTTTACGGAAAAATAAGCCTTGAAATACTCTTTACGTAAGCCTTAATACACTTTTTTTTTTTTTTTTTAAATAAAAAAACTAAACTGTATGGGCTGATGGTTAGCTCATCGTGTTGAGCACCGACACCACGTGGAGAGGCTTGTCTTGAAGAAGGCAACCCTGGTTCGATATGCAGGTCATTCCCTCACTCTCCTCCATTTCTTGTCAATTCTTCAGCTACCATATCAATTAAAGGTTAAATACCTTACTATACGTTTTTTTTTAAACCACCAAAAAAAACAAAAAACAAACAAAAAAAAAACCTTACTATACATGGTCATTTTTTTTTATAGAAAAAAAATGCCTTCCTATAGTTGATAATTTTTTGGTAGGAAAAATAGTCTTAAAATACATGGTGATTTTTTTTATATATACTGTATTTAATAAAAGCCTTATTATACATGGCCATTTTTTTTATTAAAGAAAAAAAAAGCCTGACTATACATGGTAATTATTTTTAAACAAAATAAAAGCCTTACTATACATGGTCATTTTTTTTTTGATTGGAAGAAAAAGCCTTAAAAAATTTTTACCATAAAAAAGCCTTATTATACATGTTTTTGTTTTTGTGTTTTTAAAAAATAAAAAAATAAAAGCCTTACTATACATGGTCATTTTTTTTTTTATAGAAAAAAAATGCCTTCCTATAGTTGATAATTTTTTGGTAGGAAAAATAGTCTTAAAGTACATGGTGATTTTTTATATATACATTTAATAAAAGCCTTATTATACATGGCCATTTTTTTAATAAAAAAAAAAAAAAAAGCCTGACTATGATTTTTTTGATAGAAAAAAAATGCCTTCCTATAGTTGATAATTTTTTGGTAGGAAAAAAAAAGTCTTAAAATACACGGTGATTTTTTTTATATATACTGTATTTAATAAAAGCCTTATTATACATGGCCATTTTTTTTTATTAAAGAAAAAAAAAAGCCTGACTATACATGGTAATTATTTTTAAACAAAATAAAAGCCTTAATATACATGGTCATTTTTTTTGATTGGAAGAAAAAGCCTTAAAAAAAATTTACCATAAAAAAAAGCCTTATTATACATGTTTTTGTTGTTGTTGTTTTTTTTTAACAAAATAAAAGCCTTACTATACATGGTCATTTTTTTTTCATTAAAAAACAAAACAAAACAAAAAAAAGCTGACTATACGTAGTCTTTTTTTTTTTTTTTTTTTTCGGAAAAAGTAAGCCAATTAAATACTCTTTACGTAAGCCTTAATACATACTTTTTTTTTTTTTTAAATAAAAAAACTAAACCGTATGGGCTGATGGTTAGCTCATCGTGTTGAGCACCTGCACCACGTGGAGAGGCTTGTCTTGAAGTAGGCAACCCTGGTTCGATATGCAGGTCATTCCCTCACTCTCCTCCATTTCTTGTCAATTCTTCAGCTACCATGTCAATTAAAGGTTAAATACCTTACTATACGTTTTTTTTTAAACCACAAAAAAAAAAAAAAAAAAAAAAACCTTACTATACATGGTCATTTTTTTTTTGATAGAAAAAAAAATGCCTTCCGATAGTTGATAATTTTTTGGTAGTAAAAATAGTCTTAAAATACATGGTGATTTTTTATATATACATTTAATAAAAGCCTTACTATACATGGCCATTTTTTTAATAAAAAAAAAAAAAAAAGCCTGACTATACATGGTGATTTTTTTGACAGAAAAAAAATGCCTTCCTATAGTTGATAATTTTTTGGTAGGAAAAAAAAGTCTGAAAATACACAGTGATTTTTTTTAAATATATACTGTATATAATAAAAGCCTTATTATACATGGCCATTTTTTTAATTAAAGAAAAAAAAAAAGCCTGACTATACATGGTAATAATTTTTAAACAAAATAAAAGCCTTACTATACATGGTCATTTTTTTTTTATTAAAAAACAAAACAAAACAAAAAAAAGCTGACTATACGTAGACTTTTTTTTTTTTTTATCGGAAAAAGTAAGCCTTTAAATACTCTTTACGTAAGCCTTAATACATACTTTTTTTTTTGTTTTTGAATAAAAAAACTAAACCGTATGGGCTGATGGTTAGCTCATCGTGTTGAGCACCTGCACCACGTGGAGAGGCTTGTCTTGAAGTAGGCAACCCTGGTTCGATATGCAGGTCATTCCCTCACTCTCCTCCATTTCTTGTCAATTCTTCAGCTACCATGTCAATTAAAGGTTAAATACCTTACTATACGTTTTTTTTAAACCACAAAAAAAACAAAAAAAACCTTACTATACATGGTCATTTTTTTTTTTATAGAAAAAAATGCCTTCCTATAGTTGATAATTTTTTGGTAGGAAAAAAAAGTATTAAAATACACGGTGATTTTTTTTTTTACATATACTGTATTTAATAAAAGCCTTATTATACATGGCCATTTTTTTTTATTAAAGAAAAAAAAAAGCCTGACTATACATGGTAATTATTTTTAAACAAAATAAAAGCCTTACTATACATGGTCATTTTTTTTGATTGGAAGAAAAAGCCTTAAAAAAATAAAAGTATATGATAATTTTTTGGTAGGAAAAAAAAAAAAAGTCTTAAAATACATGGTGACTTTATATATATATATATATATATATATATATATATATATATATATATATATATATATATATATATATAATAATAAAAGCCTTATTATACATGGCCATTTTTTTAATTAAAAAAAAAAAAAAGCCTGACTATACATGGAGATTTTTTTTTATATATATATTTAATAAAAGCCTTATTATACATGGACATTTTTTTTTATTCAAGAAAAAAAATAAAAATAAATCCTGACTATACATTTTTTTTAAATCGAGAAAAAAAAAGCCTTACTATACATGGTAATTATTTTTAAACAAAATAAAAGCCTTACTATACATGGTCATTTTTTTTGATTGGAAGAAAAAGCCTTAAAAAAATAAAAGTATATGATAATTTTAATTAAAAAACCAAAAAAACCCCAAAAAAAAACCCTTACTATACATGGTCATTTTTTTTTTATAGAAAAAAATGCCTTCCTATAGTTGATAATTTTTTGGTAGGAAAAATTGTCTTAAAATACATGGTGATTTTTTTATATATACATTTAATAAAAGCCTTATTATACATGGCCATTTTTTTAATTAAAAAAAAAAAAAAAAGCCTTACTATACATGGTCATTTTTTTTTTTATAGAAAAAAATGCCTTCCTATAGTTGATAATTTTTTGGTTGGAAAAATAGTCTTAAAATACATGGTGATTTTTTTATATATACATTTAATAAAAGCCTTATTATACATGGCCATTTTTTTTAATAAAAAAAAAAAAAAAAGCCTTACTATACATGGTCATTTTTTTTTGATAGAAAAAAATGCCTTCCTATAGTTGATAATTTTTTGGTAGGAAAAATTGTCTTAAAATACATGGTGATTTTTTTATATATACATTTAATAAAAGCCTTATTATACATGGCGATTTTTTTAATAAAAAAAAAAAAAAAAAGCCTTACTATACATGGTCATTTTTTTTGATAGAAAAAAATGCCTTCCTATAGTTAATTTTTTGGTAGGAAAAATAGTCTTAAAATACATGGTGATTTTTTTATATATACATTTAATAAAAGCCTTATTATACATGGCGATGATTTTTTAAATAAAAAAAAGCCTAGTTAATTTTTTGGTAGGAAAAATAGTCTTAAAATACATGGTGATTTTTTTATATATACATTTAATAAAAGCCTTATTATACCTGGTGATTTTTTTGATAGAAAAAAAAATGCCTTCCTATAGTTGATAATTTTTTGGTAGGAAAAAAAAAAGTCTTAAAATACATGGTGATTTTTTTAAAAAAAAATATATTTAATAAAAGCCTTATTATACATGGCCATTTTTTTTTATTCAAGAAAAAAAAAAGAAAAAAAAAAGCCTGACTATACATGGCCATTTATTTATTTCTTTTTAATCGAGAGAAAAAAAAAAAGCCTTACTATACATGGTAATTATTTTTAAACAAAATAAAAGCCTTTCTATACATGGTTATTACATATATACATATATATGTATATACATACACACATATATATATATATATATATATATATATATATATATATATATATATAAGTAAAAAAGCCTTACTATACATGGTCATAAAAAAAAAAGAAAAAGCATTACTTATACATGGTCGTTTTAAAAAATAAACGCTTTAACTATAAATAATAAAGCAGTCGTTTTTTGTTTTTTTTTAAATGCTTTACTATACATGGTCATTAAAAAAACACACCTTACTAGCCTTAATATATATGATCATTTAAACACAAAAAACAACACATTACTATAAATATACATGGTCACAACAAAAAACAAAAATAAACAAACAAAAAAATATGGTCTTTTAAAAAAACACCTTACTCTACATGGTTATTGGGGAAAAAAAATCATTAAAAAGGAAAAAACAAACAAGCAAATAAACAAAAAAACCCGCCTTAGTCTCCAAAGGCAACTCCAAGTCTCGCAAAGAAAATGTTATAAAGACTGAGATTTTTGACAGAAGTCAGCCTTCGCTTTTTATTTTTTTCAGACTTTTTCCCACACTATTCTGATCCGGGCCTACTGAGGTCAGAAAGAAGAAGTTGAATCCCCCCCTTCCCCCCTTCCCATGAAACTTCCTCTGTCCTGCTAGCAGTATCCTTATTTACAAGCGACATGTAAACACAGTGGAGGCTGCACACAGGCCAGCAGACAAAAAAAACAAGCCATCATGTTGTTTGTGGATCACTGACTGTGTTTACGTGACGCTTTTGTTCAAAAGCAATCGCTCAACACTGAGCTCTGATGCGGTTTTCAGACAAACTAGCAGATTTTAATTGCATTTAAATCACATTATAAGCAAAAAAATGTTGCAGGCTGACGTCAGCGAGTATCTGCACAGATGTCTGTCTCCATTTTTAGAACCTGGGAAAGGGAATGGGGCAGTTGTAAACGACGAGGCTCCGGAGAATTGTCACATGGATGTGGAAGTGGTCCCATCTGAATCGGCCAATGAGCCCACACACATGTTCACATGGAATTATGAACATATACATTGACAGTCGGACACTTAAACGCTGTGTTGGCAAAACCCAACTGGTTGTCTCAAGTTACCAGATAGCGTGGGAAGATTAGTCACTGAATTGCATTTGCAGATGCATATCACGTATCTTTTGAGTCCCACTACTACACATGCTGCATTCGAAGACCATGTAGTGTGCACGGGAACGCCCCCTTGAACTCGGCAATTCCACTTCCGAAGAAAGTGGAAAGAAAAGAAAAAAAAAAAAAAAAAGGACCCCGACTTCACCGGCGGACTACAATGTGACGTCACCCTGAGCCTGTTTGTCTTTACAAAGTGGACTATTTAGATTCATAAACAGAAACTATTTTAGAAAACTATCACATGGCGACAACACACATCGACAAAATGGTGACAATTTATTTATTGCCGTTTTATTATGAAAAGTCTCGATTATCCATCTCAGTTGAGTTACATTCAAATCTGCAAATCACATTCTCTCACACCTTTCACACTGAACACTTGTTCCTTGGCCGCAGTCGTAGGAATGACATACCAGGACTGTAATGTTGGCATTTACCTGAGGAGGATGAGGCTAACATATTCTTGAGTGTCACTCGCAAAACAAGCAAAATAAAAAATGAAGTCCAACAATAGAAAAAAACAATTCAAAAGGTAGATAGCACTTTCCAGAGCATTATACATCCCAACAACAACAAAATGGTTCTCTGAGCATTGTAAACTTATTCAACACAATATACTTCAAAAACAAGTGGAAATGTGTATGGTAACTTCCATACAAGAGATATGCTATTTTAAGGATGTTATGGGGGGAAAAGGCAAATAAAGTGGTAGAAAATAATTGAACACTCTTTTAAATATAGTAAATAATAATAATAATAATAATAATAATAAATACCGTTAGCCATCTCACGAGGTGGCCATTTTGCCACTTGTTATCGACTGAAAATGACATCAGAGTTGCTAACAAGTAAATACAGCTCAGCTTTAGAAAACAGGTGAGCCGTGATTAGTCGTTACTTGAGCAACCATGATGTGATTTTTAGTGGACAGCAAGTGGTAAAATGGCTGCCCCTGGAGCAGGTGGATTTTGCCGTTTTCCTCATATTCCACAAAACACAACATTAATCAAAATGCTGTAGTTAGACTACTGGGTGCACGTATGCCATATTATTGTAAAGACAATTTTGGGTTGACTTCCCCTTAAAAAAAAAAAATAATAAAAAAAATAAAAAGGCTTTGCAATATTATTATGAGACTGACAGGTTTATATTTTAAGACAAAAGTAGCACTTAACACTTACCCAGAAGAAAACCCCCCAAAAACTTTTATTTTCTTTCTACATACATGCAATGTACACAAACATTTATATTTCTTACCCTCAGTCATCTTGGCAATGTTAATTTTCTGTTGTATCTCTCTCTTTTTTTTTTTTTTTTTTTTTTTTTTTTAAAAGTTCTTCCTTTACATTAAATCACCCATCCCCACCTTTAGAACAAAAAATATTAACACCCACCCCAAAATCAACTTAACAGTCAACCATTTTCACTTGCTTGTGAACATTTATTTTCCAACTGGCTCACTCAGGAGTATCTTCAATAACAACAACCAAAAAGTGTCTAACTATTTTAACAATACTTCCAATAAATTACTTAGATTTAACCTCACTTAATCTGAGATGGCTTTTTTGAATGATCGCGAGAGATGGACACATTCAACCCTTTCTGTACTCAAGATGGCGTAATAATTTTTTTTTTTTTTTTCCCCCCGGTGGCTTGAGCATGTTGTGCATGTGTTTGGCTGTCATTTCATTCTTCCTGGGATAAAATTTGGAAGAAAAAATAAAGAAGGCATTACTTTACATGGCTATTTCTTGGTCACAGTGAAGCTGGTTGTAAAAAAAAAAAATGGTAGTAAAAATGTGGAAGTTAGTGATCGCGTCGCCTCAGAGATACACCTCAATGGTGTCGAAGATAATGCGGCGACACAGCGGGCAATTGTGCTGGTAAAAGGGTTGATGCAGCAGGATGTCGGTGCAGCCTCGACACAAGCACAGGTGCCTGCACGGCAGCAGCACCACCGTCTTGGCGCAGTCGTGGCAGATGACGCACATCTTGCGCTGCTCCTGCTCGTTCAGCAGCATCAGCAGGTTGTCCGCCGGGGCTCGCCACGGCTGCTCGGCCTTCAGAGGCCTCGCCGCGCTCGACGACGCCGGCCGCTCCCGTCGCTGGTCCCCGGCTTGGCCGTCAGGCGGGTCCCGATTGTTCTCCTCGCCGTCCGGGTTGCCGTTCGCTCGGTTTTCGAGCTGCGTCCTCAGCGCCAGGCTCAGCTGGCTTCTGTGGTGAGACAGCTGCTGCCAGATTCTTCTCTCCAGCAGATAGAGGTGAAGCGACATACGGCGGAGGTGGCGCATCACGGCGCGTATTAACTGCAAGGCTGAATGAAGCTCTGTGGAAAGTCTCCGCGCTCCTGGGAAGGAGTTAACGGAAGCCGTGAGTCGCCGCGACGCGTGTCTGGTGACTTCTGGGTTAAGGTAGGCGGTGGTTGTCAGCGCTATAGCCACGGTGAGCGCCAGGCCGTACGTGTTGAGTATGAAAATGCTGATGAAGATGTGCACCAGTGATGCGAGGAAGTCCAACACCAGCTTGCAGGGGGACCACAGGAAAGCCGACGTGCCAATCAGGCTGCTGTAGAGGAAGGTGACGGAGGTGAGCGTGAGCTCCAGCGCCATCTGCAGCGGGCTGGACACTGTCTGCCACACGCTGACCAAGGCCAAGTGAAGGTTGAGGGCGGCGATGAGGGCGTAGTTCACCACCGTGTTGACCAGGTAGATCAGGAGGCTGAGCGCGATGCCGCACGCCTCCAGCAGCAACAGCAGCCCCCGACATATTTGCTCCTTGCCTCGGAGCAGGACGTGAGTCAACAGGTAGCCCACCATCTTCAAGCTCTCCAGAAGCCCCTCCAAAGACAGCATGAGGCTGCCCAGCACGGCTGCCGCGCCGTGGGCGATGTGGGACGTTGCCGCCGCCGTGGAGAGCAAGCAGAGCAGCACCAAGTTGCCCAGTTCCAAGAGGGAGTAGACCAAGAGTGTGGGCAGGTTGATTATAAAGTGGTACACAGCCAGGACAGTGCGGACAATCGTGTGGACGAGGAGGAAGTTGACGTCCAGCATTACGGAGACTGCATCGAGGCATTTTCCGATCGTGGAAATGAGAATGTTTACTGGTCCCATGGCACTGTACTTTCAGTGTGTCCCCACGTCAGATTCCATGTTTGTTTGCATGCTCAGTTATCTCCAATTGAGACCATCGAACGCTGCTTTCGTTGCACCAGCCTTTGAAAAAGAGAAAGACAACTTAACCAATTAACCTCAGTCACTTACCAATTTCTATTTCGGAACGAACAGTCTACGCGACGCACAACCGGATGTTTACTTTCGAAAACGTAGCGCAGACTTCCGCCGCATATTCGCGTTTCCTCCGTTGTTTTTGCTCATATTTTTTTTAACCGAAACCCGACTAGTTCATGTATTTACATCATGGTGGGTCTGAATCGTACTAGAAGTATTAGAGAATAGACGAGGAAACTCACTGTTAGCTTCAACACGTTTCCCGTCGTTGAGGTGGGCGCCATATTTGTTTTGGTCGCGTCCTTTCCAACTTCCGGGTGTCTGTCTGCGCGTGCGCCATATACCCACAGGGGAAATATTCAGTATTTTATTATGTATTCTTATCTTTTTAATAACAAACGGGCAGCGCGTGTGTGGCTCGTTCAGCTAGTTCGATTGAAGTAAATTATCCATCTATCTATCTATCTATCTATCTATCTACGCAGTTCTGTTATTTTAAATAATATTTAGACCTCGCTTTTATTATAGCAAGTCTCAGGAGAACTCAAATTGACCCAACTACATGTTTATGTATTTTGTGAATTTGTGATTTAAAATGACTGTACTGTAACTGCTGCATGTATCAGGCAGGATGTGTTATTATTGTTTATTTTATATATCCATCAATTTTCTTAACTGCTTACTCCTCACAAGGGTCGCGGGGGTTGGTCGAGCCAATCCCAGTCGGCTTCGGGGGGAGGGAGAGAGGGAGGGAGGGAGGGAGGGAGGGTGTGAGAGAGAGAGAGAGAGAGAGAGAGAGAGAGAGAGAGAGAGAGAGAGAGAGAGAGAGAGAGAGAGAGAGAGAGAGAGATTCAGATTCAGATTCAGAATATATTATTGTCATTGTCACAAAGGAACAATGAAACTTCCATACAGCAGAATTGGTAAAGTGCAAAATCCCACAAAATAAATACCCATAAAATAACCCAGTGTAAACATTCGACACAGTATAGGACTTAGTACAACAAAAACTAGCAGCAACTTAAGGTCTTGTCAAGACAGTGCAGTGCAAAAATATTCAGATACCTGAGAATGACATCATGCATCAGTGCAAAAACGGATTATTAATCCAATATTATGGTCGAGGGAGAGAGAGAGTCATGACTCGTGAGTCATGAATGAATGATGTTTAAGTGATGTTTTTGTCTCATGTAACAATCAACAGGTTTTCTACTTGGTTTGTGTTATATGATGTAGAACTATGCAATGTCTAGATGATGTGTGTGGTGACAGGAATCTTTGGTACTGTGTGATGAATGGGTCAGCCAATCGGAGAATTTCATGTCATACGACGTCTTGCCATGATCTATGATGAGATTGATAGATTTTCTATATAAGCTGTCTAAGAAATGTGTGTGTTGCTGGATTATTGTTCGATGTTCTCTGTGCTACTGTTCCGTGAATAAATAGATAAAATCTTATTTGTGTCTGTACTTGGGATCCAAACCTCTTCAGCACACAACAGTGAGAGAGAGAGAGAGAGAGAGAGACATAGAGAAAGAGAGTTGTTAATATCATGCATTATTCCATTACTGTTGAACTTCACTCATTTCTACCAACTTGTTAATCTTAAAACTATGTAAATTAATACTTCCTTCTTCACTGTAATATGCCTCATCCTCCCAATCTGAGCTGCTTAGTGTTAGCGTTTTCTTTTGAGGGGTGGTGGTGGTGATATGATCTGACATGATCATGGGAAATCCTGTTCCGAATGGCATTTGGTTAAGCATCTAATGACACAACATGATACGCAGAGGCAATACAAGCGGCTATAAAAGGTACTTTTGTCTTTGCCATGAAGCTTCTTGCTCCTTTTATGGTATTGCATCCTTCCTCTGGTCTATTAGCCAGACAGCCAGTCAACTTCCTGTGTTTGTTTGGTGCAAGTTCAAATTGCTCCTTTCCAAATGATCACTTTGCTGCTTCTACAGGGATTTCTAAAGTGTTTTTTATGGGCCAATGAAATAGTATCATGTATCAGGTGCACAGGACAGAGGCACCCACTTTCACTGTGGTCTTTGGTGAAAGATTGGAATATAGGTGCATTTCAGACAATATACACACGCACACATGGTGATATCCAAGTCAGTAGACTTTCCAGCTGATTGGACACTTGTCAGAGATAATGCATTCTGCCATCCATCAGATGCAGAAGAATCCATGGTCAGAAAGAACAAATCCGGTCGCCAAGCCAAAAAAGGGCAAAAGACGTAAACAGTGGGGATAGAATAAATCCGAGACAACTCAACGAGTGACAGCCCTTGACGTGTTTCCTTCAAAAAGCCACAGATGATAACGTAGCAGCGGTTGGGCATCTCACCCGCTGGGTCATTTCCCCCTTTTAAAAGGCAGGAAGTGTGTGACCTGCTCTTCCTCCTCTTTTGTCTGCTCATCCCAAGATCTTCTTACTACTTGACCTCAAACTTCAGTGTGATGTTGATTCATTTCCAAAATACTTGTTTTTCATGAGACACATGTGGACAAAATTGTTTGGAAAACCCACAGTCGTCACTGAAATCACTTAAAACTTACAAAAACAATAACAGATAAACAAAAGTATTGAAAATTAAACAACAAAAAACTGCCAGGTCAGAAGTAACTGTGTGTTTTTGCATGACGGGGATAGCCGAGTTAAAAATTCTTCCCTGGGAAGATTCAAACAAAAGAAATCAATTTAGACTCATGATGATTGTCCGATTGAATCCAAGTTTACAGTGGGTAAAAAATGTAAGAGAGAATTGCTAATGTTTTTTGTGGCGTGACTCAGAAAAATATGAATAGCATGACGAACACAGTGGAGCTCGTCCAGGAGGAATTCCTCTTCTTTGATGGGCCTTTCTCGGGACCTTGAGCACGTCACGCGTGCATCTGCAGGATGTTGCTCATGGCAGCTGCGACTTCCTACTTGGGTTCTCGCTATTCTTCATATGTAGCCAGATATACGCGAGATGAATAGAAATAATAATGGTTAATGGTTGATTTGGACACACCTCTCGATCAACTAGACTAAGTGTAATTTCTGGAGAAATTGTGTGGGAATGCTGAAAGCTAAGATTTGAATGCATGTGGAATGCTTATGAAGTAAATTGAGAGATAAATTATTAAATGATGATCTCCTGGTTACTGGACAATGCGCTTTACCAACTGTGCCAACGAGCAGTATCAAACACCTGGTAACGAGGACAAGTTATATGTATGGAAGTGGGCGTGGAAGAGTGACACTTAGAAAAAGTTCACTGTCTGTCCCATTGAAAACGAATGGGGAAAAGTTGTTATTTAACGTTAAATTGTGTGAATACTGTAAGTCATGTGGAATCAGATGATATATACCCCAGGAGGCGAGAATTTTTTAAGCAAGTTGAAATTTGAACAGTGTAAATCGGGAGTATTATGTGGGAGTTGTTACATGGCAAAAAAGTGTGGAGAATAAAAATCACAATAACATATGTGGGAATGCTTCAGCATTCACACAATTAACACGATTGATGATTGACAATAAATGTAAAATGGGAGTGGCAATTAACAGCTTGTGTATCTCAAAGCCTCACTGTAATGTTTTTTTTTAGAAGTCATAAAACCAGATACAAGAAGCCAAAACGAGAGAAAAAATCCCCATGTATGCATCACATCATCCTCTCTCCACATAAAGACTAACCCCGCCCACTCCATATTATCACCATGGTGAAGCAATGTTCACATCTTGTCCTGTGCGGTTATCAAAGTATCTCTTTGTGGCAATCCACGTTGTCGTGACGACGTTTAGCAAAAATTCTAATTCCTCTCCCACTCTCCCCTTCCGAGCCCCCTCACCACACAGCAATGACTGGAAGCCCCCCGTCATACTCGGGCAGCGGCAGCAGCGGGGACAATAGGCGTCTCTCATGATGGGCGGACAACTCCCAGAAACGACTCCCTCTCAGGACTGGCCTCAATGGCTTGGAAAGAATGACTTCTTTTCCGCTCTTTCCTTCCTTCAGCCACCGCTCGGGCCTTGAGCGCATCGCAGTTGACCCGGTGAGGTAAACACTAGTCGTGCGAGGTCATCAATCACACGGGAGAGGCATACACAAACACGCGCACAAGTTTATGTGAAGGACAGCGATGGCAGCCGATGGCCAGGTCCAGCAATCAAGATAATTACGCCTTACAAATTGTTGGGTTAAAAAAAAATAAGACAATCTGGTAACCCAAATTACTCCACTTAAGTGGTCAAAAAGGGAGAGCACCACTTGAGTCATTCATGGATGGATGGATACTTTATTCATTCTGAGAAATTATATCGTCAAATTAATTGTCACAAGCATTTCATGGAAAAAGGTAAAAGACATTCACTTCAACTTCATGATCAAGAACTTTATGAATCATTCATTGTTGCCTTCCTTCCTTCCTTCCCTCCATTCTTTCTGCTTCCTTCCATCTTTCCCTCCATACTTTCCTTCCTTCCTTCCTTCCTTCCTTCCTTCCTTCCTTCCTTCCCCCAAATACATTTTATTCCAATTACATAAACTAGAATGTAGTGGTATAGTTTTTGTGTCTTCTTTCTTTGCTTAACTTCCAGTTATTCCTTCCTTCGTTTGTTTTTCCTTCCTATCATTCTTCTTTCATTGGGGAAAATATCACAAGGATGATATTTAACAGGACACACTTTGGCGGTGCTGGAGGAAGTCAGCTCAGAGAAAAGAAAAGTCCTGTGACACTTTGGAATACATAGTCATTTATCCTCTAAAGTAGTGAAGAAATAGATACTTTGTGTTCGAAAACTTCAGGCTTTGTGAGAGTTCCGGTTCTGCGTCAACAAAACATGCAACTACAAACTGTATTTAAGCATAAACTTAAAAAAAAAAAGATAAGGGATTCAGTTTGCTGAGGCAGAGCTTCTCTTGTCCTGTCTTAGCCTGGGAAGAGTGTAGAGGAGGGGGCCGGCCTTTTCCTGCTTCTGTTTTCCCCGGTCAGTCCCCTGACATAAACGCACTGCCCCGCAAATTCCCACATTCCCTTTCCAGGATGTATCATATTAAACTAGTAGAAAGGGGACTCTCGTTTTGTGTCTCATCCTCAAGGAATTTTTAGAGGCTTCTCTCAAAATATTTTCCCCAAGTTGGCGATTTTTATTTATGCGCGATCACAGTGTGCCGCGCCCTAGCTCCGTTGGAGGCTCTCATGATTTACTGACCTTGGCTGAACAATGCTGTTGTTTTAACAATATACAGTACTATCACTTCAAACCCTAAGTGCTGCGCTTCATTCCAGGGGAAATCAACGCATCAGCGCCAGTGTTTATAACCGTCACATATCACATTGTTGTTTGCAAGCTTGCAAATATACTTTACTGACCAGCATTTGGAGAAAAGAACTGAATCATCACCACATCACAACATGTAGCTTTTTTATTGTACGCATGAGAGTCCAAAAATGACAATTGTTTCCTTCTTTAGTGCGCAGATGGGATGTTGTGTCCAAAGCACAATTAACATGACATCACAGGTGAATCAGACAGCGAAGATATCTTATCGCTATTGGCCTCATACTTCCATCAAAACAAAAAAGGGACATTGTCCATATCTCCATGAGCTGTTCCTCTCCGATAGTTTAATGAGGGGAAACATGAATCACATGAAGGCTTAAAGCAACGTTCAACACATTTCAGTTATCTGTTGCTGTTAAAGTTGTCACAAAACAATATCAAGTTACAATCTGACATCCAGTGTTCATCAAAAACTATGCTTTTGTCAAGATAGCGACAAATACAAAGTTGTAAGATGACCACAATGTATGCATGCAACAATTATTTGTGACACTGACAGCAACTAGATCCAACAATAAAGTCAATCAGAATTATGTAGTAGAGCCCAATTTAATTGTTACGTTTGCAGTCTTGGGAAAAAAAGTGAAAATATAACGAATTTAAAGGAAAAAAAAACTGGATAATAATAATAATAATAATAATAATAATACTAATAATAATAATAATAATAATAATAATAATAATAATAATAATTTGAATAAATGTTCTTAATTCATCAAATATATTTATATATTTTCCTGGTCACATTTGTTGTGTCACTTGTTGCTAGGCAGCGTTTGTGGAGCTCAATCCCAACCGCCCACCAGCCCAAGTGTGTCCTGTATGTAACATCACAAATCATTGGCCTAATACTGTATTGTAATTGACCAAGTCATTTTGATCCCACTGAGGGGCAAATGTTTGTAAGTTTTGGCTAAAGTAGCAAATGCGTGCTTCTGTCAGGGTTCGTTCAAGGTTCATAAAAGTTCGCTAAACATTTGCTGACAGGTTTTATGAGTTTTTATGAACTTTAAACGTAAAGGTTTAAGGTAAACATTTAGCAAATTTGAACAAACGTTGACATATGTTGCAATGACCTTGTCATTTTACAAACATTTGAAGGATGTTGCTCCATTTGCTTCTCAGATATATCTCTTCAATAAAAGACGATTCGATACTTACCTAAGTGGAATGATTTTATTCAGTTCGATTCGATGCACTTACATCTTTTAAATAAAAAATGATTTCCCAAATCAAACCGGTTGTTGCTATAAAAATTGTGCTTTTTCTTGGTATCTATATAGATCCCCAGTCATCCAAAGTCATGGTAATCTGCAAAGGCTGAATCGAGTCAATTGAACTCCTTTGTTGAATTTGTTGTTTTTTGACATCGTTCAAACATGACTGATGCAACTACGCTATTAGGCTAAAGCTAATGTCATTGTCAATCATGACCACTGGGCTGGTTTAATGGCACAATGTCAGTTGAAAGAACAGTCAGAGAATCGTCCATTTTGTGGTTGAAAAACTACAAAATTTCATTTGTTGTAGGCTGACGAGACAAAGCATAGCTTATGTGTCCCATTGCAGGGCCGCCACATCACACGATGCCACACAGACCAGATTAGTCTCGAGTCTATTTTGGTGATGGGTATGATCCAACCAATTTGAACATTTGTCCCCAAGCAGAGGGCGTGCACATCCACAGTGATGCACAAATGCTGCTGGCACCGACAAAATCTCCCTGAAGCTTTCTCATTAACTCTTTGTTGGGTTGCCAACAAATCAAAACAAACCTAGTACAGGAATAGACAATCAACAAATCCAATTTGTAAATATGAAAACAAATACTCGTGTAACACAACCCCTCTGACTACGTCTCCCTGTACTTTCTGTAATCAAATCAGGTGCATCCAGTAAATAATGCATCATGACTTCCTCCCTAGCAGGTAGTGCTAATGGTGCTGAACGGTTCCAAACCAAAACACCCGCCTCTCCACCATCCTTTTGGAAGCAGCTGTGTGGAACCCCTTCAGAGTTACAGTAACTTTGATATGCCTGACTACTCCATATGGAGCCATGCCAGTCCTCTTGGCAGCCACATGTGTCAGACACAGTTTTCCAACACTGAAGGTCAAAGATCAACGTGCACCACACGTCTCACCACTCTTTCATCCGGCTCCAAGTCCACCGACTGGGAAATTTCACACGGTATCAAACAAAGTCACAGAGAAACAGCAGATTGCGAGGTTTTACGACGGACATGGCAGATTGCATGCAATGGCGGGCCTCTCGGGTCTTACAGATGTTGCCGCTTGTGACTGTACCCATTTTTTTTTCCAGGTTTAAGACCGTGAAATGTTTGAGATGAGGCCACTTGTTGGATCAGGGTCATGTGACTATGCAACCAATATGAACAATATACACCATCCATCCCATTTATCAGGGATGGGCTTGATCATTTCATGTATTGATTTCTGATCACCTGCTATTAGTCCAAGGTGTAAACCACTACTAACCCCCCCAAAAAATCATCGATAGGAAATGAATAGATGGATGGATTTTTGATTTAGCCATTAAGACTTCCATGCAGGAAATGTATTACCTCTAGTGGTATGGTAAATATAAATAAACAAATAAATAAACAAATAAAGAAATTAAATTGCTGAACTTTATTTGTCAAATTAAAACAGATAGCGCTCTATTACAGTGGCTTTAACGTCTGTTTAAATGTAGTACACCAGTTTGTTTTTAAACATTTATCTAGGTAAAATTATATTATAAAATTATTATGTTATTATAAAAATTTAAACCTTTACGTTTATGAGTGAACCATTTAACTATAGAGCTGCTGTAGTTGTGAGCTGTGATTACAGCTAAGTAATGTAAACATCATTCTGGAAAAACAAAACAAAACGAAGGACAGAAGGAAAAGTGAGGCAGCCAGTGCATATCAAATATGAGTACTGCTCCATTACGATGTACTCGTTCTTCTTTTGAAGCTCAACCTCAGACAACCCTCACCTACCCAACCCATATAAGGCAGCCCCCACCGACGTGTTATACCATCAAGCTCAGCTGTTACAAACGTGGTCCAAGTGTATCTAAGTTGAGCAGATATTAATGTGCTAGCTATGTTGGGCTGAGGAATTTCACTCCATTCACTTTCTGCCAGTCTGTGTATGCAATATAGAGGTCAGGTTAGTAGGTTTTGCAATCATTTTGTCTAATGTTTCAAAAAAAAAAAAAAAAAAAAAAAGAGGAGGGGGAGGAGTTACTTGTTGCTGGGATAAGTAGTGACACTGATCAATTAGGCTAGTTATCAACAGTTGCTATTTTTGTGAATTGGAGATTAACCTGTTGACTTAACTCATCCTCCATATACAAACAATTATTCACACTAACGTGGACGATTTCCAGTCTTCAATGAAGCTAACATGCACATTTTGGGACTACCTGGAAAGAACATGCAAACTCCTCACAGAAAAGTCATATTGAGCCAACAGTTTTGGACGAAGTGTTAACCATCACTCTGGACATGCTGCAAGTACAAAGTCAACAAACCAAAGTATTGGACAAATTAGGCAATTATGAACCATGCCACTGTCTGAGAATGTGTTTCGTAATCTAAAATGTGTTTCGTAATCTAAAACTGAGTCATGTGCTATTCACTCTATTACAGTTTGGCAAACTGCGCACATATTCTATCAGTGAAAGCCAAAACCGTGTTGGCTCACAGCCTGATTACCTGCCAGGAGACCAGCAGGGAGCGAGCGTCGGAGTCAGAGAAAGGCGGCAAAGAGCAAGCGAGGTCAACATCACATACTGTACTGTAAATGATATGATGTCTTCTGGCAGGTGTTTTAACATAGTTTGTAGCGCATGCCTCTCCGATTCATTCCCTGTCTTGTGTCCATATTAAGATCGGTAGCCTGCACGCCAGGGGAGGGAGTCACCCTGTGTTGATATACAGTCCTGTTGATACTGTAGAGTGGGAGACAACAGGCAGTATTTACTCTTTGCTCATCATAAATAACCTTTTTCTGGCAACAGTTGAGTAGAAATCATACATTTCTTTATACTTGTGCCAAAATGGTAACAATTCAGGCTTAACTATAGGAAAACTTGCTCCTCACAAGGGTCGTGGGGGTGCTGGAGCTTATCCCAGCTGGCTTCGGGCAGTAGGCGGGGTACACCCTGAACTGGTTGCCAGCCAATTGGCTGCAGGATACACAGAGACAAACACCTATACACCCCCACCCCCCCACACACACGCACGCACGTCGCACGCACACAATTCGGAGCACCCAATTAACCTGTCAATCCATGCATGTCTTTGGAATGTGGGAGGAGACCGGAGTACCCGGAGAAGACCCACGCGGGCACGGGGATAACATGCAAACTCCACCCAGGAAGGCCGGAGCCTGAACTTGATCTTGCCTCCTCAGTACTGGGAGGCGGATATGCTAAACACTCACAACTGTGCTTGGAAAACTTGAAAAAATAATTTAGAAAAAAAAAATCACTGTCTTCCCAAGTTAATAAAATGTACCTAAATAAATGTTTTAAAACAATCTGTTCTTAAAACATTTGAAACAAAACGGCTCCTTGCCGCAAGAAATCATGGAGGAGGAGGAGAGGAGAGGAAAAAGAAAAATCTGAGCTGGAATTGAACCTGGGACTTGCTGCTTACAGAGCAAACACACTGACCACTATACAACTCGTTCAGTTAGGTTCCACAGTGCACAAGTTTTACTTGTAGTTCATACAAGTGTCAGCCAGCGTGGGATTTTAAGACAGCCAATTGTGACTGCACTTTGGCATTGCAAATGTGAAGGGAAATTGATTGCTTTGAATTCATTTGGGCAGAATGTTTACTGATAAAGGCTACTTTTGTCACTATCCTATGGAGATCTCAGAGAAAGTGGGCGCACGTTTAGTACACAGAGGCGGTGCGGGGGTGGGTCCGCACCTTATGACGTGATAAAGTGAGCACTTGCTCATTTTCTCAGGTTGGGAGGGGCTGGTGCTTGGAGAGCAGAATGACCGAGAATTTCTCAGAGAGGGGCGAATGGAGGAAAACACCACTTTGGTCATGTGTTTGGTGAGGAATTAGCATGTTAACATGGCTTAAAAGCTCCAAAAAGTTGACTTTTCATGTTGCTGTTCCTTTAAACAATCAAAATCAGCTATTTTGAATTGCAACAGTCGTCCCAGGACATTACAAAGAAAATCATAGACAAGCATGTTAAACCCTGCGTGTTAACCATGCGCGACCAACAGTCTCACCCAACTGCAATGGGTGTATCCTCCCTCCCTCCCTCCCTCCCTCAATGTGTGTGCATCTTAAGGACCACTCCATGCTACACCCTCCTCCTCTTGACTCTCTCACACACATTTTCACACACACATCAGACGGACCTCCACCGTACCGATCAACAAACATGGACGTGCGACTCTCTGCCTCTCTGCTCGCCGGAATTGTGCTCCTCTTTCACGGCTTCACGGGTGAGTGCATCCGTTGCTTATTGCAGAACTGTAACTAAAGCTTTTTTTTTTTTTTTTTGTATCTCTTCATTCAAAAACTCACAGTTAAAAGTAGCCAGTGTGGATATATTTGGGCTTTATGGACTTATTGCCTGCAGAAAAAACTTTTTAAGAGTGCAAGTTGTAAACTAGCCTACTGACTCATCGTCTTGCTTACATTAATTTTCTGCAAAAAAAAAAAAAAAAAAGAAAAAAAAAAGAATGAAGCGTGAGTGTTGTGTTTATGCATGTGTAAACATTTTATAGCGCACAATATTAGAGTTGTAAAGTGAAGTTGTTTTAACTACATTGCTGCTGTGTTTGTATGTAAAATATCACTGACAAACTTTGAGGTAAACTGTAACTCACTGTATAAAGCTGGTCACATTAGCTGGCTGTATGTATTTTTAGCCCTGCAAAGAAGTCCTCTGCTTTCTGTCAGCTCCCGTCTGACCTGAGTACGTTCCGGTCATATATCATTGGAAGAAGTTCTCAGCGTACGTCGTGATGCATGTCTTAAAATGTGTATTATTATTACACGAGGAAAGTAAAGAAGGTTTCCAGTGCGCTGCACACTGGCTGCGAAAGGTTGTGTATTTATTTTTAGAGGATTGCAATCCGGTGTTAACAACTACTGTGCAGCTTCGTTTCTACCGTTGATTTACTTAGTTTGTGCATGTCACATGCCGGGGATGCTCATGCGGCCCCCGCCCATCCCGAACCTTTCCTCCTCTTTCAGGGTTGGACTTCCCGCCCGCTGTTCTAATGCTTCTTTGCCTTTGACCACCTTTCCCTACCTCCTCCATGCACATTGTGTTTGTTCATCTTCCGTTTAGGGTCAGCCTGACCATTGTTCACTGCTTCTTACAATTTATCCCCCCCCAAACACACTTAGTAGTCACTTCCTGGACCTCGCCCGCCTCACTCACGCCAATGCCAGTGCAATATTAATCCACTGATTCATGTCATGTCAAGGAACTAGGGATCAGCGTTATTATAGTATTGGAATTTTCATTTTAATAAGTTTTTATTTCGTTTGAAGTAAGCGGGAGCGACGTCATCTGAAGGTGATTTTTTATTGGCTGCTGCTAGATGATGTCACTTCTGTGTGACATACTTTTCAAACATCCTTATTCCGGCGGTTAATCAAAATAAATCTCCCGTACTTAAAAAAATCACATTTAAAATCATCCTCAAAGAATCATGGAATACTGCAAAATAAATATTTGAATTTTGTTTTTTTTTTAAAGCTATGATGTGTCCACTACAGAGGACATTTTTTTAAAACTTAAAAGCTAGGCTCAAATACAGTTAAAATAATTCAAACAATACTTTAATGTGTTATTAAGAGTCTTATAGAAAACATGCTAACAAAATATAAAACCTAAATTTGTTCAATAAAAAGTGTTATACACTTACTTTTCCTCTTCCCAAAAAAGTGCTTGCACTGAGGAAAGCCATTTTCTTTGCAAAGCCCCACCCCTACACATTTGAATGTCCTCTATAGAGCACAAAGGAATTAATTCAATCGTATGCACTGGGTGGGAGATATTCAGGTTTAAAAAGGTCCACTACAGAGGACAAATTTGAAATGCTGGTAGTCAGGAGTTTACAAAAGAAGTACCATTTAAAATACAAGAAAGGGGACAAATACTTTTAAGATTCGGCCTAAAACATTATTGAGGTCTAATAGTGAGTTTTTTGTGACTGTATTGCGTGGGAAAATATGGAAATGTTGCTTGGAGTCCACTCAGGCCTTTGGCACGTCAAGCCAGCCGCTGCGTGGCTCCGTACATGACTCGCTCATCTTTTGTCGCCACCATGACATCATAGGAAAGACAGCCTGGGCGCTGAAGTGCAGCAGTGACCCAGGACACGTTCACTTCCTGTGACACGGGCCAATCAAGCGGGGCCAAAGAGCAGCCGCATTGGACTTGGCTGATGTAAAGGGCGCCACTGTCTGTTCCTCACGGCGACAATAAAACGGCCTTGTTCTACCGCAGCATGCAAAATGGAGGCTCGGCAGATCTGGCTGACGATCAGCACAGTAGAGCCCATAAAGCCAGATTCATTTTGCGCAGTCAAGTCACGTGTGGCGCTTTCACTTGTAACCCTTGTTGGGAAAAGGTGGCATTTAGAGGTCTTTAGTTCATGTTCTCAAGCTTTCTTTTCCTGGGATACACTCTCTTTTCAAAACGCTTTATTTATTTATTTTTAATAAAACTGCTAAAAAAAATTTGGTCGACTATAATGTGCTAAAAGTTGAGTTGAGCCTGCTTAATCAATGTTTCACTAGCATCTTTAGCACCGTATAACAGTCCTAGGTTGACTGTAGGTAACTTTTTGCATCATGGATCAGTTTCATGTCAAGACATTTCAATGACACAAATAACAACAACAAATAATTAAAAATACATCGCGCTGAATATAGATGCAATTGATATGAACAAATTTTCATTAGCACACAGCTGTTGTCCATGCTTTAGTGGACATTCCTCACCAGCAGTCCCATTGTTTCGCTCGTTTGACTAAGTCAAGACTAGCGGCAATCAGAATAGCCAAAGCTAGCAAAGCTAACTGCTATTCTCAACGACAACTAGCTTATTTTTATCCTCTCGGACCCCCGCAGATGTATAAAGACTGTGTCGCCTTGCTGGCTTGATATTGGCTGCTCCACAAAGTACTTTACCCTTGTTTGCTTTTCCATAAAGGCCTTTATTCTGGGTTCCACAATCACACAGTTAGAGCTTATAGCACCGCCCGCTGCTTTATACCTTTCCTGGGGTATGCATAGTTTTGATTCCGTTCTATCTTAGCAAACTGTGCTTTCTATTTTCCTGACTCCCAAATATGAAATGTGGCTTCATACTGATCATGTCAGTTGCTAAATATAATGTAACTTATTACTTTGAGGCATTTTAATCATAGGATAAAGTCAGAGGCTTTTCAGTCACACCACGTGTGATTGAGTAATTGGGCCTATTACTGTACACTTTCAAACATCTCTGGAGCAGATTCTTGTCTAGTGGAACTGTGCGCTAAACAATATGTGTCTTTATTCAGCGCGAGCTTTGAGCCGTGTTGACGGGATCTCATGCAACAGCTTTCTCAGTGCAAGTCCATAACTCATGTGGGCCTCGATCCGCATCAGTCTCACCTTTAAAGAGCAGACATTCTCTGAATATGATACAAAATGACTTGTGACCAAAGTTTTACTCACTGAGTATTCAGACATGTTCGACATGGACAAATGTTGTGGGACATTGCCCTTACTTTGAGTCGTTTATCTTACTGTGACATTTTGGTCAAGCTTCCAACTTTGTGGAAAGTTTTTGGGGGAGGCCCTTTTTACTGGTCTAGCATGACTGTAAAAAAATGACAATGATTGTCCATGTCTCTGCTTAAGAAAAAATACAAGACAAATACCAATGATTTCCCTCCCCTCCCAACACAACTATACAATATTTGCTCCCTTCTGTGTAATGAAGTGTTGTAGTGGTTCACCTGCAAGCCAAAGGTTTCCTTTTACAGTCTGATCTTTCTATTGATGTGAATCCTGTCCATTATCACCATTACCGGGGTCAATACCAAGCAGTGCTGGAGGCTGATTGGTGGACACAGCTGCTTCCAGGACTTTGTGCTGGTGTCATCACTCAGCCGAGTCCCTCTATTATTTGCACGCAGCACTTCAAGCTTGGAAACAATTCACGTCTTGTTGAATGACATATTTATGTAAACGCTTGTTTCACAGCGCGAGGAAGGAAGTTGCAAGTGTGTTTTGTCTCACTAAACAATTAAGTCTAGAAAAAAATTCAATACAGTACTTCTTATAACAGAGTTCAAGATGGCTCGGCCGGGAAGGATTATGGGAGTGTTGCAAATATCTTGAAGGTGGGAAAGTACTGTGTGTTTAATGTGAAATTTGCAACAAAAAAAGCAATTAATTGGCTTAAAATGTATATTTATCTAAGCTACTATTATTTGCAGGATAAATTATTTTCCACTAATTTACACACCTTGTTAGATCATTGCTGACCATTGAAGATGTTCTGTTGATTTACAAAAAATAGATGAAATGAAGAATGATCTAAATTATCTGATTTTAGCTTCACAAAAATGAATATTCTCAGATTTCTGCACTCCATGAAAGCAAACTGATTATCTTTTGTGTATGTTGAGAAACTTGCAAACAATAACCATGATTTTCCCTTATTTTCCGACGTTACGGATCAAAACAGCAATCGAATCATACTCCAAATAAAAAAAACAGAACCATTTTCTTGACCTAATGGCGTATTTCTAATCCTTTCCCAAATGCAAAGTTGCCATTTATGACACAATATATCCCATAAAAAAAGTTGTAATCATTCATGGTGCACAGCAAAATGGCTCAAAACGAAATTGCATTGAAGTCATAAAAAATGGCCTGCAGCACACACACCTTTGTGACAGCAACGTAATTCCAGCTGTATAAAGTGGATTAAAGGTTGCCGGGCCTCTGTCGGGCCTGGCTGGTACTACTTAAATCTCCGTGCTGAGAGTAACAGCTGCACACACCTGGCGACTGCACAATGCTGAGAACACACGCGCAAACCACTTTTATTTAGCCTTATTTGATCATGAACTCACCCTGGTCAGACTTTCTGTTAACAATATTTTACAAGATTGTCATTAAAAGTTGATGTATACTGCCAAGCAAAAAGAATTGGGCAGTATTATATTGCAATGAGCAAATATGAATGTCACTCAGTATAACGCAGACCTCTACCAGGTCAAAAACTGTTAACAGAAGTGGAGCTTGTTAATTAGTTCTGGGATTCATTGACGCCAAAGTTACTCAAAGAGTGTGTTAGCGCTAGCATCTGCACAAATATTACTGTTCAGAGTGCTATGAGGCAATGTTTGTCAGACATTGTTATAACACAGACAAGCTTTGTTAGTGTTCGTCATGTACGTTAGCACAAAACAATAAGCTGTTATCTAACTTTTATCTACTTCCTGCAGCCAAGTCACAGTAGATAAATGCATAGTTTGTTTCGAAATGTGAACACAAGACTAGAATGAATTGACAAAGGTGCACCAATTTGAATATTAAGTCAGTAAATAGACATTCTCCTCTTGCTCTTTAGTTTGACTTCTTTTTGCAAGTTCATTGGGTGACAAAGGTGACCGTAAATGACATTTCACAACCTGTCTGATCAAAGACAGTTCTAAGCACAAACAGGATGAAGGGTTCTGAGGCGTCTGCAGATTCTTTGGTGGGGCAAATGACTGTACCTTTTGAGACGAGGAAAGGCAGGATGTCTTCTGACGTGTTTCAAAGAGTCGTTTGGCTGTTTAGTGAGGTTGGCACTGAGGTTGAGTTTCCTCCGGAATGAGCTGATGAGTAAAACACAACATCATCATCATCATCATCATCATCATCACCACAAAGTGTGCTTAAGTCATAATAATGACAATGACCAACTATTCAGACAACGGCTAGAGATTCTAAATTGTCCATTGGCATGAATATAAGTGTGAATAGTTGATCTGTATGTGCCCAGAACTTCTCATGGAAGAGGGTTTGTGATTAACCAAAGAGTATTTAGATATGAGAGTCACCAGATGTCTCGTTTGTGAGTCCTGGGTCCCGCATACTAGTGGATTGGGCCGACCCCATTGTTTTGTCCTGTTATTACGCAGATCCTGTCCTGGCGTCCCGTTTTGTTGTTGTTGTTTTTTGCCATGTGTATGTCAATCACATAGTAATCGCAATTCATACAATAAACCCATTAAAAGGGGAATTTAAGTTAAATTGCTTCCAATTTCATATTCAGAATCATGAGAAATGTCGTCCTTTGTAGTGCATTGAATTGTTAAAATTAGCACTGTTGAATTGTCAGCCAAGATAGCAAGCATTTAGCATTAGCTACAGTAATAACCCCACCGATATGAGGAACCACAATAGTTGAACTATGAGTTTGTTTGTGGTGCGGAATGTTAAAATGGGGAAAAGGAGATAAGGGAGACAACTTTCCCTGAAGACACTTTGTTACATAAATGAGCTAAAAAAAAAAAAAAAAAAAGAAGAAGAAGAAAGAGTAGATCTGATGATTGTGACTCACTTCCTTGAAAGAGTCAGAAGACCTTTACTGATGTCTCTTCTAATAAGAACAAATGGCTGTTTTGAAGGATTTAACGGATTGTGTGGTAACTGCTCCTACTCAGTTTTTATTGTAAAACTTTGTAATGAAACATATTGCACACTGTAAATGTAGTGTTGCATGTAATAAGCTAGCTTGCTGATACACTACTCACACTTCTTCTGGTACCTTCTCACATTTACATGACACATCATGTACTAGAGCAGATCTTTGTATGCAGATCGATCGATCCATCCATCCATCCATCCATCCATCCATCCATCCATCTCAAAAATAAAATAAAAACACGAAAATAGTATTTGCCAAGATACTGAGGATCTTTTAACATTTTATGTTCAAGCTCCAGATCAGGTTATCCGTTTAGAAATATATCAATGTGCTTTTTGTTCTCAGCGTAGGTCAAAGGTGACTCAGTAGCCCCGAGGGTAGCCAGTTGTTCCTGCTTGTCATTCACACTGACGCCACTGCCACACGGACGCTTGCGGCTTTCACAAATGACGAACATTCCAGGACGCTGCTTGGGGTGTGAAGTAACAAATGTAGTGGACATTCCCAAGGAGAGGGATTGTTGTGTACATACATAGGAGCGGTTTGCGGGACATGTGCTGCAGCAGCAATGTGTGTCATATAAAACACACCCAATTTCAAGAACGCCTTTGCAACATGTGGTAAATACAACAATAAGGCAGCTTGGTGGTATAGTGGTTAGCCGTTTGTGTGCTTCACAGTTCTGAGGCTCCGCCACTGTCTAAATCTGCTGGGATTGATTCCAGCTCACCCTACCCATAATGAGGACAGACTCTATAAAAAAAAAAAAAAATGGACAGCTTGATAAATGCACAAGGGCTAATGGTACAAAATAATTATATTTCAAAAAGGATGATTTGATATGAAAACGGTGCTTGAAAAAGTAAAAGTAGGGACACTAGTGGAAGGCCAGCCAGTTTTATAGTGTAATATACAATCCAATTTATTTATATAGGCCATTGGCTTTAGCAGCGACACTACTAAAAAGTCTCAAAAGAAGCAGAGGTCTGCTCACAGAGCTGCAGGAAGTGCAGACATGAGCCTGCAGAGCATCAACCAGACATAACAGTGCAAGGGAAACGTGATCCAATACGGTTCTTAGATGGTCCAGATTGGCAGACTTGCACCTGTGTGATTGACATCATCCAGTATGCACTTAAGCGTTTTCTCAGGAACTTTTTATAGCAGCCTGAACCACAAAACCAGGCAGATGGATATTGATTTGTCACATGTAATTCAAGTTCAGTTAGAAATGGCGAGCAAAGAAAAAAGCAGTGTGGCTGCCATTGTGTGTGTTATCACAAATTTGAGACAATGTGTCAGGATGTATAAGACAGTGACTATTTTAAAAAAGCACAGACTGGATTCAACAGTCTTACAGTCTGCAGGCTTTTTTTTTTTTTTTTTTTTTTTAAACAATATCAATTTTCTATAGTGTTTGTTCTGTTCAGGGCTGCCGGGAGCTTGATTCTATCCCAGCTGACATCAGCTGAAAAGCAGACAAGACAGAATGTGGATTGTTCATTACAGTTGGTAAAAAAAAAAAAAAAAAAAAAAAAATCTTACGACAGGCAGACAACAAACATGAATCAAGCAATGATCCATTTTGTGTAATGACCCTAAGTTAGGTAAATAGTCCCTTAGCGGGTGTCTGATTTCCTGTTGGTGGACCTTCCTGCCAATACATCGCAGGAAACTGGCTACATTGAAGAAATTGAAAATAGCATGTGCAGAAATCCCATTGGACAATTTGGGCAATGCTACCCAAGCCACAGTTCGCTGAAATTTGGAATGCTTGATGGTCCTCAAACTAGTTACAGAACCTTTCACACCGACAGACCAGTTGGGTTCAGCCACCTTTACGACCCCAATGAGGACAAGCGGTACTGAAAATAGGTGTTGTGTTGTGTTGTTTTGGACTTCTTCTTTCCAATGTGGCATCCAGTTCGAGAGGTTCCAAATTGATACGTAAACGTGAGGTGGTCCCGAGGGAGACACGCGTTGGAGACGAGAGTCCCGTCAGGATGGTTTGCATCTCTGCTTAATAATGGATGTTGTTTCCCTGAAATAATGCTCCTAATGCACATTACAATGCTTTTAACCTAATGCAGCCAAGCGGGCCGCAGCCACGGGCCGTGCGTCTGACTCCACACAGTCAACTGATGTGGCTTTACCTTGTTTAGTCACACTACGTGGTTTGAAGCACTTAACCTTTCTTGGTTTTGTTTTTTCTTAATGTGTTTTCATTTTGCCTACAGGAAGATTACATGCACTTTGTGTCATATCGGGACAATATAGACACTTTTGGGACTGTGGTTTCTTTTTGTAATTACTTCCACTACAGATTGAACCACCACAGCCTTAGAAAATATACTAACCCCTTAGACTACTGTGCTGTCCTTCTTACAATATTTCTTGACACTTTTCTTTTAATGTCTCAGGCAGCTCAATTAAAATTGTGGAAAAATTCGGTGCTGAATTTAATTAGGATTGCCTTGCCGGGGGTGTGTCATTCTGCTTAAAAATAGTTTTTAATGATTGTTTTTCTCATTATGATTGGGTTAGGTTTCTTTGATGTGACTGTTCCCAGTAAGTGGAAACAGCTGATACAGAGCTAAAGGCATCGTTGTTTTCATTTCACATTTACAGCTTCATATCAAGTCACGTGGCATGTTTGGTATCAAAGTATTTTAGACGAGGCGTTTAGCAACCAAGGCATGTGAGCATGAGTCAACAATAATTAATAACACTCAGTCATTTATTATTATACTTAAACAGTGTCCTTGGGGTCTTTGATGGGTGCTTGGAAATTATTATTATTAACTGGGATACTGGTCCTAGCTGTTCGACAGTAATAATAATAAAAACAGATTTTTACACTGTATATGTAATGGAGAGAAAAGAAATGATTTCACTTATTTGCTATGGAGACAATTAACTCAATCATTACGAATCAAGGTTCAACTTTAGTGGTTCCACTATATGCAGCAATGGAGGTAAAACACCATTTGATGCTCCAAGGTGGAGAAAACACCAGGTCCAAAGTCTGAAAATCTGACAGTAAAGCCAGTCTATCTTTAGCCATAATTTTCCAGGAGCGAGGAATGCACTCGAACTTGCGCTCTCATTCTTGTGAAGCCATGTCATGGAACGTCTCTACCACACCACCACAATCAGCGCTGTCCGAAAATATCGTCCCTGTTGGCCTTTCCCACACTTCTGAGCACTTTTTTACTGTTATTTTACTTCGGCCTTCTCCACAGTGGGCTCGTACGGGGACTGTGCTGTGCATTTTGGGACGTGGGAAAGAGGATGGAGTGGGCGTTTGTACCATCATGAGGAAGCGGAGCACTGAGATGCAATCACACAAACAAATACACACAAATAGATTTGAAGCTAATTTATAAATGCATTTTTTTTGTTTTTTTTTTAAGTTGAGAGAGTGGTGGAGCTGGACGTGGGAATAGCTTGTGTGATGTCAAAAGTCAACGCGTTTGTGTTCATGTGTGTGTGCGTGAGCGAAACTTGTAAATAAAGGGTAGTTGGTAGGTAACTTCAACTGTTAAGCAGTCAGTTAATCAGTGTATCAGTGCTTTTGTTTACTCGCTGTTGGTTTCTCATGACATCCTAGCAAAGGAGACAAAATATGAAAGTTATCTTAGCGCTAGCTAGCAGCTAGTATGACACAAGTGGTTTAAATTGGTCCAAAAAAGACCCTGCATTCTGAAGTTGGCCAGTGTACTGTATGGTAAGGGATCCTGGAGGTTAAAGTAAGATATTTTAAACTAAAAAGGAAATGTTCTGTAGGTTGATGCAGCTGCATTCTCTCTGATATATGTTTAGTAAATATATGGCTTGGTAAAGCATTTTGGACAACATATGGTGTTGATAAAAGCACTATACTGTATCATTGCACTCCAAATCAAATGGGATTTTTCATTTTTTTGGACTATAACATGTTTTTGGAAAAAGTACAATTGTAACCTAACCTTGCTCTCGCAAGATGAATTCTCGCGGTATTTGTGTGTTCACAAGCTCCGGAGAATACATCTTGTACCGCTCCCGCTGACCGATCACAGAGCGACATTGTGTTTGGGGGCGGGATATGCAACTCTGATGAAACCAGGAAGCCAGCGCCGATGCTGGAGATAACAAACAAACCTTACATGGACGAATGACAGCTACAATTAATTCCGTCCTCGCAGAATTACTCACCATTTCCATGTTGAACAGCGAGAGGCACTTCGTGCATTTCTAGCTGCTAATATGTTCGTGCTTTTCCCCCCTTCGACAAGAACGAAGACGAAATTTCACCCGTGACCGTGATTGGTTAAAACAAACGTGTCGAATGTCGCATCGTCCAATCAGCTCTAATTTTTGTCCAGAATGTCCTGCCTTTTACCGACGAAATTACTGTGGAGAGGTACCAGATGGATATGTAATATTGCCAGGTTAATTGTAACCCATTTTATTGGGGGACTTGCTAGACGGTAAATGAATAGCAAAGGGTGAATTTGGGTGTGAGTCTGAGCTCTATAGTAGTTGGTCTGGCAAGGATGCAAACGAGACAGAACTTCCGAGGACATGTCACTGAGACTGTGGCTGAAAATCTTCAGAGCAAAAGCACTGATGTTACATCTCAGCCGACGACTCAGTCTTAATGCCATTCACTTGAGATTGAAACACCAGAACGTGTTAATGCCACATCTCAAGATTAACCTTGTATGCTAAAAATTCTCTCCTGTGATTGGTTGGCAATCTGCACAGGGTGTACCC
The DNA here is from genome assembly GCF_051991245.1 of Festucalex cinctus. Lineage (NCBI taxonomy): Eukaryota > Metazoa > Chordata > Actinopteri > Syngnathiformes > Syngnathidae > Festucalex > Festucalex cinctus. Next base: position 12,481,972 of record NC_135423.1, on the reverse strand, counting down.
TGCCTCTCACCCAAAGTCGTCTGGGATAGGCTGCAGCTGACCCCATACCCGAGTGATATCAAAGTGAATGTACTAAAAATCAAATCATCTCTATTCGCCAAGTCTGTTGGAGGTCTACTGTGGACTCGACATTGCATGAGTGGTGACAAAACAGATGTAGATCTTGTACTAATGTAAGACCGGAGTCTGGCGGGCTGAGAAGCGAGCCAGCATCAGCACAAGCTGATCTCCACGGCAGGTGGTTTGTTGAAACCTAATATGGAGTCACATCTCCAGCAGAAACCAGAGAAGGAAGATTCTTCCCTCCTTCCTTTCTGTGCTGATGTGTGGTCCGCTCTGACTGTCGCCACTTTTATTTACATTCTTTGCATCCTCGCTCCCCTCCGCCTTTAGCAAATTGTTTACTCTGATGGCATGTTGAATGGATACTGACGACGTTTGTCTTTAGAGTCCTGGAGATCGCTACATGCGTGCACAAGGAAAGTTTCTGTCAAGTCGCTGCGACATGCTGACTCCAGTTTTGCTGAGGAATCGTGAGAATGCAAAGTTCAATGTGTGTGTGTCTGTGTACGCGTGTGCTGCACCTGCTTCTGTCCATCATTTTGAGGCCATCCAAAATGTCACAAAACGCCACACTGCGTCTTTGTCCTACTTAGTCACATCTTATTTATGGCATCTATGCCTGGGTTTGGTCCACCATTTTGATAATAAATCTTTATTTAGTGGTATAAGCGTTTCATACCATGTAAATCCATCCATTGTTTTCCATACTGCTTATCCTGTTCAGAAACACATGGAGGTTGGAGCCTATCCCAGCGGACCCAACCCCAGACGGAACGGCAGTAAGTCATAAAACTTGGACTTGATCCCACGCCAGCTGCACGAATATCAGCTATTTGAACCACTGAACTACCAATGGCCCTTATACAAATCCTTATTGCTTTCTTTATGCTAGCTCCAGGCCGATTATGCAGCCTGAGTTACCGTGCTGTTGTGGCACAATCGGCAGTGGAGGTGGATGAGTTGAGCAGTGGTTCATTTGCAGAGGTGAGCATTTGTCAGTATGGCGGGCGCTCTGTCGATTTGTCACTGGTGGACATTTTAGGGCTGCTCGATTATGGAAAAAATAATAATCACTATTATTTTGGCAATAATTGAAATCGCGATTATTCAAACGGTTATTTATTTTTTGGTACAAAACAAGAAAATGTTTACACATTTAAAAATATTAAGACAAATAAAAAAATAGAAACACTATATAATTATGTAAGTTCCTTTTCCTTTGTAAGTTATTTATTTATTTATTATTTATTTTTTAATGTTATTAAAAATTTTAAGTTGGAGTGCAGCATGTGCACTCGTGTAGTACGACGATCATTTATTTTTAGTACAAAACAATAAAATGTTTAAACGTAAAAAACAAATAAAAGTATTAAGACAAACAAAATTATTTGAAACACTATAATTATGCAAATTCCTTTTCAATTAAACAAAATGTATTAAATTTGTTATTTTTAAATTTTAAAAAGGTGCAAATATATAAATGTAAGCAACTCAAAAATTAGTATGAATAATCTTTTTCTTTTTACGATTATGCTGATTTTTTAATTGAGTATAATAATTGAAATTGTCATTGAATTTCGATTAATTGCACAGCCATACCCATTTTGTTTTGTTTGTTGGCCCATTGTTGACAGACGCCCGCTTTATTGGCTCATGCTTTATGACGTAAAGCTTCGAACAAAAACACACTGAACAGGGTCAGTATAGACTGTCCTTTTTTTTTTTTTTTTTTTTTTTTTTTTTTAATTTTCATTTGGTGCATTTTTTTGGGGCTGTGCGTCATAAAGCACTCACCGAAAACACGGGCACTTCACCAGCAAGGTGGGCATCCATCAACAACGGGCTACTAGAGAGACGGAAGTGCCAAACTCTGTGAATAACTAATGGCGGAAAACGTAAAAAAAATTGACGGAATATGCACCAACGGGCGTGTTTTTTTTTTTTTTGTTTTTTTTCCTCATCACCGGAATCGTCACTAATCAGAACATTACTCACGAACATATCAGTTTGTCACTCCTGTTTTGCTGATGACTTTATGCAGGCAATAGTTTAGTGCCTCAGCTCGTATATTTTACATCAGACATGTTGTTGGACAGCTAAGGGGCTGTTCGTGGTAGTTACAACAGTGTGCTCCTCCTACAAAACAACATTAGTGATGAAGAAAGCGAAGAGGAATATAACAGGTGGACTGAAATAATTGACGGACTGACAAATGATGAACCAACAAAATTTGTCGATGATCCCACCTCTGTTCATTTGCATTTGATAGTTATTAAGATACCTTGGGACTGTGTTCACTTGTGGGGAAAAAAAAGCATAATACTTCTCCAATGAAGTAACCCTGCAATTGCTGCAGAGTGAATCCCATCAGAGTCCAGTTACCAGATGCTATTTGTGAATATGATGATAGGCTAAGCCCTCTCATCTTCAATTTAGTTGCAGAGTCCAAACAACAACAAGCGTGGTTGTCAAGAGGACTTTATGGAAGCCCCTCGGTCCTCACTCCAAACCACATGTCTGATGTGAACGCCAAAGATGCCACAATTTCAACTGCGTGCATGTTGGACGTTTGTTTACTGTATATGACAACATCATTTTAGGGCCTGAAAATTAAAATACTAAATAACTCAAAATAGAAGTTTTGTGGTACCCAAAATGGAGATAACGTGCACTTGAGGACGACGGGCTTTTTGATGGGAAATAGTTGATGCACATGTGTGTAGTATCTAAGTTCAACTTTTGAAAACCACAAGAAAAATGCTGTTTTAGATGCTCATTGTCCTGTAAATGTAGGCTTAAACTCTCAAACTAAGACTTTAGTGTGCAGTAGACAATAAAGTTCTCAGCTAAATCATGTATATTTATCATGTTTCATAATATTTTAGCATCAATATGGAGCAGTTGGGGGGGGTTCTAGTGTGTGTGTCTGTGTTAGATGCCCTGGGGTGCGTCACAAAGCTTTAATGTGATTGATGAATGTGTGACAAGTCCTTTGTGTCTAAGATTTCAAGACTTTCCCATAACATTCTTGTGAGCCATTACGCCAAGTGGGGTGGACCGAAACTAAGTGGGGGCTACTGTTGTGGCAGTAGATCTTCATGGGATGGAGTGGGGGACATAATTATGGTTTGGCTGTTCTTGTCAAGTTGTGTTATTAGTAATTGCAGATGATGGAGGAAGATTGTTCAAATTGGATTTACTGTAATTGCGGTAAATTATTTTACATCAACATTATGTTAATGTCAAAGATGCTATCTCGGATTGTTGAGTATATTATGATAATAGTTGTAATGCTTTTTCTTTTCTTTTTTTTAATAATAAAAACATAAAAACAGCGAGGGACTTTTTAATTGAGGATTTCACTTACGGGGTAACATAATCCACATGATGGATGGTGCAGTAATTCTTTAGGGTTGAATGGACAATTTATGATCTATAACAAACAACATTGCGATTGGCTGCCAACCAGTTCAGGGTGTACCCCACCAGGGTGTACTGCCCAAAGCCAGCTGGGATAGGCTCCAACACCCCTGCGACCCTTGTGAGGAGCAAGCGGTTAAGAAAATGGATGGATAATATACAAATATTGGGACAGTTGGCCATTTTGTTGCTTATTTTTCAGCTATGAGTTTCCACTTCCTGTTACGACTTATGGCCGTCGGGGCGTTGACTTTGACGAGGGAACTCTATTTGAGGTTTGGCATGCAGGCCTCTCGACATTTCCGTCCTTCCTCCAGTTATCGCAAGTGCGCCACTGACCGAACGTTAAGTAAAGGTCCATCAACTCGACACCTTCCTCATTCACACATCAGCCTTCTCTTCCATCTTCATCTATTAACATCCACATTCTACTGTTTTGCCTTCTTTACATTTCCCATGCTCCCCTTTTCTCCGTCTCATGTCCTGATGCGAGGGCTTCTATTCCTGGCGCGAGTTGGGTCAGCCCGCTGTCATGTAAGCAAACAAGCTTGATAGGCCATTGTTATTCTTAGATGTGACAGCACTGGAAACATGTCGCAGAGCCCTGTGTCTGCTGCCAAGTGACGCGCGTGGTGGATTGGAATGAGATCCTGTGGTTATTTGGAAGATAATTGGACTCCCTTTTAATGTAATCAACCACGGTGCGATCACCTTCTGAGTTTATAACAACACCGTCTCACGTCATGCTTGATGTCTTTGTTTAGGGCAAACTAGGACAAGGTTGCAGAACAGATTCTATTAAGACACCATGAAATGCAGAAAAAAAATGTAATATACGTAAGCACAGTATGTAAAACAGCTTTACTGGACACCACTGGATGTACAGTAGTTCCTGAAATTTAGTTATCAGATGTGCACATAGAATATTTTTCTGTCTGTATTGCACAACAGAAGATATTTTCCTGCCCATTAAAATTTTGCCCTCCCCCACAAGTGGATGCTTAGTGCCCCCACCTCATCACACTTTTATCTATAGAATCATCAAAGGTGTACACATTCTTTCTTTGCCTGTGGAATATTTGCTGCTATAGTACATAACTCATAGTAAAGTCTGTGATGGAATGCCAGCTAATGTTCAGCTCTATCGACAGCGTCCATCTTTGTTTTGGGCGGGCTGCCAATGGTGAGAGAGGGATTTGCCAGTTGACTGGATCAGCCTTCATGGAACGTAACGCGAAACAGATTGAAACCTTTGGACAAGCAATTCTCATCTCATCGAATGGACTTGTCAGAACTCGTCTGACATATGTCTTAAGCAAAACAAAACAAAAAAATTGTGTTAAACTACTACCTACTACCCATGCTGGCCTTCAGCGAGTAGAACTTCATAAAAAGAATAATAGAGTGAGCAAAAACTATTTTCACGGCCTTGTTAAAGATCAGTGATGTGCTCCTATTTTTTCCAAACATGATATTCTGATTACTATTGTGTTTTTGAAATATGAATAAAGCAGCCATTTTGCCACGTGCCGTCAACTGAAATTGACATCACAGATGCTCAGGGGTCACCTGGTTTTTGGGTTAGGTCATGTGACATTCGCAACTCAGCAATGACTTGCCCAGTCATCAGTACAGCACGTCAACTAGTGTTAATCTCGTCAATTAAAACTAAACAAACATAATTTCGTCAACACACACCGGACTAAAACTAGACTTGACCAGACTAAAACCTTCATTTATAAGCAATAATTGAGACTAAATCAGTATGCATTTTTATGAATAATGAAGACGAGACGAAAATGTACTTCACTTAATAAAAAGTGGACTAAAATCTATGGAAATTTTAGTTCATGAACAAAAAATACAAAATTATATGCCTGCCACCCCTCCAAAGCTGAGTATAATTCATTCAGCAGCCTTCCCAAATTAACATGTTTTGTTATTATATATTTTTTAGAATCTTGTCTCAGCAAATCTCCGACTATGACACTGTCAAGGGACAAACCCCCTTTCAAATCTGCAACACATGGGACAGACAGAATATGGATTCATGGTGAAAAGTAAAAAAAAAAAAAAAAGTAAATTATAGTTAGAATTTAACATTAATCCAACAGCTATAATGTTAATCCAACTGCTAACTAATGTTGGCTAATGTACTTGCTCATAGCATGGAGTCATAGTAGCCACTTGTTGATATACTGTAATTGTGTGTCAAGTTGTTGTTTTTTTTTATCAAAAAGATAAGAGAAAATTTTATGTGAAAAAGTTTTATATCCGAAATTCAACATAATCTGCTGACAAAAAGTAAAAATAAAATACAGGGGTTAAATAAAATGTCTTGACTAAAATTAGACTAAAACATTGACAGTGTTTGTTGACTAAAACTAGACAAATAAACTTGTTTTCTTAGTAATAATAAATAAATACTAAAATGTTAGATTTATAGTCTACTAAAAATGGACTAAATAAAAACGAGATGAGGTTGACTAACTATGATAAAAATTAAAAAAGCATGATTGAAACTGGACTAAAACTGAGACTAAATTTAAAAATGTCTCCTATTAACACTAATGTTGACTCGGCTTAAACAGAAACTCACAATTTACGATCATCTCACTTGTCAATCGCAGATTCAGCAAATGAAATTGCCATCTCTGGATCCAAAATGGGTGAAAATTAGTTTGCTGGCAGGAAAAGGAACCTCCTCTTAAGTGGAAGTTCAATGTTTTTCTGTCATACTGACTTAGGACTATTATCGCCAACTGCTCGCTCCTCATTGAGCACAATCGATCTGCGGCCTCGTGTTGTGCCAGCTTCTCCTCACTCGATGCACTGCACATAAACTACAAGTGACATTTAACACAGTCTCCCGTGAATAAAGCCTTCGGTGGTGAGCTGTATCAGGTGGAGGAAGTGGGGTGCGGTGTTGCTGAGGGTGAGTCAGCAATGTCCTTCCATCGCTAATGGGTAGGAAATGTCTACCTAGGAGATTCTAATTGGATCCCTTCCCCGTCCGGCTCCATTAGGCCCTAAATGGCAACACAGAACAGAGCTACAAGCAGGTGGGGGTGTCCATAATGGAGATAGTCTAAAAGAAGAAGGCTGCACTGTAGTAATGTTTAATGTTTAAGTTACTGTATTACAAGACTAGGCATTAAATAACTAAACATAGCATAAAAAGTAAGGCAATTTGTGCGTGGTAGATCATTTCTTTGTTGTAACAAACACGTTTTTACTTTTGGTACAAAGTTTGTTTATGTTTAATTAACTACACTTTTTCTTCAGTGAAGGTTATACTTTACATGAGTTTGTATTTTTTTTCTGTCCCTGTGAGCACAACATCATGAAAACTAGTTGCTGAGCTTGTTTGAACGACACAGGCCTTGATGGAGGTCAGCATGCGTCCCTCTCATTGCTTTCCATGCAGATAATCTTTGGACTAAAACCTTGCTCCAAGCTCACAGCTCCAAGTTACCAAACACACCGGAGGCTGCCCGGGTTTCACATGTAAACATGAGACGAAATGGGAGCATGTAAGCTTTTTATTACGGTCAGGGTCATTTGGAGGCCAATTCCAAAAGAGGAAGGGATCCCTTGAGATAAAGGTCAGTGCAAGACTTGATCAATGACATAAAGTTATGTCTTCCACTGAATAAATCTACCATATTCATTGCCTCCAACCACAGCTATTTTTATTTGACAACTAATGATGAGCCAACCCATCATTTATTGGGCTATTCACCACAAAAACCACACATTCTCACTTATTAAATACATCTAATTCGGATGCCAGTGGATAATTTACACATGATGTAACAATAGGATTTTACATACGGTAAATCCACAATCTTGTAGGCACAGAAATAAAGACCAATAGAATTATTAATTTTGTGGTCATGTAGTTATTTATGTTGTGGAAGAACACCAGAAAAAAATTGTAGCATTACTACAAAAAAAATAAAAATTAAAAAAGTGTCAAAATTACAAGACATTCTTTTAATATTTCAATAATAGTATTTTCTTCTCTATAAAAAAATGTATTATAAGAAAAAGTAGAAAATAAAAAATTCTGTCCAAAAAAAGCAAAAAGTTTTTTTCTTGACGTAACAGTCAAAAAAAATAAATAAATAAAATTTTAAAAAGTTACAAAAATAATGATTCTTGCGAAACAATCCTAAAAAAAAAATGGAAATATAAAGTCGTAATTCCATGAGAATATTTTTTTCCTAAAAAAAAAATAAAAAAATCCCATTATAAGAAAAAACAGTAATGTTACAAATTCTTAAAATTATGAGCATAAAACTGTCATATTTTGAAAAAATGTTATGTTTATTAAATGTAATGTTTATTTCAAGATATCTTTTGCAATGTTACAAGAAAAAAAATCACAATGTTACATGACTACAATAATGTCCTAAAATTGAGGCGATTAAGTCATATTATGAGATAAAGTCAAATTGTTACAAGAATAATGTCCTAACATTTATGACAACAAAGCTCAATTTTGCATTTGAAAACTGTTGCAATATTACAAAAATAAAATTGTAATTTCTATCACCTAGAAATAATGTTGAAAAGATGATGCAACAACAGTAGGAGAAAAATTGTCATCTTTCAAATTGAATTTGTATTAATTTCTCGAACAACTCAATTTTATTTACGGAAACAGTATTATATATGTATTTTTTAAATGCAATTATTTTCTCTACATTTCTACGGAGACCTTCTGAGACCTTTTGTTCATCTGTTCCTATAGTTGCCTAATTTAATGCCTCAATTGACTCATCTGCTCCCTCAATTTACTAATCTGTACCCCCAGTTACATCAGATTACTGAACTGTGGAAACAGATAGATTAGAAAAGAATATTTGTTTTTCTCATACCCTGGCACCAGAAGTTTTCCGTACAATTCTGCATTATGCTGGCCAACACTTGGCAGTACTGTGAATGGCAAAATACACGGTCACTTTTTCCACATTTTATATTACAGCATTCTTCCAAAATTGAATAAAGGTTTTTCCGCCCCTTCATTAAAATCCTTCACACAACGTTCCATAATGTCAATATGAAAACCTTTTTTTTTTTTTTTATAATTAAAAAAAGAATTACGAATAATGCACCTTATATATACCGTAAGTACAGTATTCATAGTGTTTGTCATGAAGCTCAGAATAGATTTCAGGTGCATCCTGTTTCCACTGATCATACACTAAGGTATTATGTACTTACTGGCGTCTTCCGTCTATTAAAAAAAAAAAGAAAAAAGAAAAAAAAAGGGGGGGGGGTGCAAAGGATGCGTCACATCAGGAGAACTCTGATGGGGAAAACCAGTTGTTCCTCACAGCCACTCGGGGAGGGAACAGTAGGGGCACTGTGTCGCCTGTAAAATGAGCCTTTCTTCCTGCCACATGGTGACATAGAGGAATGCAGCACATTTCATGTGGACATGTGTGGGCGCTTCATTCTTGTCATAGCGTCTTGCATAATCTTGCTGTTTATATATAAAATCATATCTGCATAAAAAAGTATGCAGTATGGTATTATATTCATTATTTACCAGTGCATTGCTGTCACTCAATCGTATTGTGTTTATTTCATTCTCAACTGTTTATATAAAGAAAAAGACATACACAAACTGCAATTTAATTTAAAAAGCTTTTTTTTTTTTTGTCTGCCAGCATGGGCGATGGTGGAGGTGAGCATGGAGGACAGGGTGGAGGTTTTCAAAGGCGACACAGCGCAGATAACCTGCATGTTCACCTCAGATGACGGCATTGGGGCTTTGACCATCCAATGGTTCTATGTGAGTTCTAAAGTCAGTACACGTGAACTGCGCAATAATGTGAGTGTGACTGGCACCGATTCCCATCTCCAGGTGTTGAGAACGGGAGAAAAGCAGAAGATCTATTATCAAGACGCCACTATGCAGGTGGTAGACCGAGGCACGCCGTTCACAGATCGCATCATGGTCAACGTCACGGCAGCCACCGGAGAGGTGGTGCTGACCATCGCGGACGTGCAGATCAAAGACCAGCTGGAGTTCATCTGTCTCGTCAAGAGTCTGACCGATGGCGTCTCCGAGGGACGCACCAGACTTCTGGTGTTCGGTAAGCCACAAGATGGCGCCTCTTTTGGAGAGTTGTGATGAATCATTCTTTTCAGTGCGAAATCATTTAGAAAAATACTCTAAGTGGGATTTTTTTTTTTTATGCTTCAATGTTGAAATTGTATGGACGCGTAGAACTGTTTTGACTGCGCTATTTTGTATATAAGAAGCTGGACTGCTAACCTTGCCTACTGACTACCAAGAAGTGAAGCCACCAGCGGCCATCTTACATTGCCAGTCACTAAGGGCACACAACTTGAATATATTGATTTCTCCATGGTGTTCACGTTATTTTATATCTCCACGGTTGTACCAATAAGTCTGGGAGAAGCACTAAATGTAGGGTGACCAGATTTTCAAACTTAAAACCGAGATGCTACATTTGCTAAATGCTATTTTTGGTTGCCGGTTCAACGGCGCTAAACAATAGAGGGGCATATTCACTAAAGGTTTGCGTCGCCTTTGCACGCCGCTAACTGGTAAAAATGTGGGAGTGCCTAATTCACAAAACACGCGCAGATGGGGAAATCCATCACTAAGTGCACTGTCAACCAGATTGCGCCCTGGTGCACCGGTGTTATTTGCGCATATGTAAATGAGGTAATTTGCATACATTTGAGGCAAAATATGCCCACCCCAATGCAAATGAGACTCATTGATATACAGCATCTAATTCACTAACGCCAGCTCAAATAGCCACATGTAGTTTGCGTGACACAAATAAAGTTTATGGAAAGCATGCATAATAACAATAAGCATGAGAGAGAGAGAGAGAGAGAGAGAGAGAGAGAGAGAGAGAGAGAGAGAGAGAGAGAGAGAGAGAGAGAGAGAGAGAGAGAGAGAGAGAGAGAGAGAGAGAGAGAGAGAGAGAGAGAGAGAGAGAGAGAGAGAGAGAGAGAGAGCTTTCGTTGTCTGACCAGAGACAGACGACAACGGCGGATGGTAGGACTACATTTCCCATGATTTTTACACGTGTAAGTAGGAAGTAGTCCTTCAACATCTGCTACGGATTACCGTCCTCCCTCACTATACTGCGGTTCACTTTTAGCGATCTTGCTGTATGGCAGATTTTTTTTTTTAAGTGCAATTCTGCATGTATTTATTTTACACTAATGTACCTATTATATAAAATTTATGAAGGTTTGAATATTGAGAACGTTTAAACAAGAGATAAATGTGAGAAATAGTAAATGCCTCGATGAGAACAGTGTTTAAACTGTGTGGTGAAGGGTTTTAGAGCCTTAAAACAGTTATAGTAAATGTAAAAGCTAGCTACTTCACGGATTTCATTTATTGCAGGTATTTTTTGGAACCTAACCCCAGCGGAAAATGAGGGAACAGCGTACATGCAAATGAGAACGCAAACACGAACTTGGAAATAAAGAGGAAGGAATATCCTGACAAAAACATGCACTGATAAATGTTGTTAGTGAAAAAATAACAGGAGGTGTCAGTAGCTCTAACAGATAAATGAAGATGAAATTTGATTCTAGCGCTTTGTGAATTGACATTTTTTCCCAAGTGGTGGGAAGTACAATTCTTCAGTTCTTGATTGAGATGTTATAATGCACAGAAAGACCAGACTTCCCAACCATAGAAGGCGTTCAGACGGGCATCTCTGTCCATGAAGATACACTCTCCAAGGTACACAAACTGCTGTTTATACACCAAATGATGACATCATCATCATCAACATCATCATCATAATTGATCTCATTTGTACTTTTTTTCCCCCCCAGATTGGCTCCTGTGAGGTCAAAAATGGCTTCCCCAAGCCAAACATTACTTGGTACCGAAACAACGCGCCATTACGAGTTAGTGACGGTGAGCCAAGAGATGAATGGGATGACCGCATTATCTCAGCTCAGTTACACCGGCTTACGTTCTGCGTGTGTGTTGCAGTGGTGAAGGTGATGCCCAGCACCACCACGGAGTCCAGCGGACTGTTTTCCGTGAGCAGCGAGTTGAGTCTGAAGGTGACGAAGGAGGACAAAGACGCGCAATTCTACTGCGAGGTCACCTACCTCGTTCCCGGAGGAACCAGAATGACTGAGACCAGCCGCATTAACATCACCGTGTACTGTGAGTCTCACGCTACGGACCGGCGCACAAACTCGACACACGAAAATTTGAACTCCTGCCAACCTGGATTGGATTTAAATTAAACCCGGTTTGCAATGACAACTTCTGACCCTACATAAAAAAAGCATTTGTAAGTCTCCGATATTGACACTTGACCTCTGAATCCGACCCTGTATTGTGTTTCAGACCCGTCCACTGCTGTCCACGTGTGGGTGGAGTCACCGAAAGGCAAAATCAAAGAGGGGGATTCGATTACGTTTAATTGCCATGGCAACGGTAATTCACCATCTTCCGTCTATGTCATCAGACACGAGGATGTAAGCAACTCTACTTACTGTACATACAGTCGTCCCTTGACATACAAGTGGCATGACTTTTCACTCATTTACACTTCTTTGCATCTTGATAGAATGAATATGGGCTGGAATCCAACATGGTTGTGCTAAAAAACGTGACCCGCCTGCAGAGTGGCCTCTATGAGTGCATCTCAACGGACATGGAAACCTTCGAGGACCTCTCAGGGAATACAACTGTGTTTGTTAACTGTACGTCTCGCAAACATCGTGTCGATAAAGTTTGCGTTGCCAATTCTACCACTTTTGAACGTTTGCCCTGTGCGCAGACCTCGATCATGCCGTGGTGCTGCCCACCAACATGGAGGTGGCTCAAGGCGAAGAGCTGACAGCCACCTGCAATGCTCTATCTTCGCTACAGACGCACACAGCCTGGTTCAAGGTTCGGTTCAAAGGTTTTTATGCGAGTTGAGGTTGAGTTCAGTTACAATGGTCCCAGTGTAAGTTAGTGAATAAGATAATATAGAAAAGCAAACAAACTGACATATATTATTTATAGTATGAGAAGTATGACTAATATCTGTATGTATTATATTATTATGTGGCTAAGGTGGGCACAACAGAAGGAGCAGCACAATGTCCATTGAATTGTCAATAAAAGAAATGTCATTACTATATGTTTTCGTAAAGAACATTATAAAGGACCATTATTTTTATTTAAATAACGTAGGTTAGTCATGGCAACTTGGCATCATGTGTTTCCGTGCTTCTAGGATGGCCGAGAGGTGTTGGTGGGCCACACTTTAACGATGAAGGATGCCACCTTTGACACAGCAGGGACGTACAAGTGTGTGGTGACTGTTCCGGAAATTGACGGCATGGAGACGATGGCGAACCTTCGAGTCCATGTAAAAGGTCCGTCTGATCATTACCTCCGTCAAAGGACGTTTATTTGTGCACAATTACTTCAGTTGTAATTATGAAATATGCATGTCTTCTATCCATGCAGAACATGCTTTTGTCAATATATTCTTTGAGTCAGGTTGGACAAAATATACCCCGTCAGACTCTGGATCTAATCTTCTCTACAATACTGTAATGCTTTAGCCTTCCCACATGTAAAATTTGTGGAATATATGACAGAATCTTATAATAGTGTATAACTTGCAATTTTTTCCTTTGGTATTTGTTGCTCAGGTGCACCAAAGATTATAAAGCCAGAACAGACAGACCTCGAGGAAAGTGTGGCCAACATGGTGGACCTGACGTGCCATGTGCGAGGGTTCCCAGCTCCCAGCGTCATTTGGACCACCCGTGATGGAAAGGTACAATCAGAATGGGATCAATCCGACTTCCCACCTTCCTCGAATGCAGCGTTAACTAAACTCGGCGAAAGGAAGCTCATTGAAAAGTATTGGATTTTGGATCGTTGTAATTTCATTTGTGGGGATTCTTTTGATTTCAAAATGTGATTAAATGTCATATGACAATCTGCCTAGTTAGCTTGTATGCCAGCAGTCACAGGCAAAAGCAATACAATATGCCGTTTGTTTTCATATTTCATTTCATGTCATCATTTTATATTTAAATCTGATACCCAAATTTTCCCCCAATTGTGGAATAACTCATAGATGAGTGGAGTAGAGGCAATAAATAGACTGATGGACTGATTGCTGTATCACTTCAGGTCCTGGAGACCACGTCCCAAACCGAGACGGAGGACGGCGTCCAAAGCGTGGTTAGCGTAGAGGTCACGTCCGAAGACCTCACCGCCTTCTGTAACGCCTCCAACGAGTACGGCGCCGACGCGTTGGCCTTCAACATCAAAGCCAGTGAGTTCCAGCATGGGTTTTGTGTTTTGGCGTTCGGGTCGAGCATTTTGCCGTCACTGAGGCCGATGCCGTTCAGTCACAATTATGTTGCTTCTCCAATTGATTACAATGGGATAACATACATTACAATGCGATTGCCTCTGATTCTATGCAATGCGATACAATAGGATTGACTCTCATTACGATGCAATATAAATGATATAATTCACTCCATAAAATGCAATACGATTCACACTTGACTTCACTCACTTACAGTAATACAAGATGGTCTCATTCCCTCCAATAATGATATAATACGATTGAATCCAAAATACATCTGCAATACAATACACTCCAGCTATAATGCAATGCAAATAAAACTGAATTGGATTGAATATGACATGATTCACTCCAATTACATTTCCATACAATCCGATGACTTCAGACTCCAAACTCTTCAGGACGTGTAGCTCTACTCCCTCCATAGTGTTCTCAATTTAGACTCCTAATAGCGCCACATTTGGCTGAGACTCGCTTGAGTCATGAGACCCCCCCCCCCCCACCCCCTGTCTGTGTCACATCCGTTATTTGTCTTTACACTGTGCTAATGTGTTGATTGTGTGTCACTATTATTGTGTCTTTGTCTTCCTGTGCGCTAGCATGTTGTGACCTCCCCTGTGTGCATCTTACCTTATTTCAGTTGTACACACCACAGCAGCGGCTATTACCACTAGCACAAGCACAAGCACCAATCGCTCAAGCACTCTTTCCTCTTCCACAGGTAAGCCCATAGTTGCTTTGCGTTATCTGAAACGTAACATATGGAAACGCACGTGAGGATGGGACATGAAATATGCTTATTCGTAGTTTTGAAGGATAAACATCTATATTCTTATGATTTTATGGTAAAAAGAGATTAAAGTAATAATAGTTGAGATTCGCTTGTGTTCCTCTGGTCTGTGTCACATCCGTTATTTGTCTGTCAGCTGTGCTAATGTGTTGATTGCGTGTCACTACTGTTGTGTCCACCTCTTCCTCCTGTTGTGTTAACATGTTGTGACCTCCCCTTGTGTGCCCCTTACCTTATTTCAGTTGTGCACGCCACAGCAGCAGCTACCACCACTCGCACAAGCACTTTTTCCGCTTCCACAGGTAAGAAGGCCACAGTTGCTCTGCCTCACTGCTGCTGCAACACAACATATCGAAACCGGCTCCGTTTCATTACTGTAGGTTCGAGAGAGGTAGCTTCTAGATTGTCTGTAACAAACGGTCATACTAAATAAAACAAACTGATGTATTTTGCGTATTAACAATTTTGCTGTTGTTGTTGTATTTTCAGGGTTAGTTGTTCAAAGGCCCCTTTTGTTATTTCAGAGTGAATTAAAATAGTAACAGTTTGCGACTTGGTCAGATGACCACTGATTTGAGCATAGATTATGAGTAGGCTACACGAGTGGCATGTGGGCTCCATCTAGAGGTACATGAAAGAATCACCGCCTATGTACATCCAGCTGAACTCCACATTTACGTTCAATTCATTGTCCTTTAATCTTTACGAACTGTTCGTCTTTCAACATGTTTAAGGTACATTTTTAAAAACGTTTAGATGCAACACATTTGAATTAAATCATTATTTACACAAGTGTAAAGTCAAATCAAGTCAAGTAAAGTGCAAGTGTTCAAATTTAACAACATTGTAGTAAGGCAAACAGACTATATAACATTGTTAATTAATTGTAGTTTAGCTTACCTTAACACAATTTGTACATACAATTTTTTCATAATGTCTTCTTCATAATATTGAACACTAGGGGTGTGAATTGCCTAGTACCTGACGATTCGATTCGTATCACGATTCACAGGTCACGATTCGATTCGATACCGATTAATCCCGATACGAATGGTCACGATTCGATACCGATTAATCCCGATACGAATTTATAAGTCGATTGTTGCGATTTTTTCCCATTCAAATTTAGAAAATACTATCAGTAAATTTGTACATGTACACTGTAAGATTTGTATGAATATATTTATCTAAAACTTGAGGCTTATAACCGTGAGCCACTGTACACAAACAGTTTGCAATCTGTTTCACATTTGAACAGCATTAAAATAAAAATATTAAGGCTTAATGTGCCGTTCATATAACATTCTTCCATGATCAAGGTGTGAATCCTAAAAAAAAAAAAAAAAAAAAAAAAAAAAAAAAAAAAAAAAAAAAAATTAAAAAAAATCGATTCTGCCGATTATTGAATCGATTCGAGAATCGCGCGATGTAGTATCGCGATATATCGCCGAATCGATTTTTTTTAACACCCCTATTGAACACTGATATATTTTTACTTGCTTTTTTCTCAATTTCACACTTGGTCACACAAATGACAGTCCTGTCATGCTGAAGCATTCCCACATATGTTACTGTGATTTTTATTCTCCATACTTTTTTTTTTGCCATGTAACAACTCTCACACAATGCTTCCGATTTAAACTGTTCAAATTTCAACTTGCTTCAAAAATTCACGCCTCCCGGTGTATATATATCGTCTGATTCCACATTACTTACAGTATTTGCACAATTTAACGTTAAATACCAACTTTCATTTTCAATGGGATAGACATTGAACTTTTTCTAAGTTTCACTTTCCACGCCCACTTCCATATATATAACTTATCATCATTACCAGGTGTCTGATATTGCTCGGTAGCACAGTTGGTAAAGTGCATTGTCCAGTAACCAGGTCATCATTTCATAATTTATCTCTCAATTTACTTCATAAGCATTCCACGTGTATTGAAATCTTAGCATTCAGCTATTAGCATTCAGCATTCCCACGCAATTTCTCCAGAAATTGCACTCAATCTAGTATTTAATAGTTTTTTTTTTTTAGTTCAAGAAAGTGTTAATTGATGTTGTATTTATTTTCATTATTTTGTCTCTCAAAGTTCACAGAATTTTGCACTTGTTAAAATAATTTAGCAAAATTCAATTTTTGTGAGTCACACGCGACACAACGCAGAGACACACAGCAAAGGCAAATACCTCTGACAGGGGAAGTATAAAGGCAAAATTAGCGTGCTCATATATGCTGACAGAGCTAACCTACTACAAAATACATATATTATGAAAGGTTTCAATTATTACCTTAAGCTTGAAGCTTGGAAGAACAACAGAATTGTTGTGCGAATGTCACACGTGACGTGAGAATGGCCTATTAAATACACTTATTTAGTAATAAAATCTCTTGGTTCTCTAAGACTGTTTTAGACCTAATATGTTACTGTATTTTACTGTTGTCATTGTAGTGTTACTTGGAGAGTTGGCGACTAAGAGCTAAGCTTTTAAAATAAGGCTAGTTACAATACTGGCATGCCTCAAACGTGAAAGGAAGCAGCTGATGCTTTAAATGCTCTCACCAAGTCGCCTGACAACCATTAGGGGACCTCTCTTGTCCTTCCAAGTTCCTCTCGTTAGTCAGGCAAAAGCATTCCTGACATTTGCAGGCCCCTCAGAGGAAAACATGTTCCGGGTTGCTGTTTCTTGCAAGTGTCACTTAAATGAGATTACACAGGGACGCCCCGCGACTGACCGCCCTCACACATTCACGCTGGATGCTCAGCCCTCAAATCACTTCATACTATTATTCAGTGTTTGGATGTGTGTGCGGCCTGCTACTAGGAGTTATTCAATTACGCCTTGCCTCTCACTGATAATTGTACTCATGTGGTTTTCCCCAGTCCAAGCAGCAACCGCTATCCCGCCAAAGAAAATCAGGAAAGGTTTGTACAGTATGTCACTCTGGTGCTCAAGGATCCACTTTCCGCTCTGTCTATCCTGACGAATGAACGCCACCGTTCCCAGCATGCATCAGCACACTTTACCTCTCCTCCACTTCGGAATGTTCGCACCTTCTTTTTCTCTTCAGGTTGCCAGGTTAAAAAGAAAAAGCTGCACTTTATAGACCTTTTTGTAATGTTTGTAAATAAGCAGTATAGGGTACTTCTGGGTGGCAAAAAAGTAAATAACCAACAATGACAAAACATTTCCTTGATAAAAAGACATTATAAATCCACTGGAACTTGCAGGTGAGGAGGATATTCTGCCACCCGAAAGTACCTGTTACGTCATGATGAAAATAGCTCTTCCGATGCAATATCTCTCTACGCTGCGGCATGCTGCACAGTCGGCCTCATCCCACCCAGACATGACCACACCATCATCATTTCCCACCAACACTGACCTTGTCCCTGTGCATCCTCTCCACCAGAGAGCAGCGGCGTAATCATTGCGGTCATCATCATCTGTATCCTGCTGCTGGCCATCTTGGGAAGCGTCCTCTACTTCCTCTACAAGAAAGGGAAGATCTGCGGCCGCTCCGGCAAGCAGGACCTGTACGTGCACATTACCATCATTTTATTTTATTATTATTATTTCTTTTGGGGGTTTATTACACAACCATTTAAAAATACATATTTAAAACAACCACACTATTTTGCCCTACAAAGTCCGCTTAGCTTAATGCTAACAAACAGTAGCTATGAAATGCTATTGGCATGCTAATTGCTAGCTTTGACAGTCGTGGTTTTAATCAACGGATATTCGAACACAAACAGTATTGTAACGCCTACATTTGTTCAGCCTCTATGGAAAATAGCCGATATTACAGCATCTTGCTTGTGCGCATTCTTCGTTTGTCTGCTTGACTGTAATGCCTCCTGGTGGCCAAAGTGAGTACATGTAAGGAGTAGCATGATAAATTTGATTACAGCATATAACGCACAAACTGTTTAATTCTTTACAGTCTGTTTGTTATAACTGTTTTGATAAAGCACAATATTATAGAGTAATATTTTGGCTTCTTAAATAACATTTTAAAAGGATACTTATTTAGTCAGCAGTCAAAACTTAATATTTGGCCTATGATTAAGTTGATAACTTCATTTTTGTTTTACATCCAATTAAAAACACATGTTGCCAATTGCTGTTGATTAAAGTGACATCACATGTGCTCAGGCAACAACCGATCACAGCTCAGCTTGTGAATCTCACGTGACAAAACCCTCAAGTGAGCCGTGATTGGTGTTACCTGAGCTCTGCGCAACTGTGATATCATATTCAGTCGAAAGCAAGTGGCAACATGCATTTGAAAAATAATGAAGTTGATTAATTAATTAGACAAAATATACTTTTTACTGCTGAAAATTGCCAAATAAGCAAAGTATTCCTTTAAATTTAAGTAAATTTTCCATGTTCATAATGTGCCCTCCCTTAAAGGAGCAGAAATTGAGCCCCTCCTCTTTCCATGGGGTGTTTTTAAAGCGAAATTTACCACCGAGCACACCAACTGGAGTCACCCCGCTCATTTTGGAACAACAGGCGAAGGAAATGCCGTGCATTGACCTAATCACTGACCTGCGCAGCCTTCAATGCATCCGCGGTTCATTCAAGGCTCAAGTGCGGTTAAAAAAAATAAAAAAAATAGTGCGATTAATGCGTTAATACGTGATTAATGCGACATTTTTCTGTGATTAATTAATCTATTAACGCTTTAACTTTGACAGCCCTAGTTTTTTTTCCAAGTGTTTTTTTGTGTGCCTTGCAGCACCAAAGAGAAATCCAGCAAAGACAACATTGTGGTAGAAATGAAAAGCGACAACACAGAGGACGCCATCCTCCTCGGGGTCAACGGAGAGAAGTTACCACCCAGCAACCAGGTAGACATCCACCCCATGTGACCCCACCAAAACTTTCTGTGCTCTATTTACTCACCATGTGTGTCCATCTTTCTTATCTGTGCTTGTGTGTTTGTCATGTGAAGTAAACAACGGTGAAGAGGAAGCCACTGCTGTGACCTGACAACACTCCCAAGACCCGCTGATGGCTGAAAGCTTCCACCGTCGTCTCTTTTCCCTGTCAATCAAAAGCTGTCTGAGATCCCCAAATGATCACACTGGGCTTGATTACATCCCTACACATGTTTGTTGGAGGGCAACAATGTTTGAATGAGGCTGTCTGTTTAATATGTTGCTGATTCACCGTCGAGCAGGGACTATTTTTTTTTTATTGCCGAAAAATCACTATAGAGCCACCTGAACAAGCTCTTCCTCCAGTGTACATATTTTGTCGTGCGTGTATATATATTTCCTTATTTAAAGTGTATTGACACTTTTGATTCATGAAGAGCAGAGACAGCAGTTCTGCAAAAGTCTGTACACTGAAAATCTTTGTGTATATGTCACAACTTTGCTTTGAGGTAATTCAAATGCATTTTTTTCCTTTTAGTGCTTAAATCAAACCTGTGGTTCGTTTTATCAAATCGACGTCCTCCTTCGAATCTCTGCAGCTAACACTAGCATCGTCATCACTAGGGGTGCACCGATCGATCGGCCGGCCAATTTATTGGCCCCGATTTCCTTAATTTTGAGGGCTTGGTGATCGGACGATCCCATAAAAATAAACCGATCTTTTCCACCAATATCATCATTAGAGTCTTGAAAAAGTCAGCCACTGTTGTCTTCTGCTGACATGGCTAATAGGTTTTTCATTTTTATTTTGCAAGAACTACTTCATGTGCACGTAAAGCAACCCGTTTGTATTATTTCTTAGATATTTTTTAGGGGTGTGAATTGCCTCGTACCTGACGATTCGATCCGTATCACGATTCATAGGTGACGATTCGATTCGATACCGATTAATCCCGAGATGAATTTACAAGTCGATTGTTGTGATTTTTTTTTTTATACTCAATTTAGAAAATACCTTTCAGTAAACTTGTACATGTACCGTGTAAGATTTGTATGAAATTGTATTATTTATTGATCTGAAACTTCAGTTTTATAACTGTGAGCAACTGTATTTAACAAACAGGAATTGAAATAAAATATTCAGGCTTAATGTTCCATAATATAACATTCTTCCATGCTTAAAGTGTGAAAGTTAGACGTTTTGTTGAATATATTTCCATCAAAAATGGATGTTAAAAAATCGATTTGGCTGCCTACTGAATCGATTCGAGAATTAGTAGTAATATTTACTGTAATATTGTAATTATTGTATTGTAATATTTACAACAATAAACAATTAATAGTAGTATCGCGATATATTGCCGAATCGATTTTTTTTAACACCCCTAATATTTTTCAATGTTTTCCAATAAAATAAGATTAGAACACTGGAAAAAAAAATCGGGATCAGCAAAAATCGAGATCGGCAGGTCAGACCTTTTAAAATATAGGGGATCGGACGGAAAATTGTGATCGGTGCACACCTAGTCACTCTTCCACTCTAAAGGATATATTTTTGCAAAAACTATTATAAATTATGATAGATTTCACACCATAGGGTTAACATCGTGCGTTAGTTTTTGTTCCTTCACATTCTGAATATTGCATGTGTGTGTTCAAGCTTTACAAATAGTAAAATATTACGCCAAAGAGATTACGTCCAGAGCTTTGAATATATATGCAAAAATACTTTCTACTCTTACAATATGAAGCACAGTGGGGTTTTTTCTTCAGTGCACTGATTTCTTAGTGGCCTTCATGCAGTCTTCTTGTGTTTCTCTAACGTGAAACTTTTGTGATGTGAAAATGAAGGCGTATATGTTGCGTCCTTTCTGTGCGGGACGGCAGGCTTGTGTATTAAATAGTATTCATGTGTTAAGTGAATATTTATGTGGAACAAGCCAAAGTGACACAGAATCTACCCTGTGACTCACACGTGAAGCCGAATATTCAGTTGTGGTCCATTTAGAAGACAACACCGTAATGTTTTCTTGGTAGCCATACGCATATGCATATGCCAAAAAACGCCTCTTCTTTCACCGACTAGAGATGAGTCTTTGACTACATTTTCTTGGTTGAAAATGAATGATCAATGAGTTTATTTTGTTACAATTTATAGTTTTTTTTTGTTTTTTTATAATTATGTGATTGGAGACCAGCTCTCGGAATGTCGAAATCAGAGCCTGTAACCATAGCTGATATTAATTTACACTTCGTTAGACAGCAAACTAGTTGGCAGCCAAGTTGTGCACTCAAGACACAATTGCAGTAATTCTAATTCATTACTATGCCCATCTCGAATATTGAACTGGGGTTCATGGTTTGTGTCACAATGTGACTGGACTACTGAGGAGAGGAAACAGCTCACTGTAAACACACAAGGGCTGAGTTTTTTTTTTTTTTTTTTTTAAAGTAAATATATGTGCAAGTCAATGTTGGCATTTATGCATTTAATTGTGAAAATATCACAATGGTATGACTTGGTGTGATTTTATTTATGAAGATATTTTGTGCCTTGTGACATTTTGACGTCATCCTTGAAGTGATTTGGATCATGATACTGTATAGTCCTATTACTACTTGTGCATCCTTGTTCATAAACAGTAGTTATTTTGTAAATTTCAGTTACTATACATGTAGTCACATTTTTTCCAATTAGTTCATTAGATTTGCTCTATCCCTGGAAACAAAATGTAAAGCGATGCCTTTTCAACCCATTTTTAAAAAATCCTAATGAATAAAATATATATTGTTCAAGGGAGTGTGGTGGATCTGTATGCCTTTATATGGCAATATAGTTTCAGAGTTGGATTTTATTTACAAAGTTTTAGCAGAAGAAAAAAAAAGTACATTTTGACTTATAATTCTGCATATTTTATTTTGTTTTGTTTTGACTGACAAACATCCTAAAAAGTGTGACATTTAGCAAACAAATCATGTTCATTTATGGAAGTGATCTGTACTTACACTGAGCTTGTCTGTTGCTTTGTCCTCTTCGTGAACTTTTAAGCTGATTTGCTGATTTTTACAGTGGTAAGATACTGTACAGTGACTGTGTACTTAGCACATCAATCTGCCAGGATAAAATGTCGCCTTTACATGGTGTAAACAAACGGCGTATTGTTTTGCTTTTGCCTGTGATTAGCATACAATCCAGGCAGCTTGAGTAGTCAAGCGAAATTTCGTCACATTATGAAATCAAAATAATTCTCACAAATCAAATTACAACGACCCAAAGTCAAACGCTTTTCAATGAGCCGAGTTTGCGTTCACAAAGTTGGTCGACATGTTGACTTAGACCGGAAAAGTCAATAGCACCGTCAGACTAACTGTGAATTTCACCATTAAACTAAACAAATCACAAAATGTCTCCTGCTTACAATTTTATTAACATCGCTGTGCAGTTTTCCAAACTGATATGAGCTTTAAAAACAAGGGTGAATTTAAATGGTTGTTGACTAGGATACGTGGAACCACAGCTCCCTCTTGTGGTCCCATCCCCAATAAGTTATGACCTTCCTCTTACACATGCGCAGAGAAAGCAGCCATCCAGGATGTGCTTAGTCTTTTTTTTTTTTTTTGCGTTAAGAAGAAAGGTAAACGGCAGGTGCTCTTGGATGAAGCTCCTGCGGCCCAGCACAATTTCAAAAGCCTGTCTCCACATGACTAGGCGTGTGTATCACCTTGCACACAAACACACACATGCACACAGTCAACAAAAGGCCTCAGTCAATCACGATCTCAACACAAATGGCACTACTTTTGAAATTATTCACAGGAGTGTGTGTTTGTGGGGAGGGGCGTGGGGGGCTTCAACATAATGCAGGAATGTAAATGAGAGCAAATAACATTCTTGTCTTTTGTAGTCATACACGTGCCTTTAGAGTGACAGTATCAAAGCACAATTTGGTATACTGTGCGAGTAAATCAATACACAACAATGGCATTCATGAAATTTGTCAAGGCAACTTGGAACACAAAAGCAGAAATGAGAACCGACTGGACAGCTTCAACCAGAAAAGCTTATTCGCCATTTGTACAAGCATCAGACACACGCACTTCATATACGACGAGTGTTACATCAACGTACCTCAAAGCTCGTGCGTGTGTTCTAAGTACCTGGAAGCTGCTGTCTACAGAGGTCTGCTGACCTTGAAAAATACTGTGCAAGTTAAGATGACTGAAAGATACGTGGGGAAAAAAAAAAAAAAAAAAAAGGCTACAACTGTGACTTCATTGATTCTGACTCAACTGGTCCAAAAATGTTATTCCTGAGTTATTTTCAAGAATTGGCCCGAGTGCTCTCGACTTCCAACAGATATTCCCTTTCTAGGGAATGGAATTAAGCTCGCATCCCAAATTCGACTAACGGGGGTGAATGTTTGCGAAGCTAGCCGATGTTGATTTCTCGTCTGGGTTCGTTCAAGGTCGCAACGTTCGCAAAACGATTTTTTTTTTTGAAAAATAAACAAAAAAACAAAACTCCAGGCAAATGTCTGGTGAACATTTAACCAATGTTGAAACATTGTATGAACCAAGATGAAAAAGCTCTGAAGCCTAAAGCCCAATTCCGCTTTGCATTTTGTTGACTGTTGCGATGACGACCTGAGGGAAAGGGAGGAAAAAAAAAAAAAAAGTGAAAACACTGCAGAGTTGACAGCTGTCAAGCTGCGTGTAAGTTCAAGTATGCTACATTAGCGACTGCAGGAACATGGCGATACTGTCACTTTAAAGGACAACGACCAGTTTAAACAATAGTATTCACAAATGTACACTTAAGGCTTATTTGTTTAACACTATAATAATAGTAGCAGCAGCAGTGAAGCACTTCTGAATTAATTACAACAATATTTAGGATCATATTACAATATATTACCAAAAAGAATCAATGACAACACATATATATATTTTTGTAATCAAATCACCGCACTGAGCTGGAGACTGAAACCTGAACTGCTCATATGATGATGTCAAAGACAAATAAAATACAATAATAAAAACAAGTCAAAAAATAAGTCAGCCACCTCGGATTGCGGAACATGAGCCCATCTGGTTGTGCGCAGTGGTCTACATTACAACATCCACATTGATTTCAGGCACACATGCTAGCACTCACTCACACACACACACACACATTCAATGCCAGACAGTGCCGACCTCAAGTAAAACAACATAAGATGGTATTAAGGACATGAAAATTTCAAATACCAAAGCCATGTTGTTTAGAAAAAGGAAAGAGCACAGTGGCTTCTATACATGCAAAATTCAAGTTGAAGCATTTGTATTTAGTGAACGTGTATGATGGAAATGACACAAGAAAGTGGCAAAAGCAAAAATAATCCTATTACAACTAATTTGCAAAATTAACAATGATCGTGGTAACGGGAATGATCCAAGATCTTGGGCACCCTCTATTGGTAAGCAAGAGAATCACTAAGAATGGTTCAGTTGTACTTAACTTTTAAATTTAATACATTTGTATTTCATTTTTGAGAACTGTTCATTATCAAACATTTAACAATGTTAAAAAAATAAATAAAATAATATCCCATATGTAATCGGTGTGTTCAACCTGAATAATTTGACAGTCTAACTCGCAATAAAACATCCGTGTCATTTTGGATGGATGCTTGGGCTTAAGTCATTATGGCGGCACTTGGAAAATAAATTATTTTTCTTAGATGGTACTTCTGTGC
Source organism: Festucalex cinctus (assembly GCF_051991245.1). NCBI lineage: Eukaryota > Metazoa > Chordata > Actinopteri > Syngnathiformes > Syngnathidae > Festucalex > Festucalex cinctus. The sequence continues at coordinate 12,456,717 of NC_135423.1, read as the reverse complement.
ACAAACCTTACGCATATTTCACATAAAAAAAAACAACGTCACTGTCACTTAGCATAACAAAATAGATATACATGTTAATTATGTACCTTCAGTCCTCTCGTAGAAGAACATTGGAATGTTTTGCCTGCTACTATTTGTGGTTGGCATACATAATTTTTATTTTTTTATTTGAAAAAAAAAAAAAAAAATATATATATATATAAATATATATATATATATTTATTTATTTTTTATTTTTTGTCAAAAGACGATAGATAATTTCCCACGGCACACTGTTAAACTGATCGAGAGTAGCCTTTTTCTTCTTCTTTCTTTCCCTTCTTCTTTAAAGGAAAATTCGAAAATAAAGCATTCTATAAAAACCTCATGATGTGCCTTTGTGAGTTCAACATTTCAGGGCTTTTCAAAACACCTTTATAATGTCTTTAGTATAGCGGACCACATTAATGTGCTCTTGGTCAACTTTAGACCATTTGGAAATGCATGAGAATTTTTAGACATGGAGTATGCCCAAGTGTTAAAAAACAAAAAAAACAAACAAACTACTTGCAACTGCCTTTTGTCATTTCCACTCAACAAATCAAACTCTAAATGTGGCCAGGTGTGAAATTTTGGGCTTACTATTCAAACACGCACATAAACGCTGTGGTGCCAATCTTAAGTTGTTTTCAAGTCAACCCTCGCGTCACCGTTTTGACAACAGGCACACGTGACCCTTGAAGCGGACATCGTTTCACATACTGACTTGTATATATTACACACATTTAATATACATTTAACCATATATTAAACTTTCAAATAGACATACATTTTTATTCGTGAGGTCTTGGTTACATTTTCAGCGAGGCTTCCGAAAAGCGTCCCTGCTTTCGACGTCGCGGGCGCCGAGTCGGGCCTGGCGAGATGCTCTTGTCGCAGCTAGAGAAGGCTGCTGAAAGATACGCTTGCGAGCGCCAGCCAATTCAAAATTCCACAACGGAGCCGGAGCGGGGCGGGGGGGCGTCATCAAGCACCAGAGAGGGTCACGCCGCGGGCAATGAGCCGCGCCGACCTTTAAATTGAGGATCAAGCCGAGCCGGGGCGAGATGGCAAAGTGTGCTATGTGAGAATGTGCGCCGTGGAGGGAATGGAGACAAACTCTCGCAGGATGTTCTTGGCCATCTCGATATTGTTCTGCGCAATCATCAGCGCTTTCTGGATGTCCTGGTATGAATATCCCTGACTCATGAGATGCTCGATCTCACTGCTAATCTGAGGGTTGGCGTCTCCTCCCGCCGCCCCGCAACTGGGGGGGCCGGGAAGCGGCGGGACGGGGCTGGGTCGGCGCTCTGAGTTGATGCGTCTTGGGAGGGGCTTGGGAGGTCTCTCTGGGGCTTCCACGGGCTCTGAGATGCCTGAAGAAACAAGGAAGACGTAGGGAGTTTAAATCCTACATTTAAAGGTGCAATTAAGCAGAAATATGAAATAATAAAGTAAAAAGGCAATGAACAAGATTATATAGTTAAAACTAGTTAACTATAGTTAAAACACCATTTAAATTTCAACTTGATGAAAAAAATTCACGCCTCCCGGGGTATATATCGTCTGATTCCACATGACTTACCCCGGGTTTTCACCGGTTGCGGTTGCGGTGCGGTTGCGGTGCGGTCCGGCAACGCAAGCAATTAGATTCCATTCATTCGAATGGTGCAGTTTGCACCGCTTGCGGGTGCGTTGC